>NW_022111325.1:3829792-3865973 GCF_000313985.2 Echinops telfairi
AGGATGTACACTGGTACAGATAGGAACTGGAAACACAGGGAATCCAGGACAGATGAACCCCTCAGGGTCAGTGGTGAGAGTGGCGATGCCTGGAGGGTGGAGGGAAGGTGGGGTAGAAAGGGTAACTGATTACAAGGATCTCCATACAATCCCCTCCCTGGGGGATAGACAACAGAAAAGGGGGTGAAGGGAGATGTCGGACAGTGTAAGACATGACAAAATAATCATAATTTATAAATTATCAAGGGTTCATGAGTGAGGGGGTGGGGAAGGAGGGGGAAAATGAGGAGCTGATATCAAGGGCTCAAGTAGAAAGAAAATACTTATGAGAATGATGATGGCAACAGATGTACAAACGTGCTTGACACAACGGATATATGTATGGATTGTGATCAGAGTTGTATGAGCCCCCAATAAAATGATTTAACAACAACAACAAAAACAAAACAAAGCAAAAACAAAGCTCCAAAACAAACCCACTGCCATCGAGTCGATTCCGCCTCACAGCCACCGTCCAGCACAGGGTAGAACTGCCCCTGTGGATATCTGTCTGAGACTGCAACTCTTTGTGGGAGTAGAAAGCCTCTTCTTTCTCCTGCGGAACAGCTGGTGGTTTTGAACTGCTAACCTTGTGGTGATCTGAATTTCAGATGGAAATGAAAACTCAGGATTTGTGTGGGTGGGGGGCAGTGTTTTTCGAAGAAGATGAGGTAAGAGAATGACATCTGGGACGTCTGGGACATCTGAGCCCAGCTCAGATCTCCGGGGTGGGAGAGAGCGAGCAATGAGGAAGCGTGGGGTCTCCCTGGCTTAGAGAGGAGTGGTGGTGGGCAGAGCTGCGGACCTGGAGGAAGGGTCCCAGCTCCTTCATCGCCTCTCTCGTACACTCTGTCCTTTCCAAAATCACCTCTAGTCCTCAGCGCTCAATTTCCAGTGTCTTGCGCTATTTTGGGATCACCACAGTTGGGGTGGTGTTCAGGAAAAACTCAGATTAAGGTTGGGTTAGTCTGGGTTGACTAGAGAAACAAATTCATAGATATTCATAGGCGTGTAAGACAGCATTTTATATCAAGAGCAATCATACATTAAGAAAACAGCCCAGCGCAGCCCAGAGCAAGTCCGTAAGTCTGATATTACCCCATATGTCGATAGTAGTCTATACATTCCTCTTTAGACCCCTGCTGCCATGCAATGATGCCACGCCGAATACAGGAAGATCACAGGCCAGTGGGTGGAAAGTCTTGTGGATCCAGTGGTGGTGGAAGCATCTCAGCTCTGGCGTGGGTCTCCACCTGGCTCCTCCAGCTCCAGGGCTCTGGCTCCATCAGTGTGTCTCCATGTGGCTTGTCAACAGGAATGTCTCGCAGGGAGTGAGTGTCTCTGGCCTCCAGTGAGCTATTTATCTCCGTGGTGCCTCCAAATGAGGTCATCAAGCTGCGACCCATTGGCAGGCTAGACTCCACCTTCCTAGTCTCAAGTCGACACCAGATAAAACCACCACAAAGGTCCAGCATGGTTTTCACTCCGCTTTACCCCTTGCTAGGTTTTCTGCGTCCTCAAAGACTCACAGCCTTGGAAGGCCACCGAGGAAAAGCTACTTTGTCCTGGAGCGTTGTGGTGGTTTCACTTCCCCAGGAAAGGGCTGCTGAGTGCTGATCTTCACCTTTGCCATGGGGCTCCTGTCCTGAAACCCCATCCTAGTCTTAGCGCCTGACCTCAGGAGCCAGGGCCCCTCCCCAACACGCCAACCCTTTGGAGACTGAATTGAAAAGCTGGGTTTTGGGGGGGAAGGTATGGCAGTGGGCGCTGGTGTGGGGGGGTTCTTCCTTCTGCTGGCCTGTGGTTATTTTTGTTTGCTCTGTCGAGATCAAGTTTAAAAAGCAAAGGAAGCAAGCCTGTTGCCCTGGAATCAATTTCAAGTCATGGTGTCCCCCCCCACCCCCCAAGTGTTTCCGAGCGGAAGCGCACCACACAGGGCTGTGTGGGTTCCACTCGGAGTACTCTTCAGGGCTCTCCAGGCCTGGCCCTTAGGGAAGCAGATTGGCAGTCCTCTTTTCCAAGGTGTCTCTGAGGGGATTCAAACTCCTGCCCATCTTTTGGCTAGATGTTGAGTGCTTAACTGTTTGCATCACTCTTTCACTGGCTGTGATTCCGTGGAATTGAAGGTCCCCAGACTGCCTTGCTCTTGGTAAGTGTGGTAGACACGACAAGCTCATTTTTGATTAAAAAAAGGTAAAGGCTGTTGTTTCGCCCAGCTCCTAAGCCCTCTTCAGAGCACACACATGTGGACTAGGACCTTCACGCCACAACAGAAGTCCCCCCAAGGCCTGTGTGCCATGGACCCAAACACTGCCGGTTTCCGCCTACGCAGCAATGCCGTGAACGCAAGGCCTGGGCATTAGCTTCCTTAACACAACCCCACTTGAGGGCAGTGAACGACAGGATTTTAGGCGAACGGATAAGGTCGATGGGGTAAGATACAGCCAAACCCAACCCAAACCCAAACCAATAAGTGGGGTTCCTGAGGGCTAGGGTAGGGATACAGGGGGGCTGATATCAAAAGTTCAAGCAGAAAGAAAATGTTTTGAAACGGATGGTGGCAGCAATTGCCCAATTATGCTTCATCTAATTGAATTACGGTATGTTACGACATCTGTAAGAGCTCCGAATGAAACGATTAAGGAAAGACTGCCGTTGAGGGAAGCCCGTGGAGCCCGGGTGGCATGCTACGCTTTGGGATCAACGGGACAGCAGCAATGATAGAAATAAAACCTCCACCACACCTTGAATCAGCCTCCTGGAGCTTCTCGCACGCTTTTAGGAGCCAGAGGCCTGGGTTCTCTCTTTCTCCTTCTTGCACCCCTGCCTCTCCTGCTGGTCCTGCCTCCACTGCCCCTCTGCAGGTCCCCGCGCACTGCACTCGTTCTCAGGGATGTGACTTGTACCGTGGCACTTACAGCTCCTTATTTCTGAAGTGCTTTCTGCTGCCATCTCCCCACCAGACCATGGACTCCGGGCAGGAACGACTTTGCTTCCTTGTCTTACCCTGTTTCCCCGAAAATAAGACTGTGTCTTATATTAATTTTTTGCTCCAAAAGATGTGCTAGGTCTTATTTTCAGGGGATGTCTTATTTTTCCATGAAGAAGAATATGGTACACATTTATTGTTTTATTAAAAGAGACCTCACACGTCCTGTCTGCTCCGGCTGCGCTGTGGCCAACAGTGAGCTGCACGATGGTGCCTGCTGCTACGCTCCAGAGTCACGGGAGCTTCGTGGGTTGCTCGCGTGGCAGTTCAGGTGGAAGTATGTGGCCTAAGATTAAACAGGTTTCTGGGACAAGTCAGAGGGGAGGTTTCAGGTGGAGGAGTAAGTTTGGATCAGAGTCAAGGATCTTGGGTCCTAGTCTCTGGCCCCGGGGAGAAGGATCTGGGCCCTGGATTTGAGTCCACTTGTGAGACAGGCCAGGACGGGGAGCTCCAGATACTGTGTCTCTGATCCAGGCTCTGGATCCATAGCGGAGACTTCTGGGGTCAAACAGCATCTGAGAGCACTGGGTGGCGGGGAGTGTCAGCCTTTCTCTTTGATGGAGACTGAGACGTGAAGGCAGATTACCTATGGAAGGGAAGGGGAGATGGGGCTGGGAAGGCAAGAGCAGCCTCTGTGCTTGAGAAGGGGGATGAATGCTTGGCCCTGGAGAGAAGCTTGTGGTCCATCAAACCAGAGGCCATTTTGAAGAACTGAGAAGAGGCACTGAACCACAGCCACCCGGAATTTATGGCTCCCTAAACTTGACCATGGCCACTCTTCCCACGGTCCCCTCTTCACCTCTCTGACCTGGTTTTCTGGCCTGTAAAGTGGGGATAGGCATCCCTGCCTCTCTGGTTGGTTGGGAGGTGACCTGCGATGTTGGATGGGCAGTGCTTTGGAAATGAAGATGCTCCCTGGCTGGGCTGGTTAGCATCTGGATGACCCCAGCATGGGCTCAGGATTAACAGGACCTAAATGGAGGCTGAGGGTGGAAGCCTGGTCTCGGGAACTGTGTCACCTTGGACAAGTCACCTAACCTCTCAGCATCCCTGATTTCTCATGAGCCAGTGCAGATATTAACAGGACAGACCTCATCAAGGTGTTACAAGGATTAAACACAGTAACATGACCCAGTGCCTTGCATATATGCTCAGTAAGTAACACTATTTTAAGCATCTAGCATTTACTTAATTAAAAAAATACTGGCATAAAGAAAACGCATCTTGCCATATTCTCTGGCAGATAACTCTACTGTCGAAAGTTACATAATATGCATATGATTAAATTTTTTTTAACAATTGTTTATGAAGAAAAAACGGTTTCCACTTCCCTTTTTAGTGAATACAGTTTCTCTCCTCTTATTGTCTTATAGTAATAGCACTGCAGCATTTTAAAGAGAAAAAGAGGAAGGCTCTCGGTAAGAGGGGCTGACACAGAGGCTGCAGTGGTGGACTGGCGCATGAGAACAAGGGTGAGGGCGTGGACACAGGGTCGCTATGAGTGGGACTGACTGCCTGGCAAGCATCAAGAGTGCTCTCCCGTGTTTATGTGCCTATGGATGGCTCTGGTAGAGGCCATCGAGTCAAAAGATCAGGAGAAAAAATTCAAGGCTTGTGCTGCAATGTTGAAAGATTCTATGGGTAAAATACTGAACAATGCAGTAACCACCAAAAGAGATAGAAGGAATACATGGAGTCATCGCACCAGAAAAGCACTAGCCCGCTGAAGGATTTCTAGAGGCAGCATGTCAACAAGAACCAATGGCATCGCAGGGAGAAGTGCAAGCTGCCCTGAACGCGTTTCCATGAGCATCTTCTTGGTCTTCAGTTTCCTCATTCCAGGTCTTTGACCATTTCATTATAATACTTTACTGCAGCTTCTTGAGTTGTCCTTTGGAATTTTCTGTTCAGTTTTTTCCCCCAAATCATTTTATTAGGGGCTCATACAACTCTTATGACAATCCATACATACATCAATTGTATAGAGCACATTTGTACATTCATTGCCCTCATCATTCTCAAAACATTTGCTCTCCACTTAAGGCCCTGGCATCAGCTCCTCATTTGTTCCCCTCCCTCCCCGCTCCCCCACACTTTTTTTTTTTTACTTCATTTATTCCGTGGGGCTTAGGTACTCTGTGATCAAGAGCAGGTCTCAGAATCTCTTCTGACTTCACTTTGATCTTTTCTTTCTATTCTGTTTTTTAATGACGTTTCCCTATTTTCATGTTGGGCGTCCTTGAGGTCATTCCACAGCTTGTTAGGTCTTCTGTCATTAGCGTTAAATGAATCAAATATAATCTGGAGAATTCTTCAAATTCCGGTAGGATAGACGCAAGGTTGTCTATTTGGCTCTTGTGGACTTGTTTGTATTTTCTTCAACTTCAACTTGAACTTATAAGCAATTGATGGTCTGTTCCACAGTCAGCCCCTGGCCTCATAGGGACTGCTGATATTGAGCTTCTCCATCATCTCTTCCCACAGACGTAGCTAAGCTGATTTCTGGATATTCTGTCAGGTGAAGTTCGTGTGTATTGTGGGAGTTTGTGTTGCTGAGAAAAGGTGTTTGCACTAAAAAAGAATCATTTGGTCTTGCAAAATTCTATCATGTGATCTCCAACATCATTTCTATCAACAAGGCCATAGTTAATGACTACTCTTCAACTAAAGTGTATTTTCAGATAGATCAAGAGTGGATGCATCCTATTCAGATAGATCAAGAGTGGATGCATCCTATTCAGATAGATCAAGAGTGGATGCATCCTATTCAGTAGCATTGAGTCAACAAAGTATCCCAAGTTCACAGCTGCTCAGTGTAAAAGCCAGGGGTCCCTATGAGTTCTTGATAAACACCATCACTTCACTCCCCTGATTCTTGGGCAGACTACAGGCTGTGACAGGTCTCTAGATTAGGGACAAAGCGGGGCTATCTCCACCGAATGCCTGTGTAAATGAAAATTAGCTGTCTATGCCACAATAAAGGGATTGCAGGGGAATCAGGCACACTAATTAGACACCCATGAAGAAAATCCAACCTGGGCGCACACACATTGCCAGGCACCAGTGATGTGACATCACACAGGTGCGCCTAAATGTAGCCAACAGGTTGTAGCCATTACCCTCAACTATGGCTCCCCAGCCAGTGGGGACAGGAGGGGTAAATAACAGAGGTGGAGGGCAGGGCTCTAGCTTTTCCAGGTGTGCTCAGCAGGCAGAGGGTGGCAATCTCTCGCACGTGGGCAGTGAGTAAGCACCTGCGGGTCCTCTTGGGGCCACAATCTCTTGACCTCTGGGGGTTTCCCTGCTCTTGTTCCACCCACATGGCTTCACACTCCTGTTCTGGCATTCCTTCCACATGGGTTTATGTTCTCTCCTGAAGTGGCCATCTTTATCCACAAGCTCCTCAGTGGTCCCCCAGTGGCCTTGTTCCCTTTCCAGAAACAGCGTGTACTTTTTGAGATGGTAACACCTGAAACTCTCCCTTCCCTCCTGAAAGTCACTTGGATTTGCAAAAGCGCTTCTGCCGTGCGAATTCTTTCAGCGTGCCAAAGCAAGACCCGAGGGAAAGCAGCCCAGAAACCTAACTTATTGACCCAGACCCTGCGCCCTGCCTTTTGACTCCCGTGGTTTTCGTTTGGGTCTTTCTTCGTCTTGGGTGTGAGTGGTGGGTGCTCGCCCATTTCTCCGAAATCTGCTGTTGAAACGAGGCCCCCTAACCAAAACCAAAACCAAAGTCACTGCTGTGAGTTGACAATGACCTCCAGGGTGGAGTCGAGCTGCCCTGTGAGTTTCCGAGATGGTAACTCTTTATGCGAGTCGAGAGCCCCATCTGTCCGCCACTTACGTTTTAAGCTCCCTTGTTCTCAGCTCCTTCCCTTGATGCCCCCCCCTGCCCCCCTGACTCCCATAGTTAATGAGATTGTCACCATCCCTTTGGTAGCATCTCCTGTACCCTGTCTCCTCCCTGCTGGGTGAGGACATCTCTGAAGGGCGGCCTCCCCTCCCCTCCTGTGGTGTTAGCCTCACTAGACCCGGGTCCTCAGCAGGGCTGCCTGAGCTGGCTGGGGCCTGCTGGCCCTGTGAGGGTGTCGACACTTCTGCTTTTGACCACGGACCCTTTGGAGCTTCTGATGGATGCTCAGGAATCCCTTCCTAGAAAAAACGCACACAACTACCAAAGCAATGCAAGAAAGAAACCATCAGAGAATGGAATGTTCTCTTAGAAATGACCAAAGACTCAAAGCGGAAGTAAGACATTGCTGAAAGGGCAACCTCGGGAGGGTGATCAGGGTCAACATCAATAGCATTGAGTCATGTTGATTGGTATGTGCCTTTAATGCGATAAGATGAGAGCTTATCTCTGTGGTCTGCCTCCTCAAAACCCACAGCCCCACGTAATCACTACAAACAAACAGACAGGCACATTCCAACAGGGAGACACTTAGAAATTACCTAAGTAGTTCTCCTCAAAATGATCAAGGTTATTTAAAAAAAAAGAAGGAAGACTATCTGAGAGCCTGTCACTGCTAAGAGGCAGCTAAGGAGATACGATGGCGGAACATAAGGTGGTGTCCTGTGGGGCCCTGGTTCACAAGGAAGCCGACAGGTAACAATGGAAGACATGTGAATAAAGTGTGAACCCCAGTTACTCATAGTGCACTGGTACATTCGTTGTAAGAATCTACGTCACCAGTGTATGAATATGAGTCATACGAAGTGGGTATATGAAACTCTATATTGTCTTTCCAGCTTTCCTGTCAACCTAAAACTGCTAAAATGATAAGGTTTATTCTCTCTCTTCATATATATGCATATATACATGTATTTATACACACATATAAAATGGACTTATAAACCATTCTCTGTCTGTATACAGACACAAACAAATATTATAAAGTAAGTTTGGGAAAATACTTCCATAAAATAAAAGAAGAAAAGTATCCCTATCTGGAGGTCTAAGTGGGATATGGGTCAGCAGACGTTTCACACCCTTTGCTTCCACCTGGCCTGTGAGGTGGACATGCTCACTCAGGTGTGTTTATCCTAGAGGGTGTTTAGAACAAATCAGGGAGACGCTTGCTGAGAGCAGGCAATTTCCTTCAGGTCCCCCCCCCCCCACCCCAATCGTCCTGTTAACATCTTTTACCATCTTATTGGCTGTGAGTAGAGATCTTGAATATATTGATTGAGGATACTGATTGTAAAAATATGTACCTTTCCTGGATCCAGGGAAGTCCCAGAACATCAGAGATAACCAAGAGATGAAGGGGTTAGAGCCTCTTCAGGCCACAAGTGGTTCTGGTTACAGGAAAAGTGCCAGACACCTTTGAAGCGGCTCCTTAAGAGAGCCTTCACAGGCTGCTCCGACTTCACAGGGTTGCTTTCATGGAAGGGTGAGACACTGAGTGTGTGAGTTCCGGGACTGACCGGTGCCATCTCTATGCCTGAAACACATGGATGAAGCCTCCGGTGGATCCCCTCTGACCGTGCTTGAGGAATGTGAGTAGCCTTGCTATCACTCAGAGAGTGCTGTAAAGGCAGTTATGGCAGGTATAGTTAGGTTAAAATGAAATATCTTATCATTTTGGTCTCCCTTTTGACCCATTCTAAAGTGGTTCAATTAAAAAAAACACCAAACACCAAGGGGGAAAGACACATGGATTAAGCTTCTGGTGAATTCCCAGTGACCAAAGGCCAGGGGTGTGAACCGCCTTGTTCTCATGCAGGATGGCTGCTTTGGAAAGTGGATGGTTGCAGATGCAGTTAGGTTAAAATTTGACACCTTGTCATTTGATTGCTCTTTTGACTTATTTGAAATTTGTTCTAATTGTGTTAGTCCGGGTTGACTAGAGAAACAAATTCATAGACACTCGTGTGTATAAGAAAGAGCTTTATGGACAAGAGCAATTGAATATTGAGAAACCATCCCAGCCCAGTCCAGATCAAGTCCATAAGTCCAGTATTAGCCCATATGCCTGATACCAATCTATACTGAGTCCTCTTGAGACTCACGAAACACCCGCAATGATGCCGAATGTGGGGAGATCACAGGCCAGTGGGTGCAAAATCTTGTGGATCGAGTGGTGAGGTAAGCATCTCAACGCTGGCAGGGGTCTCCACGTGGCTCCTTCAACGTAGCTTCATGCGTCTTGTCAAAGAGAATGCCTCAAAGGAAATGAGCGTGTGTCCCTCCACCAATGAGCTATTTATCTCCTTAGTGCCTCCAAATGAGGTCATCAAGCTGTGACCTGATTGACAGGCTAAACTCCACCCCTTCACTCTTGTCTCAAATTGACAACAGATAACAACCACACTAGCTTTTTAACATTTTCTGGGATTTTTTTTTCAATTAAGGTTTTTCTCTGTTATTCTCTGAGTTTTTTTTTTTTAAACTGATTTTCTGTATATGAAATCCAGGTTAGATCAATCGATAGAGCCAGGAACTGGATTAATGGTCCCTTTGGGGTCTGGCAGAGGAGACTGGGGGGAAATGAGCTAATAATAACAAGTACAAGAAGGAAGACAATGTTCTCAAATTGATTATGGTGATTGTACAGCGAACTCTTCTTAATATGGTTGAAGTATTGAATTGCATGATTTGTGAATTATACACACGCCAATAAAACTGTTTAAAAAAAAGAAATTATACTTGAAATACATGTTCTTGAAAGTGCTATTCTAGCCCCACACATGGCCATGGAACACATTCAGTCTACTGGTCTGAATTTGGCGGTGTGTGTGGGTGGATGGGTGGGGGGCTTCTGAGGTCGGTTACACTGAATGGAATGAGAGGTCAGTGAGACAGCAAAGGGTGCCTCAGTGGGCTTGCTGAGCTCGGGGAAGCGCTGGGGGCAGCACCAGGAGTTGAAAGCAACTCAGGACATCCCTTGTGGCAGCTGGGCACTTAGTCCGGGGTGAGGGTGGGTGGGGCATTCCAGTTCAGAGAGGGGCTGTGCTGTCTGCTGAACTCAGCAGCCCTCTGGTCCTGTCCCCGGGCAGGTGGGCTGCAACTGGCTGCCCTGGCCAGTGGACTCCTTGAGTTAACCTTGGAGTATTCTGAATTGTGTCGGTTGCTCATCTTTCAACAGGGCTTCCTGAACAACAGAGCCATGAATAAGTGTGTGTGTGTGTGTGTGTTCGTGTGTGTGTGTGTGTGTGTGTGTGTGTTTGTGTGTTGGAAGGACATATATATTTCGACTTGTCTTTGTAAGGGAAAGAAAGAAATCCTGCGTTCTCCTGGTGTTCAGCTTCATTCGTATGCTGTTGATTTTCTAATGGGATTGTCCTGACTTGCATTGCACATCCTGAATGCCTCCTGGGCCTCCTCACCCACGTGGCTCATGACTCCCATGCACCCGAAACTCAGTGTGTCCACACACTCATTGATTCTCAAACTTATTCCTTGGTTAAAAAAAAAATTCTCAGTTGTTCACTCCACTCATGACTCCAGTCATGATCTCATGACTAGACATCTGGAAATTCTTCAGACAACTGATCTACTTGGAAGTCACCCCAACTCCTCCGCCTCTCCCCACAGTTACCGAATCCCACCTGTTTTATTTCCAAAATACTGATGGAAACCACCAGTCACTCTGTTCCCGCCCTCACCACCCTACCTCAGCCCATCATCATCCGTGTCTGGATGGCCGGAGTGGCTGCCCGTTTGCCTCTCTGACATCTTCTTGCCTGCCCGTTCTCTTCTCAAGCACCAGAGGGATCTCCGATACACCCCCAGCCAACCGTTCTTCAGCGGAGAAAGATCTTTCACTGGACTCTCTCCTCTTCGCGTGGTGCAGAACGGTGTGGCTCTAGAGCGAATCTCTGACTTGTGCAGATAAGTTGCTGCTGTTCGGTGCCATTGAATGGGTTCCCACCCAGAGCGACCCCGTGCACAACGGAACAAAGCAGTCCAGTCCGGCGCCACCCTCACAATGGTGACGTGTGAGCCCATTGTTGCAGCCTCTGTGCCAGGCTGTCTCGCTGAGGGCCTTCTCATTTCCACTGCCCCCCTCTACTGTGCCAACCGTAGACCAGGCACTGGTCTCTCCTGGCAACATGTCCAAAATACGTGAGATGACGTCTCGCCGTCCTTGCCTCTAAGGAGTGTGCTGCCCATTCTCCTTCCAAGACAGATTCGTTTGTTCCTTTGGCAGTCCATGGTATTTTCACGATTCTTTTCCAGCGCCATCATTGAAATGCATGAATTCTTCTCTGATCTTCCGTGTTTACTGTCTAACGTTCACATTCTTAAGAGGAAATTGAAAAGACCATGACTTAGGTCAGCCCATCTTAGTCTTAAGTTATCTCTGCTCTCCAACACTCGAAAGTGCAGCAGATTTACCCAATGCAACACCTCCTTTGATCTTTTGACTGCTGCTTCCAAGAGCATTGTGGATCCAAACAAGACAAAATCCTTGACAAGTTCAGTCTTTTCTCCATTTATCATGACGTTACCTGTTGGTGCAGTTGTGAGGATTTTGGTCTTCTTTACATTGAGTTGTCATCCACACGGAAGTCTGCAGTCCTTGGTCTCTATCAGCCAGTGCTTCAGGTCCTCCTCACGTTTGGCAAGCAGGCGTGTGCCATCTGCTTATCTCAGGTTGTTAATGAGCCTTCCCCCACTCCTGATACCCCATTCTTCTTCATATAATCCAGCTCCTCTGATTGTGCAGATAGGTAAGTACAAAAATAGGAGTGTAAGCGTTTTGGAACTTTACCAGTCTTCTTTGTGTGAGCGCCTTCTATTCAAGGATGACCACACTTTTCTCTGTGTTTCCTGCATTGTCCACCCCAGGGCCTGGCTCACCATTTTGCTTGAACAGGACTGCAGGGCTGTAACTGACTCACCACTGAAGAACTCAGCTGACACCGGTCCAGGAGTGGTCCTGCTGAAGTGGTCCTGACATCTGGACCAGATCCCTAGGGACAACCTCTGAACCAGGATGAAGCCATTCTAATTCCACCCGCTCCGATGGCAGCGTGCAGAGCCAGTCATCCTCTGTAAGAGGAGGAAGCCCTATACAGTACACAGATCTTGCCAGCGTGTGTGGACACGGTGACTGGATGTGTCTGAACATCTCAAAGGAGCCCCTGATGACAAGAAGGGATGTGAGCTCAGGAATGGTAAGTACTGTTTTCTTCCTTCTCTTTAAGAACAGTTTTAGCTTTACAGAAAAACTGAGACAGCAGTACTGAGAATCCCCTCACCTGCCAAACCCAGTTCCTTTTGTTATGAACAGCTGAAATTAGCACGATACCTTTCTTACAAGTCAGGAAGGAATGTTGGCTCATTGCAGTTGTCTTTAACCCACTGTGCTTTTGTTCCAGGATCCCATCCACAACACCGGGGGTGTCACACCGAGACCTCCTGGCTGCTGAGGGTCCTTGTGGCTGCTACAGTTTCTCAGGCTTTTACTCGCTTTTTGATGACCATGACAGGTCTGAGAGGAGCCTGGTGCCGCCGTGGCTGTGTATGAGGCTGCTAACCTTGCCACCAGCTGCTCTGCAGGAGAAGACGGGCTTTCTACCCCATAAAGAGAGATCGTCTCAGTGTAGCCGAGAGGAATCACCAAAACCTGAATGAAGGCCGAGCATGATAGTGGGACAAGAGGAAAGTAAAAGGAAACAGAGGGAAGAACTGGGGGCCAAGGAGATTTATAGAGGTCTAAATACAGGCATTTATATATGGAAATACATTGATATATAATGACAGGGGATAGATCTATGTACATATATTAATTTATAAAGTATTGAGGCAGCAGACAGACATTGAGCCTCCACTCAAGCACTCCCTCAATGCAAGAACACTTTGTTCTACTAACACAGCACTCTGTGATGCTCACCTTCCCTGACACGATCACTGAAGACAAAGCGGATGCATAAGCAAAGTGGTGAAGAAAGCTGATAGTGCCCAGCTATCACAAGATATAGCATCTGGGGTCTTAAAGGCTTGAAGATAAACAAGCAGCCATCTAGCTGAGAAGCAACAAAGCCCACATGGAAGAAGCACATCAGCTTGTGTGTTCATGAGGTGTCGAAGGGATCAGGTATCCGGCATCAAAGACCTGAAACAAAACAAAATAAACAAACAAAAAATCACATTGATGTGAATGAGGGGGAGTGCAGATTGGGGACCCAAAGCCCATCTATAGGCAACTGGACATCCCTTTACAGAAGGGTCGCAGGGAGGAGATGAGCCAGTCAGGGTGTAGTGTAGCAATGATGAAACATACAGCTTTCCTCTAGTCTTAAATGCTCCCCCCCCCAACTATCGTGATCCCAATTCTACCTTACAAATCTGGCTAGACCAGAGGATGTACACTGGTACAGCTAGGAACTGGAAACACAGGGAATCCAGGGCAGATGATCCCTTCAGAACCAGTGCTGAGAGTGGTAGTACCGGTAGGGCAGAGGGAAGGTGGGGTAGAAAGGGGGAACCAATTATAAGGATCTACATATAACCTTCTCCCTGGGGGATGGACAACAGTAAAGTGGGTGAAGGGAGATGTCGGATAGTGTAAGACATGACAAAATAATAATAATTTATAAATTATGAAGAGTTCATGGGTGGGTGGGGAGGGAGGGAAAAATGAGGAGCTGATACCAAGGGCTCAAGTAGAAAGCAATTGTTTTGAGAATGATGATGGCAACACATGCACAAGTGTGTTTGAAACAATGGATGGATGTATGGATTGTGAAAGAGTTGTATGAGCCCCAGTGCCTGGAGAAGGACATCGCGCTTGGCACAGTAGAGGGGCAGTGGAAATGAGAAGGCCCTCCGCGCGACAGCCTGGCACAGAGGCTGCAACAATGGGCTCACACATAACCATTGTGAGGGTGGCGCCGGACTGGACTGTTTTGCGCCGTTGTGCACGGCCTGCACACTATTTTTGTCACTGGTGTGGATTCACTGATACCTATTTGATACTTTGGGATGTAATTTCATGTTTACGTATTTATTTTTGGCTCAAACAGTTTCACACTTGGCTGTTGGATCCTTTCGGGTTGGCTCCCGCATCCCTTTGACATGCTCCAATGTCCTTGGGGTTTCTTTCGCTCCTGACAATGCAATACCCCTGGCTCATCTTGTGTATCTCCTGCCTGGTGCTGCCACCAGTCCTCTCTCCAAGGGGCTCTCTGGGCTTTCACTCGGCAGTGCTGGGATGCTCGGTTTCTCCTGGTGGTGCTGGATCTTTGTCAAGTGTTAGGGACTGAGAGAGGGTTTCGGCATACATGAACGTAGATTGCAGCCAGCCTTGTAAAGTCTTCCTTACCTGCTTGGTTGGACTTCAGTAGACTTAATGGGTCACACATGTATCACAGCCATCTTTGGAAGTGACTGAGAGTGGTCAAGAGATAAGTCACTAAAGGACATGGCATGCCCCTCCCCACCCCATGGGTGAGAGTTGATGTATCAGACAAAGAAAGCATTATGAAAGTCTTGTTTATTGCTGGAGTCTTTCACGAGTGGTTTCCAAAGTGGGTGACTCCTTGGACTGCTAATCGCAAGGTCAGCAGTTCAAAACCAGCAGCTGTTCGTTGAGAGAAAGACGAGACTTTCTTCTCCCATAAAGAGCTACAACCTTGGAAACCCACAGGGGCAGTTCTACTCTGTCCTACAGGGGCCACTCTGAGTCGGAATCCACTCAATGGCAGTGAGTTCTTTGGTAGAATTTGAAAATGATTATTAATCATTTTATTGGGGGGCTCTTACAAATCTTACAACGATCCATCCTTCAATAGTATTAAGCACACTTGTACATGTGTTGTCATCAACATCCCCCAAACAATTTCTTTCTACTTGAGCCCTTGGTATCAGCTCCTCTTTTCGCGCCCTCCCTCCTGAGGTTTGGGTTTGAGTGACGAAAGAATCAAAATGCGTCCGAGGCCTCGGATAAACCTGGGCTGAAGCTCACGCTCCTTTACTGACTAGTCTGGGACTCTGAGAAGCTGCTTCCCTCCTGGCAGCCTCATTTCCTCCCCTGTAGAGCGGCCAGAATGACCATCCCTACCTCGTTTCTGAGGATGGGCGGGATAGTGCTGATTGAGTGCTTAGCTTCCGCGCCAGGCACTGGGTAAATCTTAGTCGCCTGAATATGCCCGGGAACTCCTGGCCAGGGCTAAGTACAGAGTGGACACACTCGGCTCTCAAGTCCTCTCCAGACACTTGTAAAGAAACTTGGTTATTTGAGCAAATTTGGAGTAGGGAGAGCTTTAGTAAGTGGCCAAAGCAGTTTCAAAGCAACACACAGGCAGACTGTGAGTGGATATTTTTTCCAGGGTTGGGGTGAGGCGCTGCCCTGCTGCTCAGATAGATTCTCCTCTGAGATGTGCTGCCCTACAGAGCACTAGGGCGGCGTCTGCCTCCCTGCAACACACATGCTCTGGTCAAAGGGCCAGAGGAAAGGAAGGGTGAACAGAGCAGATGAAGATGGTTCTATTAATGGGACCAGCAGAGGCCCACTCCCATGGGGGTCCTGGTGGGAATCAGAGGTAGATCTAAGTGCCTGGCAGGGTCCAGTTTAGAGGAGAGCCATCCTTGGGAGGGAGAAGTTCTTCTATCATGTGTAAGAGGAGTTGAACGGTCCCCTGGGCTCTGAAGACCAGTGGGAGAGCAGGCGTCCCCTCATTGGCTGGAGCTGGCGATCGATCCCAGGGGCTGGCTGTGGCAAGAACGGAGCTGTGTTCTCTATAGGATCCCCAGGCAGGGTGGCCGGTTCTCTGTTGCTGACCCGGTCGGTCCTGATTCACGGGCAGCCGCAGGCACCTCAGACGGAAGCGCTACTCGGGTCTGCAGCGGCCCATGACGGCCTGGTCTTCCTTTTGGTTCCTGTGTCGGCTGCTCAGGTGACCTGGGAGCAGACCACACCCTGGAGACCCCACCCGGGGGACCGCAAACCCGAGGGGCACTTGCTCAGTCACGCCATGAGTCTTCTTTTTCTGGTAATTCTACAGAGCAAGTGAAATCATGACCGCCCTTAGTTGGTGAACTGGTTTTTCTCATCCGCTATGGATGGGCAATTCACCTTCCTTACCCATCTATCTGAGGAGCCCTGGTGGCGCAGTGGGTAATGTGTTGGGCTGCTCACTACAAGGTCAGCAGTTCAAAAGCTGTCAGGTAGGCTTTCTACTCCTGTAAAGAGTTACCATCTCAGAAACGCTTAAGGGGCAGTGTGTCCTGTCAGGTCGCTGTGAGTCAGAATTGGCCTAATAGCAGTGAGGGAGACCCAGCTAGCAGTGCTAAGGGCACTTCTTTCTGATTCGATGAGTGTGGAGCAAGCCTGGAATAGAAAAACCAGCCCAAACGAACACAGCCTGTGGGCGATGCCCGAGGGAGCAGGGGCAAACTGCCCCTGGGGGTTTCCCAGTGTAACTGTTGACAGGACTAGAAAGCCCTGGCTTTCTCCCACAGAGCTGCTAGTGGTTTTGAACTGCTGACCTTTTGTATGGCAGCCCAGCGTGTAATCACTGAGCTACCAGGGCACCAGTATGCAATAGAGATCCAATTCTTCATTTGTTTCTTGGATTGTAAATGGATTTCAAGGGTTCATATTTAAAAAGATAGAAATGAGTTGGCCAAAGGTGCGCAGGTGTTTTCTATCTCCAAAGACTGTTTTATGAAACAAACAAACAAACAAACAAACAAACAACAAGGGAAAATGAAGTACCACTAGAGGGCACTCCTGGAATGCTGGTCTAGTCACAAACCCCCAACACGTTCATAATGGAGGGAGAAGTATCTCATCCAACTGAACCCAAACCAAATGTACTGCCATGCAGTGCATTCTAACTCATACGGCCCTACATACAGCGCAGAGTAGAACTCTCCGTGGGCATTCTGAGACTGTCCATCCTTACGGAGTAGAAAGCCTATTCCCTTTTGGAAATAGCGGGTGGTTTCAGACTGTGGACCTTGTAAGCCACTAAGCCGTCAGGGCCCCTCGGTATCTCTCAGAAACCCTCAGACCCACTGTCAGGGATTCTCACTCGGTGACCCTTAGGGCCCAGGAGAACGGCTCTCTAGCGCTTCAGAGGCTGTGAATCTTTATGTGAGCACAAAGCCCTTTCTCCTGCCAAGGAGCTAGTGGATTTGAACCACTGATCTTGACATACGGTTAACAACCCAGTGCATAACCAGCCAGGCCACCAGGGCACCGTCTCCTAGAACAGGGATTTGGAATACAGCAGGTGTAGATGTTGCACGTCTCTGCACTGTGTGAATGGCTAATGTACTCAGCTGCAAGCGGCAGGTGTGGTTTTGAGTCCATCTAGAGGCACGTTGGGAGAAAGCCCTGGGGATCCCCTTCTGAGAAATCAGCCACTGGGAGCCCCACGGAGCACAGCTCTGCTCTGATGCGTACCATGCCGCCGTGAACCAGGACTGACGTGGTGCGAGCCTACCGGTGACTTGACGGGGCTCATGCACGGAGTCATGTCATGCAATCTGAGACTCCCTGGAAGCAGGGACATAGTTAGGGATTTTGTGATAAGCTTAGGTAAGTTCAACAATTTACCTAGTGTCACTCAAGTAATAAGTGGAAATGTGTGCTTCATATCTAATTCCTCCTCCTTCTAAAGGACACAACAGCAGACGGCGTCTTAAAACAACAACAACAACACAAATCCCCACTCACGGCCGCCGGGTCCATGCTGACTCATGGTGACCCTCTAGGACGTAGTGGACCTGCCTCATGGATTGACTGTAACTTGTTATGGGAATGGAACTTGTTATGTCTCTCCTTTACAGAGCAGCTGGTGACTCTTTGGGGGTGCTTTTAGGGGCAGTTATTTCCCGAAGGACAGCGGTCAGCACTTCATAAGTGTCCCAGGACCAGGGTGCTGAGAAATCTTCTCACAGAGCGATGTTTCCAGTCGGGGGTCAGGATGCTTCATGATGTTCCCCGATGGGGGTGAAAGAGTTCCCCCTGTGGAGCATGTCAGAGTCTGTGCCCGGCAGGCCTCTTGTTAATGAGGGGCTTGGCTCATGGGAAGGATGTATCCTGGGTTGCTGCCTGGCTCCCAACCCCAGAACTGGGGTGTGTTTTATTATAAATGAATTAACTTGGCGATCTACTTTATCTATTATTCCTAAAAACTAATTTTGTCACCATGAGTGTATTCCCAAGAGTCTGGCTGCCATTGGGTATTGTAAGAATTTGTAGTTTTGGGACATGAAGTACTGAGACAAGACTATGGATTTTTGACATTCTCTGTCTGAAGACTGGGGGGTCTTGGGGGAAATTATTCAGCACCCCTGAAACCAGGATTGAGATGATGTAGTCACAGAGAAACAGAGGCAGGAAGGTGATTTTTAGGGGGAGAAAGGTCAAGAGCAAGGACAAGGTCACACCCACATACTGTTTAATCCACGTAGGTGGAAATCATGAAGCCCATTATGAGACTAATACTGGGCAAAGCTAGAAGCTGACTTAGGGCCTGTCAGACATCAGCACCTTATCTTTCCCCGCAAAGCTAAATGGTCTCTCAGGAACCGTGTACCCCAGTCTTGTCAAAAACCCAACACTCCCCTTCCTCTTGAAAGTCCTGCAAGAATTGTAGGCCTCTGTGCAAACCTGACTGCCGCCACTGAGGGGCGACATTGTCTGACTGTGGCTTAGCCGTCTCTCCTGGGACAGAAGGGAAGCGGTAGGTGCTCAGCCTGCTGTGTGCTGCACGGTGCTAGGTGCTTTTAACATGGCGTTTTATTCATGGAATCCTCCCAACAACTCAGAAATCCAGTATTGAGGCTCTCGAGCCTCTGCGCACAATTACACGGCTTAGTGGCAGATAGAATCAAAGTCTACCTGACTCTGTAACCTGGCCTCCTAAACAAAGCCTCTAGAATGACCAGTTTTGTGGAGGAGGTAAGTGGGAGGGATTGTGCTCGAACCTGAGTTGGGGCTGTCTCATGAAAGAAGAAGGCGGGTGAGAAGTAATGCCTTAACTTTGGTTATTGAAGGGGGAAAGTAGGTTTAAAGGTGATAATCAAGTACAGTAAAGGGACTCTTAGGAATTCCTTAGGGTGTTGGAAGCCAACGTGCAGTTTTCCAGCAAGTTTTCCCTCTGTTTCTGAAGAGATTGCTATGACAGCTAAGCTCAGGTGTCAACGTGGCTGGGCCAGCATCCTCGGTTGGTTAGTGTTAGGGTGTAGGAGTTCTCCATGACGAATCTCACACGATGGGATCATATCGCCATGGTGGGATCTGCTAGGAGCAGCCAATCAGTTGAAAGGCAGTTTCATCAGGAGTGTGGCTACTTCCAGTACACGAGGACACGATGCAAAATGCGGCTTGCTTTCTCCCGGGTCTGGCGCGTGCATCTCATCGATTCATCATCTGACCCGTTCTTTGGACTGAGCCAGTGGACTCCCTCCAATCTCACCACCATCAAGTCAATTCTGACTCAGAGCGACCCTATTGGACAGGGTAGAACTGCCCCGGTTAGTTTCCACGATTATAACTCTTTATGGGACTAGAAAGCCGCATCCTCTTCTAGAGGGGCAGCTCGTGGTTTTGAACGGCCGACCTGGAGGTGAGCAGCCCAATGTGTGACCACTGCACCACAAGGACTGCCATATTGCCTGTCAGTTCTGGGAGTCACCAGCAGCTTACCATCTCACTTGCTGCCCTTGGGTTCATTTGCCTCTGCAGCTGGAAACTTGCAATCTTGGATTTATTAGCCCAAACTCTGGTGGTTATGCATTGGGCTGCTAACCACAAGGTCTGCGGTTTGAAACCATCAGCTTCTCTGAGGGAGAAAGATGGCACTTTCTACTCCCATGGTTAAAGTCTTGGAAACTCATAGAAACAGTTCCACCCTGTCTTATAGGATTGCTATGAGTCGGTAGTGAGGTTTTTTCCCCCTTGGGGAGGGAACCTCTGTGAGTCAGGAGAAGCCTGATATTTGACCCATAGATTTAGAACTTGCTCACCTCTGCAACTATGTGAGCCATTTCTCGGAAATAAATCTCTGTCTGTCTCTCTGACTCTGTGTGTGTGTGTGTGTGTGTGTCTATATATATAGGCATTTGATCCCCCGGCTGAGATATTTGGTCCTGGGAGCAGCCCTAGAGAAACAAAATCATGAGGCTGGGTTTTCTACATCGGTTGGCTCCCCAGCGTAGCTCGTTGTGAAGGTGTGGTCGGCACTGCCTCCATCAGTCAGAGGGTGCTGCGAAGCCACGGCCCGAGGTGACAACATTAATATGCAAAATGTCACCACCAATAGATCAAGTATTGGAGAGCAGTGACGCTCGTGTGTTGGATGATTTCCAGCAGTTTTGTCAGGATGAGAGGTATGGGGAGCTGGATGGTTGGTCCAGCTCACAACAGACAAGGTAAAGGTAAGACATAAGCTCAGAGCTCTGGAGTCACAGCTCAAGCACTGCCTACAGGACCGGAACGTTTCCCTTTGTGCTCTGAAAGAAAGCCTATTTCTTGTGATGCCACAGCTGGTCTGGCTGAAAACCAAACCCAGAGTCTTACATCCACGGCCATGGAGTGAATTCCGGCTCACAGCCACCCTCTGGGACGGAGACAGCAACTTCACAGGGGTAGAAAGTCTCGTCTTCCCCCTCAGAGTGGCTGGTGGTTTCTGACTGCTGACGTTGCAGCTAGCCGTGCAGTGTGGCACACATAAGGGCAGCTGAACCATCATCTCAGCCAAGTTCCCAACCGCAAATGGTGTCTGCTGTTAAAGTGATTTCTTCTCTTCCCATTTATTGGGAAGAAATGGGATCCTGAACCTTGGGATAGAAGACACATGGGCAGATGACCAGGAAGCAGGGGACACGGAGCCCCTAAATCCTATGGAATCACTTCTGCCAACAGAACCGACCCCGTTCCATCACGCGTTTGATGAGCCCAGGCGTGCCCAAGGAGCCACGTTCTGAGTTATTGTCTGGGGCATTGCCTGAGGCACATGTACAATACGACACGGATAAATGTTCCCAGGAAAACCCCCGCCACGCATTACTTTGTTTATTTCTGAAAAGTTTGTGTGTGTGTGTGAATTAGGGGAAGGTTTAGAGAGCAGATCACAGTTTTATATTGAACAGTTCCCACACATTCTGATTCAGCTCACCCCCTACAGCCCCTCGATGTCCCGGTGCTTATCCCCGTCATTCCTGAGCAGCCCCTTTCCATTCTCCCCTCCTTCCTAACCCTCTGCAGCTGTGTCCCTGGGCGAATGCTGCCCTGCTGACCAGAGCGGTTTATTATCCGAATTTGGAGCTGGATTTCATTCTAGACCTGAAGGCTAAGGGCCATAGGCTTGGAGGACCACGGTCTGACCAATAAGCCTGTTCTCTTTTATGATGACCTTGAGTTCTTTTCTACATTTTTCTCTCATTCTAGCCAGGACCTTCTAATGTGGTACTTATCTGAGCAGTTGGTATCGGCCACTTATGATGGCTTCTAGACCTGTAATGGGACTTAAGTTCCAGGGATCTCCCGCCCCCAAATGAGGTAGAGATTGTGACCCGTGCAGAGGTGTGTCCCATTCCAAGAGACCCGCTTGAATTTCCTAAGAGGCACAGACAGACACCTGGAGGTGATTGGAGGGAAGGGCTATTAAAGGCATGGATCTTGGTGCGACGGATGTGAAGAAGGATCGGCCTGAGTTTATTGATATGGGCTCACTCAGAACAGATCCTTCATTCAGTGCTTCAGTTTTAGAAATTAGGAAAAGATCTAATCGCTTATTTGGTTGGTGCACTGAAGCATGGATTGTGTAGTGGCTTACAATCAATCAAGTTGAAATATCAGACTTGCCTTGCTTGGTACACTGCAGAGCAGTGGTTCTCCACCTTCCTCATGCCTGACCCTTCATACAGTTCCTCATGTTGTGTGATCCCCCAACCATCACATTATTTTTGCTGCTACTTCATAACTGTAATTTTGCTACTGTTATGAATCATCATGTAAATATCTGATATTAGGATGTATTTTCACTGTTACAAATTGAGCATAATTAAAGCATAGTAATTAATCACAAAACAATACGTAATTATATATTGTGAAATATTTATTTATAATGACAAATAAATGAAATTTTGTCTTGGAAGCGTGGTGTAGCATGGGTAACAGTCTTCACACCGGGTACTGGTAGGTGGGCGTACCTGCCTGTGGGCGGACCGCCTGGAGATGGACAGAGGAGCGGTGTCTCAGTTTTTAAGACCATTGGAAAGGTGTTTTCGGATGGTCTCTGGTGACCCTGGAGAAAGGGTCGTTTGACCCCCAAAGGGGTCACTACCCACAGGTTGAGAACCACTGCTGCAGATGAAGCTACCTCCAAGCTTAGGGAAATCGGGGTGTTAGCGTGGATCTATCAGGCGAGACTCACAGGCAACACAAGGAGCCCAGAGTACACACCTTGTGCCACAAGGGTAAGGAACAGATCTGTGAAGCGTGTCCCTGTCTGTCTGTCAGTGCAGGTTGGAATAGAGATGAGAACCCAATTCAGTCAGACACTGTGAGGGAAATGCGAGATAAAGGAAACCCAGGGGGGAGCATGGCTGACGTGTGTGAGGGTTACTAACAAACTGTGCTTGGTGGAGCATTGTCCCCAGGTCCCCAGAGATCATTTGGTTGGCAGGAAGGGTGGGAGGGTGATGGAGACGAAAAGACACTGGGAAGCTCTACTGAGACTCCAGGTAGACAGCATTTATGCTCCGAGAAGGAAGGCAACTTTATCTGAGAGGTGAGGGTCCCACAGCCAGGCTGGGAGACCAGCCAAGCTTCTCAACCAGCAGCCCCAGCAGTGGGTGGGGGTGGGGTGTAGCTGCAGGATGCTCACGAAGCAAAGGGAAGTGGCTGTGGGACCCAGAGGCTGCTGAGAGGGGGCTCCTCCATCTGGAGTGGGGTGAGGAGGCCAGATGCAGCCTGGAGCCAGCCTGCTTCTCCACCTTAGGGTGGCTTCTTCCCTCAATGTGGGTGATGCATTTCACCCAGAGGATGGCTTGGCTCTGGGTTTCTGAAAGACCACTGAACTGGGAGGCCTGAGATTTGGCCCAGTCCTGATTCTGCCATGGATTGACTTTCCAGATGGGATTTTCAGCTAACTGTTCGGTAAGCTACGACATCCGTATTTGACCCGTTCCAAAGAAAGACGACCCAACAGAATGCTCAAAACATGGAGCAATATCCTTCACATCACATGCAAGTAAAATTTTGCTGAAGATTATCCAATAATGGTTACAGCAGTACATTGATGGGGGGTTGCCAGAGATGTGGAATGAGGGCTACCATTGCTGATGTTAGCTGAATCTTGGCTCAAAGCAAAGAATGCCAGAAAGATGTTTACACGTATTTTTTGATTGTGTCAAAGCATACAGCGGTACGGATCATAACAGACTATGGCTAACCTTGAGAAGAATGGGAATTCCACAACACGGTGCTTCCGTGAACTCATACATGGACCCAGAAGCTGTCCTGCTAACAGAACAAGGGAATCCTGCATGTTTTAAAATCCAGGAAAGGTGTGCCCCAGGGTGCATCCTCTATTACCTCTGTAGGCTGAGCAAGCCACTGGAGAAGCTGGGCTGCATGAAGAAGAACGTGGCCGCAGAATTGGAGGAAGGCTTATTAAACTCCAACAAGCAGATGACCCAACCTTGCTTGCTGGAAGCGAGGAGGACTTGAAGTACTTGCTGATGAAGATCAAGGATGACAGCCTTCAGTGTGGATGACAACTCCAGACCCAAATCCTCACAACTGGACCAATAGGTAAAATCATGATACCTGGAGAAAAGATTGAAGTTGTCAAGGATTTTATCCTGCTTGGATGCACACTCAATGCTCATGGAAGCAGTAATCAGGAGATTAAAGGATACATTGCATCGGGCAAGTCTGCTGCACACAACCTCTTAACAATGTTGGGGGGGAAAAAAGCACGTTACTTTGAGGATTAAAGTTCACCTGACCCAAGGCATGGTCTTTTCAATGGCCTCCTAAGCACATAAAAGTTGGACAAGGAGTAAGAAAGACAGGAGAAGAATCCGTGCATTGGAATGATGGTGCTGGCGAGGAATCTTGAATGTCCCACGGACTGCCAAAAGAACCATTCAATCTGTCGTGGAAGACGCCTGAGACACAAGGGTAGAGAGACTGTCTCCCGTACTGTGGTCATGTTGTCAGGAGACACAGGTCCTTGGAGCAGGGCATCACGCTTGGTCCAGCAGAGGGGCGGCAGAAAAGAGGAAGGCCCTGCCCAAGGTGGATGGTGCAACAATGGCCTCAGACTTACGAACAGGACGGGCCAGCGTGTGTCTTCTGTCGTCCATGGGACTGTGAGGCGATGGAATGGACGTGCTGGACCCTACCAACAAGGTCTGGAATCTCAGGGTCCCCATCTGTAGAGTGGGAGGGGCATCACAGAGATGATCTCTCTTACAGGGGGCAGAGCATTGCAAAGGGCAAAGTGTCAGATGGGCGGAGGCCCTGATGATGTCTGGCTTCTCTGCCTCTGATGGACCGGAGCCACACAGGAACTGTCCGTCGTGTAGACTCCGCAAGGTTCTTCCAGCCTTCCTCCTTCCAACAGAGCCACGGGCTGGTTCTGTCGCATCAGCATGGGGCTCAGGAGCCTCTTTCCGAGACTGAGCACAGGGCCTCATCGCCCCACCCCCCCACCAGTAATTTCTCTCAGGCTGCCCCGCTGCACAGAGTGGAGGCGCTTTGCCACATGTTGTCTCCCAGAGGACAGAACAGCTGCTATTGTTTCCTCCTTGGATGTGATGGCGAGTCATCTTACAGACAAACACCCCACGGTACACGCGGGCACCTTAATGACAAGTTAACCCGTGTATAGCCCATCTTGGATTCCCCAGTGGTAGAGAGAGACCTAGTGTATGTTTAGTGCTTTATATGAGCTTTATATGAGCTCCATAAAAATGAGGTCAGCTCTACCCGGAGGAGGTGACTCTGGCTACGTCGCTTCCCGGCCACGTGCCCTCCTCAGACCCATATGGATATGTGAGGAGGACAGTGTCTCCTGGGAATGAGGCTTCTCACTGGCCAGCGTCGGTGTCCTGGCTCCCTGGTCAGCCTCAGTCCATGGGTTTGCACAGGTGATGGTGCAGGGTGGAGGAAGGAGCCGGGGAGTGGAGAAGGAGCTGCGGGGAAGACGGACCGCCGCTGGAACTCAGTTTGATGCAGTCCTTGGGTGCTCCTCCACCCCAGGAGGCCCTTTGGGGTTCGTGAGTGAAGGAGTCCTGCCTGTGGGTCCCTTCCTACCATTTCTCCTGGGTTCCTGAAGGGCCCACAACATTCAGGCCCTCAGATGGGACCCGCTTTCTTCCCAAGGTCCTCTGCCTGCCGGATAGCAGGATGTCCTTCTCCACTTCGTCTTCGAGGACCAGGCTGCCAAGGGGTTCTACTCGGTCCTGTCGCTCTGCCTCTGCCACCTTGCTCTCCCTGAGTGCCCGGGAAGCCTCTGCTCTGGCTGGATACTGAGGTCAACAGGAGTGTCAATAGGGCCCCCCTCGTCCTCTCCTCCCCTGCTCAGAGCACTTTATGATTTCTGATCAGCCACACCATTTCTTCCTAGGGCCTCCGCCTTGATACTCAGCGGGTGGTCCAGAACTTCACCTGGGGGCTTTTAGAAATGCAGCCTTGACTCCCAGACCTGCTAATCAGAGTCTGCTGCTTAACGAGATTGCCAGGCGAACCACATGTGCAAAGCTCTTGACATTTTTTTTAAAAGCGTGTATTATGAAAACGTATAAATGCACCACATATGATTTGTTATCTATATGTCTCGGTTTTCCCCTTTCCCTTGATGCAGTCCTCTTCTCCTGTGGTTTAAAAAAACATACTAAAGCCCCGCAGTTCTCGGCCGGCCCCATCTGCTCTCCCGGGGACATCCGTCTTACACCTAGCTCTGGTGTGACTTCTGTGGTGACCGCTTCTCTCTGGGCAAGGCTTGTGAGGCCATCTCTGGGATTTTCAAACGGAGCATCACCTATTGGCTTCCTGCTGCTCCAGGCCCGGGGTGGGGGCGGCTCAGCACATTTCTCCCAGCCCTGCCTCCCCTCTTGCTCCCCACCCAGGGCTGAGGCTGCTCCTTCCTGCTGCCAGTTTTCCTTGTGTGCCTGGAATCCTCAGTTATCCTCTTCTGCTTAAAGAATGCCGGGCACCAGGGTCTACTTTGGGTGGGGGCAGGGAGCTGCTTCTGCCCTGGGAACCCCTAGATATCAGATGGAGGAAGGCTCTCTTCTCTAAGACCCCATCGCTCACACCATTCCAGACTCTTCTTTGTTTTGATTTTAGAAGAGCCCTTCCCTGCTGAGTGGGAATAGGAATTGCTTTTATTCTGGAGGGCCAGTGGCTGGGGGGAGGGACTGACAGTTACACAGCCAGACTTCCCGGGAACCCCCTTTTTCAGCCTTTTCCCTTCCCTCTGGTCTCTGGGTTCAGGGTCCCGTGGGCTCCTCTGGGCAGGTGGCTCCATCCCTTGCTGGGCTTCCTCATGGGACTCGGAGCTGCAGGGAGCAGAGCTGTCTCCCTCTGTACCTCAACTTGTGTCTAGACAGAGCTGTGTCCCCCAAACCCTCTAAGGGGCGTTAGGCCCATTTGTCTAAAAGCACTCTGTTAACAGCCAGCCCTGACACCAACGTCCTTCTCAGTGCCTTCTCCTCCGACCCCCATCATTTGGAATGCTTTTGTTTGTTTCTCCGTTTTTGGTGCATTTGGTTCAATTGAACTATTCAATTAAAGATACTTGTAATATGCTTTTGTTTTTCTAATAACTAGTTGTGTATTCGAATAACTAAAGGAAATTTGTATCCTTTTGAATGGTTCCCTTCATGCTTCCATGTGTATCTATAGCTTTTAAACATTTTAACTACTTTTTACTGAGATTTAAGCTTACATTTTATATTTTACACTTAGATATCAGAACCCCAACCCACTGCCCTCAAGTTAATGCTGACCAATAGTGACGGGGTTGAATCGTCCAGATGTCCAAGCCTGTCCACGACTTCAGATGTCAGCTGCAAACTTGGGTCCTCCAGGACACCTTCCTTCCTGAGTTGCTGGCTACAAATTCAGGGGTGCCCTCTATCCTTCTATCCTAGAAGTGGTTCTCAACCTGTGGGTCATGATCCCTTTAGGGGTTGCCCGATTCATAACAGTAGCAAAATTACAGTGATGAAGTAGCCATGGAAATAATCTTATGAGGCACCGTATGAAATAATAATGAGGCACTGTATGAAATAATAATGAGGCACTACATGAAATGAAAATAATACATGAGGCACTGTATGAAAGGGTCGTGGCATGAGGAAGGTTGAGAACCACTGCTCGAGGACATCACCCACAAGCTTAGGGAGGGGTCACCAGGCCCCCTTCGCTTCTGATGTGCTAGCTTCCACTAATCTCTCAGGTTTGTAACTCACAGAATTTAGGCAAGGGCTCAGAATCATAGCCTGACTACAGCAAACAGGATGCCCCTCAAGAGATGCCTAGGGCGTAGTCTGGGAAGACCCCAGAGATGAAGCTCCCACGCCCTGGAAGGACTGCCCTGCCACCCACATCAAAGTCCATCGTCAGCCAGGAAGCTCACGGCACTTCCATGTCCAGAGCTTCTTATTGGAGCCTCATTGCGGAAACACAAGGGACAGATCTTAACTCCACTGTGGCGGGGCTCATATCAGAAGTGGGTCTTTACCCTGGCCAGCACACATGCAAGAGTAACCTTCTTAGCTTGATCGGTTAGGCTAGGGATGGACTGCTGTTCTCATCAAAGGCACTTTTATCAGCAGGGAAATTCCAAGCTTTTGGATGTCACCTCTCTGGAATCAAGGACAGAGACCAAATCTCTGGGGGAAATGTAATTGTTAATCACATCCTGGGTTTAAGCTAACTGATTTTAGATAAAGGTGGAGTCAGACTAGCCCCACACCCTATTGTATACACAGAGTCTTAAGACAGCTGCCTGGATAGCCCTGAGTGGAATTTGATGCTCACGGCATATACTCCATCCATTGTCACTGCTGATGCCCAAGAGCGGACTCTTGTCAGGTTAAATCTGTGCTTGATTTTATCTTCAAAGCCATACCAATCAGGACTATAGGGTGAGGCACTAATGGATATTTTTTTCACCCCAGGGTCCCAGCTGCCTTCAGTTTCTTGTTCACCAGCGTGCAATGGGAAACTCCTTTGTAGCTTGGCAAATTGCCTCATCAAAGCGTAGGAGTGTCTAGGGCCTCTCACAGTTTCACCTGGGAAAGGGAGAAACTTTTTCTTTTTTAATTCATAGAAGCCAAGGAAGCCAAGTTGCTGAGCTCACTTGCTGTATTGATCATGCCAGTCAAATGGCATTGATCTTGATTAGGGCGATTTTGATTCCAGTCCATGTCTGTCACCATCCAGATCTTTTGGAAATTGTGCCCATCATAACCCATGACACAATTTCGGGAAAAGGAAAATATGAAAGTTCATAAATAACACTGATGTTCCCATTTGGTTGTGTATTAGCGGGTACATTCTGGAGCACTTAGTTTGTGGAAGGCTTAGCACTATTTGGAATTTGCCTAAATCTTTCTGACCATTCAGCCAACGACGTGGATAAAGCTTAGAGGCCTGCGGCTCACCCAAGGAGGGGCAGTTTTGCTCTTAGGATTTCATGGAGACCTGAACTGGGGAACTTGCGAGAGCATGTGCTCAATGATTTGCCAGGAATCATTCAAGGGAATTTCATGCTCTTAGGATTTCATGGGGACCTGAACTGGGGAACTTGCGAGAGCATGTGCCCAGTGATTTGCCAGGAATCACTGAAGGTTGTCCAGTTGAGTCCTGATGGTTATGGCACAGGACTGCCAGGCCATGAGCATCATGTGGCCACGTGGCTGAAGACCCAGAACAAATCCTGTATGTCTTTTAGAGCTGCAATTGTGCACACACCTCAGGTGTCATCCTTTCCCCATGTAAGTGGTCGTGTGTAAGCCAGTGCTGAAGTGACGTGTCACCAACCATGACTTTGCATGGACTTCCTCAGATTTCCGTCATCTGTAACTGGTCCTTGGCCATGATTCAGTGGCCTGTGCTTCAGCCTTGTGTTGATGGCTTCCCTCATCCTGATGATGGTCTTTTGCCTGTTTCAAGCTTAATAAAAGGATGTCTGAATTTGGGATCTGTTTTCCCCTGGCACAAATTAGTCATGAGGCTGGGCTCCAAAGCTGCCTTGCCCAGCAGCACCTCTGGGAGTCAGGTGCCAAAGGGAACAGGTGCTGGGGACCCCATCAGAAAGGCACGCTTGCATTTTGGACCTTGTGGTTCATTTTGGCTCTCTGAGATCCTTATTAAGTCTGGCTGTGTGTTTTTCATCTGACAAACCTTAACTCATTCTTTCTGTCTGTTTGCTGTCAATTGTTATCTCCAGGTATACATAGGAATGCCTTCAATAATCCGTTAAACCATCCAAGGAAAAATCGCAGTTGGACTTGCCAGAAATTGAAATCAGATTCTAGGATACAGCTCGTGCATGTAGCACCTCGAGGTGCAGGACTGGGCAGTGTTTCATGACGCTGTACATAAGGTCACCATGAATCAGAACAGATTAAATGGACACCTAACACCATCAATAATCGTAGGCATGTGTAGTTGTATCTGTAGATTTATATATTTCAAGAGAAATTGTACATGCTGATAAGCTCTTATTTGCTTCTTCTATTCCTCCCCCCCCCACCCCACTGTTTCTCTCTCCCTGTCTCTTGCCCTGTCTTGTCCTGCCCCCACCAGCAGCATTGCTGTGGGTTTCTAGTTCCATCTCTTGCAAAGATTTTTGAGCATCTCTGCTGGTGAGAGCTGGATAAGGTGCTTTCTGGGTAAATTATTGTCCTTGAAGATTTTGAGTCTGTGGCATCTTGAGCTCTCTAAGTCCCCAAACAAAGAGTGCAAGATGTCAGCAAAAGGCACCAGCTGTGAAAGACGGTTAAAGAGTCCCAAGTCGTGGTAAGCTAGTTCAGAGGATGGACAAGGAACGTGGGTGCCTGCTGGTTTCAAGCCCCCCCACTGCCATGAGTGAAGGCCAACACACAGGGACCGATGTCTCTGCAGTGCTTAGGCACCCATGGTTTTAACGATATCGTCCAAATCGTATAGCGGTTTCCCATCAGGGTTTTATTGAGCCCCCAAGTCCTGAACTTTGAGCAAACCTGAACCTTCTCTCAAGTTGGGAAATGCCACATCTGGGGACAGCACGGCGAACCCTCATGGGATTCCAACCTGATATCTAGGCAAGTGCCCGGCTCGGTCCCGTGCTTGTACCTGTCTGCTTGGCAGGGTCTGAAGAGGAGTAATAATTGAAAAAAATGGTGAAGGGAGACAGCAGTCGGTGTAAGACATAACTTTAAAAAAAATATATTATCAAGGGTTCATGAGGGAGGGAGGGCAGGGGAGGGGGGAAAATGAGCTGATACCAAGGGCTCAAGTAGAAAGAAAATGTTTTGAAAACGAGGATGGCAACCTATGTACAAAGGTGCTTGACACAATGGATGCATGGATTGTGATAAGAGCTGTACGTGTCCCCAGTAAAATGATTCTAAAACAATGAAGCTGGTTGTTTTGGGATTCTATAGATTAGGATTTCAGAAATTGACTACCTGTTAGGAATCTTATTTGACCCCGGGAAACCAACGTTTCAACCTAATCCTTAAGATCCTGATAAATGAGCCTGGGGGTTTCTGCCCTTTCAGCATGCTGTTTTGGGGTGCAGACTGAGCACCCTAGAATTAAGAGAGGCTTTCGGAGATCCCTTTGAGGAAAGGCGTTTCCATTTGTGTCTTTTCTTTCCCCTAAGCGGTCTTGCTTAACATTTGTCCTCATGGCTAAGGAGGATCTCCTGTCAGTTTGCTCTATTTGCAAATGGTTTGGCCTGCTCTCTTGCAGACAGCTGGCTCCTTCTGGGTTGTGCACACGTAGTAGCGGTGGTTATTACAAGGGATCTCAGTCTCTTGCCGGAGACTATGTGACAGTGCGCTCAGTGCCTCCCTGTGGCCAAGTGGTACTCTGACTGTTCATGTGCACACTTTAGGTGGAATCATCAAATCTTGCAAGGAAATTGCTGGGATAACAGACAAGGGTTCCTGGCGCGCTTTGTGAAATTCACATGGGGAACTGGCAGTTTCTGGCCCGTTTTGCACCAAGGGAAACACACGCTGTTGCTGGACAGATGGGGGATGACCTAGCTACAGAGCAGGCTGGGTATCCCTGGAGAACGCCAGTACAGACCTAAGTGTCATTGTTGTCCACCTGTTGGCTGCACGTGATTGCCAAGAAGTCTTTTAGAAAATCAATGGCCACCTTTAGGGCCGGGGTTAAGTCATCCCCGGTTGGGCCAGATCTGGGGGAGAGCTCTGACCATTTTGAGATGGGCGTACTAACTGAAGGATGACGATACTCGTCTGCGTGTGCACTGCCTTGCCTGGGGCTGTGCTCGGTTAACAAATGTGCTGCTGTTGGTCATCCTAAAGAGGGGATCAGAAGGTAACACACCGGCAGAGACGTTGTCAGCCTGGAATTTAAACTGATTTCAGAGACCCCAGAAGCGTGTGACTTTCACCTTGAAAAGCGAATGAGACTCTGCTTTAAGGACTCGGTTTATGTCCGGAGGACATTCAGTCTGGTTTCACGTGTTACCTTGGGCAGAGGCAAGATGAAGACATAAGAATTTCATTCCTCAGTTGTGATAAAACAAAAACAACAACAAACCGTCTTAGCAGGAGAATAATAAAATGGAAAGACATTGGCTGTCTGCTGTCTTTCAAGATACCGGGGTCAATTTAAACCAAGGGGATGACTAATCCGTCTCTTTGAATGGGAGCCCTAGACAAGGAGAGCAAGATAGAGATCTAGCTCCGGGCCCTGTCTCTGAGACCAGACAGCCCCAGGGAAACTTTCTAGGAAGTTCTCCCAAGCAGGTGTAGACATTTTACGAAATGGTACAAAGCTAACTTAGATTTAGAAAAATAGGGGAAATGGTAAAAGTTTGAACAAACACTTAGAAGATTTAAACAAATTTTATTTCAGCCCCAATTGTTTTGTGCTGTATAGCTCATTTCAAGAGAGTCAGGAATTTTCTGGTATTAGACTGAAGGAACAAATAATTGTTATCAAGGTCATATGATTTTGACCCACAGGTTGAGAACCGCTGCCTTAGATAAATCGGTCCCTTCAGTTTTTTTCAAAGTTTTTTCACCTAATTCACACCAACTCAAAGAGCCATTAGTTTGCTTTGGTAAATTTGGATAACCCTCAAAACACTTCTCCCTAGAGGCTAGGGCCTAAACTGATGATCTTCTTCCTCTGTCTGCAGAGGATCTAGAACCATTTTAATTTGAGCCCACAGAGACCATGTTTCCATGGAATATCCTCCCCCCTCTGTTCACTTTCTTTCAGTTGGTGCCGACTTCTTCCCAAGCCTCTAGATGTGAAGTTCTGTCCTCTGGGAACCATGGATTTTACGTGTTCACTACTTGGAGAAAGCCTGGCATCTCCCCCTTTGTTACTGCTGCACCCTGTTTCTTCAGTTAGTGGGCAAGCAACCTGTGGAGGGGGCTTCAGCGAGTTCATGGGAAATGGAACAAAAAGAAAATGGCATTTTCCCAAGAACTTTTTGAGAGCCCAACCCTGCCCCCGCTTCATTCAGGCCTGTGAATGAGAGTGTTCACTTGTTCACGCCCCTTCCAGACTTGTGTTACAAGAAATACGCTATAAGGACAATGTTTTCAAGATTTATTAAAAGAAATGGATATGGCAATAGAGGTTAATAGTTTAACGTCAGATTTTTAGGAGCTTTTATGTTATACAGCACATGATGCAAGCTGTATTTCTTGTTTTGTTTGTTTTTTTGCCACTGAAGAAACGTAACTTCCCTGTGTTCTGAGTCTCAGGAGTTAATCCATTCCTTGTGTAATCTGGTTTGAGGGTAAGGGTAGATTTTCTGGGTCAGATTTTGGAAGAAGTGAAGGCTTCCACCCCCCACCCCCCCTTAAGATTTTCAGTTATCTGGGATAAACTCCTGTCAAGTTGAAACTTCATGTAGAGTCACAAAGCATCCTTTTCATGAGGAACGTGCTAAACAGTTCTACTTAATAGGTTTAGTTTCATACGAAGAGGAGTGCCGATACGCGCATGTTTCTTCTTATGCTTGCCTGCTATTGACGCTGCGCTGGGACTGTCCAGTCTGCTTGCGTTTGCAGCCTGGCTTTGTGGATTTGGTTGGCGTTTGTGGTAAATGAACTTGCTCCTGTTGTTTTAAGGTAGAGATGAAGGTAATTTCTTTCTTTTTTTAAAATCATCTTATTTGGGGCATATAATTTAGAGATTAAAGTAATTTCTGTCAAAACGCTTTAAATTGAAAGGGAATGAAATAGATTCGTAGTAAAAGAAATGAGGAGTGGGCTAGGCATGATTAGGTTTTCTGTGATTTGAATATAATTTGCTGTTGTTTCTTTACAAGTAAGAATGGAAACAAATGGATGGTTTGTATTTTTCAGCCAGAAGAGCAGGAATGTTTGTGAGAGTGACCAAACTGAAACTTACTCTTTTGAGTCCCAGAGAAAAAGGTACCTTGTTCCTCGGAGCCATCGCTCCCTTGAGTACATGACGCTGACGCCTGAGTGCCAGAGTAGAAGCCAGCACAGGGAAGGACACCAAGCCATTGGTTAACTCGTGATTGGTCAGCCATTAGGGTGTGAACAATATTAGGGCATTCTAGGAAGCAGCATAAGGAAGCATAAGATAGAAGACATAGCATTTACTAAACAATAGCTGGAAAACCACTATCAGCTCTGCTGGAGAAACAAGGCATTCTACGCCCTAAGGGTTAGTGCCAGAAACCCACTGGGGCAGGTCTACCCTATCTGACAGGGTCTCTATGAGTTGGAATTGACTTGATTGGTGGTTGTGAGGTTTTTTCTTTGAGTGTAGAAGGTGACAGGATTCACATAGTATTTATTAACCAGCAATTGTTTAATAAATGTTTCTCTTCCAGACTCCCTTCTTTTCTAAGATATCAATAACTCCTCCTCTCTCCATTTGGTGAGATTTAAAAATTTTTTTTGGTGTGGACCTAGATCCATTCTGTCTCCCTGCATATTGATATTCAATAAGGCTTTCAATCTTCCCACAACCGGTGTCGTGAATTGGCTGACTTCCGGCAGGCAATTTGAAGCACTAGTGCTGTGGGAACGATATTAGGTAAAAAACACATGATGTTATATTATAATGTTAGTTATTTAGATTGTTAACTTGGATGCATGTGGTTTCCTTTGAATCTAGCAACATAAAGACCAGTGGGTTTAACTGGGGGAATGACTCCACAAAACTACAATGCTTAATTCAGATGTTTAGAAACATCCTAGTCCTGGTACCCAGTATTATGTTTCAAGATTATTATATGCTACATCTAAAGCTATTAAAAATAAGAGTAATCATCGTGTTTAGAGATATGTTTGCTTCTAGCACCCGTCCTCCCAATATTGGCCTCCTTACCAGGTACACTCATTTTCCGATCTAATAGCGGGAGCCCAGGGCCGGGGATTCTACTTGGACGCCATTGTGACTCCTCCCTCTGTTCCTCCCACATGTTTGCTAACATTGTTTTAGATTTTAATGGCCTTTATTTGACTTTGCACCAGTTCAGTATCCTTGTTCCCATCAGATCTTTCACTTGACAATGATTGTAAGTTAACCACAGCCATATTTAATTTTGTCATCTACAGATCAACTTTTGCTTTCCTGACTTACTGAAATGTTTGCCCAAAATATTCCAACAGAAAGATATTGGACTTATGATATTGAGTTTAAGAAGAATATCAGAGCCCTGCTGGCATAGTGGTTATCCGTTGGCTGGCAATCAGCAGTTCAAAACCACCAATGGCTCTTAGGGAGAAAGATGAGGTTTTCTCTCCCTATAAAGCAGTGCGTCTCAACCTGTGGGTCGCGATCCCTTTGGCGGTCGAATGACCCTTTCACAGGGGTCGTCCGATTCATCACAGTAGCAATAAGACAGTGATGAAGTCACAACAAAAATAATGTTATGGTTGTGGGGTCACCACAACACGAGGAGCTGTATTAAAGGGTCTTGGCATTAGGAAGGTTGAGACCACTGGTCTAAAGAGCTACCGCCTCAGAACCCCCCAGGGGCGGTTCGCCCTGTCCTCGAGGGTCACCATGGGTTGGAATCGACTTGACGGCAGTGAGTGTTCTGAGGACTGCCATGTGGACCTGACCATACTGAATCAGGATTTCTAGGACTCGAAGAGGAGGCCTTTAAACAGTGATTATGTGTTCGGCTGCTAACTTCAAGGTCAGCAGTTCAAAACCACTAGCCGCTCCAGCGGCTGTCTACGCTCCTTAAGAGTTTCAGTCTCAGAACCCCTCGGACGGTTCTACCCTGTCAGCATTGACTTGAAGACAGAGAGGTTGGTGTTTTTTTTGTGTGTTGGAGATACAGGGCTTACAGATCAGAGCTGACTCCAAATCAAGAGAAACAGAAATTAAGATGGAGCAGACTAAACTATTACTATGGGTTTATGTGGGCTATTGCTGGAGTCTAAGGATTCACTTTCTGGTTATAAGAAACCCCTTTTTTCTTCATTCTTCTAAATTATCTAAGTAATAGATTTATTTTAAAAATCCCCCCCTGTAGATTTGGACTGGTGCTTGTTAGGCTATTAAATATGAGAACAATGTAGAATTGAGACCTGGAAAGAAATCTTAAAAAACATTAGAAAGAAATAGGAAGTGATGAGAAAAAACAAAAAAACAAAACTCCATAGGCTGATTTACGATTAACATTAATCATCAATCAATCAATTCATTAGCTACTAAAATAGCTGGTTCTTACATTAATGGGAATATCCTCTAATGGCATTAGATATTTAACTTTCAGAAAAGGAATTTTTAAAAAATTATTTTATTGGGGGCTCGTACAATTCTTATCGCAATCCATACATACATCCATTGTGTCAAGTGCATATGTACATTCGCTGCCCTCATCATTCTCAAAACATTTTTCTTCTACTCTAGCCCCTAATATCAGTTGCCCATTTCCCCCCTCCCTCCCCGCTCCCCCCACTCTCATGAACCCTCCATAATTCACAAATCATTGTTGTTTTGTCATAAGTTACACTGTCTGACATCTCCCCCC
>NW_022111325.1:3866430-3883654 GCF_000313985.2 Echinops telfairi
CACAGGCTGGTGTGCTTCTTCCATGTGGGCTTTGTTGCTTCTGAGCTACTTGGCTGCTTGTTTATCTTCAAGCCTTTAAGACCCCAGATGTTATATCTTTTGATAGCCGGGCACCATCAGCTTTCTTCACCACCTTTGCTTATGCACACGTTTGTCTTCAGTGATCATATCAGGAAGGTGGGCATCCACCGATATGATTTTTAGTTCTTCGATGTCTGCTAATTGGTCCCTTCTACACCTCATGGTCAGACAGGCTGGTGTACCATGCTCTGGCCCCAGAGTCTGTCCTTTGTACTCCCCCAGGGGCTCTCTGCTCTGCTCCCCAGAAGAGGAATTTTTGTGGCTTAATTTAGAAAAATTATATATAAATACCATAACCAATGTAGTATCTGAAGTTCAAACTATGATTTTACTAAATAAGTTGACATTAAGATTTATATTAATATATAATGAGGTTTTATAGAATGAGGATGCTGCTAAGACACTGCTTATGTATAAATAAATGCTTTATGGGCCTTGTTTCCTTGGTACCAGACCTAAGGTTATGGTTTTGTGGGTTATTTCAGATAAATGTCTTGATATTTTTGTTAATATTTCTCTTTTAGTTCTTAGTTTACTGTTTAGATTTCTGGTTTTCATGGAAATTGGGGTAAACTACACAAACCATTGCCCTTGAATGGCCTTTAAAACATATATATATATTTATATATATGGAAAAATGGTGCCTGAAAGCCATTTTTAGGAAACTTTTTATTGTGAACTGGATGAAGGCTTACAGAGCCAACAGTTCAGACACATTATGTGTTATGTCCTTACTGGATGGCCGTCTCCACAAGGTCACATCACTTTCCCCACTTCTTCCCTGCACTTTCTGATTCCATTCAGCCTTTCTGCCTGCTGCACTCTGTCCTTGGATCAATGCTGCCTTTTCGGGCATCTCAAAGGATTGATTACTGAAGGATTATACACCTTCCTAGTGTCATTGTCCCCTATGTAGACCTGCTTATGGCTTGGATGAAAGGTGAGCCATGCAGGTGAGCTCTGTTTCAGGCCTGGAGAGTGAGTCAAGGCCAAAGTTTCAAGATTCCACCAAGCCGTATCTGACCAAGAAACCTGTTTTTTTTTTTAGGATTTTGAGTTTCATTTCACATTTTCTTCCACTCTATCCAAGACCTTCTGAAGCAATCTCTTTCAGAGAAGATGACTGTGATGGTGCTGGGGCACCATCTACTTGTTCTGGTCTCAGAGTCGTGGAAGCGGAGGTGTGTGTGGTGCATTAGGCCACTGGACTAATTGTTCCCATGTGCCTTTGCTTTTCTTCTTTGTTCTGGATGGGGAGAGACCAGGCGCTACACCTGGAGTGGCCCTTTTAAAGCTTTGAAGACTCCCGTTGCTACTCAACAAAGTAGGATGTAGCACATTGTCTTCATGGACTCTGTTATGCTGGTTAACTTCGGTGTCCCCTGGCGCTGTGGTCCTGAGCCCACAGGTCACGTGACTCATTCCTTCAAGGCATTTGTTTATAGATAAGACATTTTACTCACTCTGTCCCTCCCTGCCCTACGCTCTACTTTATTCACGGATGTATGAGGGTAAGTGAAAAAGGAGTGCTACAAAACACACTATGAAACAAAGTCTCCACAGGCGATGTCCTCGGTGGGAGGAGAAGGAAGCGCCATCCAGGGGTTAGGGGATGGTGCTCCTGCTCCAGGGTAAAGGAGAGGGAGCTCTGTGATGTTGTGGGGCGTACAGTTTGGGAGAGGAAAAGCCAGGGAGTTTGAGGGAGCTGGGGAGAGGATGAGGGAGCTGGGGTGGCTTGTGAGGCATGCTGTAGTTCTCTCACCCTGGTCCCCTGAGAAAGGAGAGGAGCCTGGCAGCTTCTGTGGGGGTTAACGTTTGCCTTATGTGTATAGAAAGTCCCCGGGAGGCGCTAACAGTACGGTGCTGGGCAAATTCACCCATAGGTGCCTCAGAGGAAAGGTCTGGCTTGACTTTTGTCAACAAGTCATAGCCATTGGAGAGCAGATTCTGAAATACATGAGGTTGGCCACAGGCAGACATTGGCTAGGTGCCAACTGGCTTGTCTGTGTTTGAGAGTACTGTAAAGAGAGCAGTCGCCCACCCTCGCCCGACAAAGTCTGGCTGCTGGAAAACTGTTGGCAACCGTTTCATGGGTGAGGTGGGTGGAGAGTTGACACTTTTCACAAAGAACCCCCAGGCTGTCACGCAGGCCCTTGAGAGCTGATGGTTGGAGAGGATCAGAAAGGACCTTTGGTTCATCTAGGTTGTGTAGGGACAGGGAAGGCCACTGAATCCAGTGGAGCCTGGCTCAGCAGCGCTGTAGAAGCTTAGATGTGTGTGTTCCTGTGGGCTGGTGGTGTGGGCGGAATGACCTGGCCCGAGCTTTGAACTCAGAGCATCAGTTGAGTGTGTACGTGTGTTTGAATAGCTGTCAGTCAATCCACCAAGGGAACAAGCAAGACGAGGGGAGCCTAGCAGTCATATCCGAACATTCACAGGGGCACGTCAGACAGGGTGACCTTGTGACCACAACCCGTGAAACCAACGCCTCCACTGTTTTCCAGACCCCACAATCCTCCTCATGAAAGGCGGGCCAATTGCTTTAAGAGCCAAGCACAGTAAGGGCACCCGTGACCCCGAGGGGAACGGAAGTGACAGTTCTAGCACTCACCCCGAATTTGAACTAAGCATGATGAAGCCGTGTGCGCCCTCAATGCGTTATATTAAGTGTCCCAGATGCCCTTGCGACAGACTCCATTTCTAACTTCTTGACTCCGTCTTGACCCGAGGCTGCACACGCACTGCCTGGAAAGAGAAGCCAACAAAGAGCTCATGAAACCACATAACTGCCCAAACAGGAAACTTTGCCCCAAGAAAATAGACTGCTTCTTTTTTTTTTCTTTTTCTTTTTTAACATTTTATTAGGGGCTCATACAACTGTTATCCCAATCCATACACACATCAATTGTGTAAAGCGCATTTGTACATCGTTTCTCAAAACATTTTCTCTCCATTTAAACCCCCGACATTAGGTCCTCATTTTTCCCCTCCCTCCCCGCTCCCCCCTCCCGCATGAGCCCTTGATAGTTTATAAATGGGTATTTTGTCATATCTTGCCCTGTCCGACGTCTCCCTTCGTCCACCCTTTGGTTGTCTGTCCCCCAGGGAGGAGGTCACACACAGTTCCATGTAATCGGTTCCCTCTTCCCTACCCATTCTCCCTTTACCCTCCCTGTTTTGCCACTCACACCACTGGTCCTGTAGGGCTCATCCGTCCTGGATTCCCTGTAGAAAATAGACTGATTCTTGACTAAGCTTATAGCGCTACAAACCCCTTCAGTTTACGAGCTTGACAAAAAGACACTGTTGCCTATGGCACGTCTCCCTGCAGGTATTTATTCTTTCACAAGCGCCTTAGCACAATTTTGACCCTCCAGCCTTTTGTACACACTTGTCTCCCCACACAGAAGCTGGCGACTCCGCGAGCACTGTTGGCACTTCCCTCCAAGGCGCCGTGTGCCACGGGAAACCTCTCTTTCCTTGTGAGTGATAGAGACCCGAGTGTCAAGCCCTCTCCAGCAGCTCGACTCTCTCCAGGGTGGCTTCTAGTGGAGAAAGACCTACACTTTCGTTGAAGGTCCATCTCCCTCTTTTGTATCCCCCTTCCCTTTGTTTTTGACGACGTTGACTACTTATTTTATATGGCTTTGAAACGGGAACATAATCATTGGTGAATGAAAATGAAAGACTTGATCTACCACAGGATTTGAGGTGGTCAAAGCCCGGGACCGATCACTCTGGGAAGGGACACTGTCTGGGCGCCCCATAGGCCAGTTCCTTTAAATGTGTACAACTTCCAGTCTTTTATAGTTTCAATCAGGTTGAAATCCTCACCCTCATGCTTGACTGAGATTTGAGCCCACAGCTCTTCTGAATCTTTTCCTCTTTACAGACGTCACCCTGGGGTCCCTGCCGGCTCTCCCTGACCCGCCTTTCTGTGGCCTTGGCTTTCTGCATCCCAAACCTTCCCCTTTTATCTGTGGATTTATTCTGGAGGCCTTTTTTTTTTTTTTCATCTTTATTTATTTATTTTCATTATTATTTTTTTTTCCTTTTCTTTTTTCCCCCTCTTTTTTAACATTTTATTAGGGCCTCATACAACTGTTATCCCAATCCATACACACATCAATTGTGTAAAGCGCATTTGTACATCGTTTCTCAAAACATTTTCTCTCCATTTAAACCCCCGACATTAGGTCCTCATTTTTCCCCTCCCTCCCTGCTCCCCCCTCCCTCATGAGCCCTTGATCGTTTATAAATTGTTATTTTGTCATATCTTGCCCTGTCCTACGCCTCCCTTCATCCACTTTTCGGTTGTCTGTCCCCCAGGGAGGAGGTCACACACAGTTCCATGTAATCGGTTCCCTCTTTCCTACCCATTCTCCCTTTACCCTCCCTGTTTTGCCACTCACACCACTGGTCCTGTAGGGCTCATCCGTCCTGGATTCCCTGTATTTTCAGTTCCTATCTGTACCAGTGTACCTTCTGGAGGCCTTTTTAATCACCCCCCTCCCATCTTGTCTTCCATCTTGTTGCTTGTCCTGACCCCTCCGCCCAAAGTAGACCCTTCTTGATGTTTTCTATTCTCTTGTGAAGAGCGCCCTTCCACCTAGAGCAGCCCCAGATGCCCTCCGAGACAGAGCCACCCATTTCTGCTCTCTACCCTCCACGGTCAAGGCCAGTGGGCACAATTTAAATGTGAAAATCTCACACAGGCTAGATTTTCCCTGGCATTTTTTACTTTTGGACACCAAATTGACGCTCCATTCAGAGGTAGACCACCCCCCTTGTATTGGGCTGGGCTCTGTAGAGAAATCAAACCAGTGGCCCTTGTATGTTGTACACAGGAGAGATGAATGTCAAGAAATGCCTCCACAGTTGTAGAATGGGCAAGCCCATTCAAGTCCATCGTCAGATGGTAAGCGGAGGCCTCTCCTGAGCCACGGGTACAAGGGTCAACGAACCAGGAAGCAGGACAATGAAGGTGGAAGACCACAGGCAGGTGGATGTGGAGTTGAATAAATCTGAGATCTGTCGAAAGAATGCAAGGGCGCAGTCTGCTGATGGCTCTGGGGATCAGCAGCTGATATCCCAGGGCGTTGACTAACCAGATGCAGGATTCCATTCCAGCAGAAGGAATCTGGAAGAAGCTTCAGGACAGGGTCTGTCTATACCGAGTAGGCCATACCCCCAACAAAAGCTCCTTCCATTGTATCAAGGCTGGGATCGGATCCGGGAGATGATATGCTAACCTATCCTTCCCACAATGACTTCGCTGCTCCATGCAAGACACCGTCATGGAGCTGAGCTCACCAGATTGGATCCTATCACAGGAACATCCTGGCCCACCCAAGCTGACATAAACCCTAACCATCACACCCCACTCGGATGGTTGAGAGCTCAATTAAGGAAGGCTACTTTTTTCTTTTTTAAACAAAAGACATTGATTCTCTCACAGGTTGCTGCTGTTGTCAGATGCCATGGAGTCCATCTGTCCTGCCTCGGGCAACCCCGTGTACGAACATATGAACCCCACCCAGTCCTGTGCCATGCCCGCCATCATGCCCGCCATCGTTCTTCTGCCTGAGCCCATTGTTCCGAGCACCGCCTCCATCCATCTCGTTGAAGGCCTTCCTCTTTTCTCTATCCCTCTATGTAAGGAAGCATGGTGTCCTTATCAGGAGACTGGTCTCTCCTGACCACATGTCCACAGTATGTGAGATGAAGGCTCACCATCAATGAGGGCTACTTTTGACCCATTTATTTTCACACGTCCAAGTTGCTCCTCAGACTTTATAGGGCCACTTACAATTCCTATCTTCTCTTACTGTTTGAGCAAATTTTTGAGACAGACTTTATCCATTTCCTCACTGCTGGGATCCACCCCTGCCCTTTATGCGAAGTTAGCCTTGCAGATAGATGAAATTCTATAGTAGAACAATAAGTGGCTTCTTGTCTTTTCTTTCTTAAAAAAAAATAATTTTATTGGGGGGGCTCATACAATTCTTATCACAATCTATACATACATCAATTGTATAAAGCACATTTGTACATTTGTTGCCTTCATTATTCTCAAAACATTTTCTTTCGACTTGAGTACTTGGTATCAGCTCCTCATTTTGCCCCTCCCTCTCCACCACCCTCCCTTATGAACCTTTGATAATTTATAAGTTATTATTTTGTCATATCTTACACTGTCCGATGTCTCCCTTCACCCACTTTTCTGTTGTTGGTCGCCCAGGGGGCATTATATGTAGATCCTTATAATCAGTTCCCCCTTTCTACCCTACCTTCCCTCCACCCTCCCAGTATCACCACTCTCACCACTGGTCCTGAAGGGATCATCTGTCCTGGATTCCCTGTGTCTCCAGTTCCTATCTGTACCAGTCTACATCCTCTGGTCTAGCTGGATTTGTAAGGTAGAATTGGGATCATGATAGCAAGATGCTTATAGTGAGGGAAAGAAACAGGAGCCTTCTTGTGAGTCCCAACCCCAACCTTCCTGGAGGACCTCCTTTGAGTGGTCCTCTTCAAAGTCAGATTCGAGTTCTCAAAACTGTCCTTCCATTCCACTGCCCTATGCAAGCGTATCCTCTCCCCCTGTCCCAACCGTCTCTAAAATAGACCTTCCCTGCCTTCCCAAGACCCACAGACTGACCACAGAGCTCACACATGAGAATGAGGGTGGGTACTGAGGCAGGCCTCATGAAGGCTACGGGTCCCCCAGTGCCCCTGGCATAGGTCATATGTACCTCTTAGAGATGTGCCAGGAACTACTGGAAATAGAGGAATGGGAAGGGTGGACATTCTTTTTTTCTATGCCAGATTTAAGCCATTGTAAGGACAACTTGGGAAGGGTGTCTATGAACCCAGAAAAGTTTAGGGATGAATTTCAAAGACTGGTCTTTAATTTTACTCTCACCTGGAGAGAGTGAGAGAATCCTGACCTTTTTGTTGCTCCGCTGATGAGAACGACAGGATTAAAGCCAAATGGGGGTGCGTGCAGATGAAGGGCACACGGCAAATTCCACATTAGACATATTAGTACTAGGACCGGCTGCAGTGACGGATAATAACCCGGAGTGGGAATATGACATCGATGAGGGCTTTGATAAGGGCAAGCCCCTACTAATATGCGTACTTGAAGGTACTTGAAAATGTGTTTCCAAAGCTATCAATTAGGGTAAAGTTAAAGAAGTTACTCCGGGGAGAAATGAAAACGCGTTCACCTTTTAAAGCAGGCTGACAGAGGGATTAAGGGTGTCGCCCTTGAATCTTACTCAGGGACATCAGTTTAGAGCATGCGCTTTTTGACCCGAGCATGTCCGCACATTAAGAGGACACTGATGAAGTCTGGGTTGAGAAGCGATGCTCCATTGGCCAAACGGATAGAACACAATGACAAGGTTTGCAATGACACACGGCATAAAGGAGAGGAGGGCAGGAAGAGAGAAAAACAAGCCCACCTGCTGGCAGTTGCTTTGATCTGACTGGGAAAGCTCAGCCTTTCCCATCTGAGACACAGCTCGCTGGCTTCCATGGCAGATGAAGAGGAAGAGGAGGGCGAGGATAGGAGCTGCTACAGCCCCTCTGCTGGGGTTTATGTTGTTCGGCGCCATTGACTCTGTTCTGACTCAGCCACCCCGTGCCCCACAGAAGGAAACGCCGCTGGTCCTGCGCCAGCCTCAGCGTTGTTCCTGTGCCCGAGCCCACTGTTGCAGCCATGTGTCCATCATCTGCTTGCGGGTCTTCCTGTGTGTTGAGGTCCCTCTCCTTTCACACGAGGTTCTTCTCCAGGGACTGGTCTCTCCTGACAACATTTCTAAAGTAGGCAAGACCACGTCTCATAATATTTGACCTCCAAGGAGCGCTCTGGACATACGGCTTCCAATATAGATCAGTTTGTCCTTTCAGCAGCCCATGGTACTTTTAATATTCTTCTCTAGCAACGTAATTCAAATACATCGGTTCTTCTTCAGTCTTCCTTATTCAATGCCCAGCTTTCACATGCATTTGAGACAATGGAAAATACCATGGCTTGGGTCAGGTCCACCTTAGTCCTTAAAGCAATATCTTTGATTTTCAATACTCTGAAGAGGTCTTGTGCAGCAGATTTACCTAATGCAATACACCTTTTGATCTCTTGATTGCTGCTTCCATGAGCATTGATTGTGGATTCAAGCAAGACAACTTCAACATCTTCTTCATCTGATGTTACCTGTTGGTCTATTTATGAGGATTTTGGTCTTCTTTGCATTGGGTTGGAATTCATACGGACGGCTGCAATCTGTGATCGCCATCAGCAAGTCCTTCCAGTCCTCCTGACTTTCAGCAAGCAGAGCTGTGTCATTCATTGCTCATTGCAGTTTGTTAATAAGCCTTCCTGCAAAGCTGATGCCACGTTATTCATCACATTCACCAGCTTCGTCATACAACCCAGCTTCTCAGATTATTTATTCAGCATCCAGATGGAATAAGCGTGATGAGAGGATACAGTCCTGATGCACTCAAACCGTGCAGTATGCTCTTGCTCTGCTTGCATGACTGCCTCTTGACCCACGTACCAGTTCTGCAGGAGCTCCGTGAAGTGCTTGGAATCCACATCCTTCTGAAGGGCATCCACAGTTTGTTAGAATCCACACAATCAAATGCCTTGGCGTGGTCAATGAAACATAAGGAAACATCTGTCTGGTAGTCTCTGCTTCCAGCCAAGATCCACCTGGCATCAGCAGTGATAGCCCTTCTTCCACATCCTCTTCTGAATCCAGCCTGAACCTCGGGCAGCTCTCGGTCAATGTCCTGCTGTAATGTTGTTGGATGGTCTTCAGCAAAATTGTACTTACATGTGATATCAATGATATTGTTCTAGAATCTGAGCATTCTGTGGAGTCACTTTTCTCTGGAATGGATACAAATATAAATCACTTCTAGTTAGTTGGCCAAGTAGCTGTCTTCCAGATTTCCTGGCTTAGACAATTAAGTTTTTTGTCAGCTTGTTGAAACATTTTACTTGGTGTCCCGTCAATTCCTGGAGTCTTGAAACAGCTACAAAAATCTGCTAAAGACCAGAACCTGGAATGTGTGACGTATGAATCTAGGAAAATGAGCAGTCGTCAAAAAGGAAATGGAAGAATTTATGACACCAAGAGCTGAATAGAAAATTTCAAAGGGCAGCTCAAGAAGACTAAGCAACATTTTATAATGAAACGTGAAAAGACCTAGAGTTAGCATGTTTTAAACCGAAAGAACTCAAGAAAAAAAATTCAAGCTTCGAGTTGTAATCTTGAAAGATTCTATGGGCAAACTATTGAATGATGCGGGCCGTTTCAAAATAAGATGGAAAGACTATAAGGAGTCATGTACCAAAAAGAATTAGTTGACGTTCAACTATTTCAGAAGGTAGCATATAAGCAAGAACCGATGGTGTTGCAGGAAGTTCAAGATGCACTGAAAGCATTAGCTAAAAACAAACCAAAGAACCCAAACTAACGGCCATTGACTCGGTGAGTTTCTGAGACTGTAAGGGTAGAGAGCCCCGTCTTTCTCCCCAGGAAGGGCTGGTGATTTCGGCCTGCAGACCGTTCAGATCACAGCCCAAAGCATAACCACGACACCACCAGGGCACCTCAGCCAAAAACAAGGCTCTAGGAATTGATAGAATACCAATCGAATCAGCCCCCTCTAGTGGCAGATATCTCAAATGACCAATGTGTGGACAAAGAATGCCCGAGCACATACAGTGTCCCCAACATCCTAATGAAAAGGGAAATGTTCGCCCCCAATGGTGCAGGCCCTAACTCATACAATCACTCCTGCTTATACACCTACTGAAAGAGGTGCATGGACTGAAGGGGACCAGAGGCTGGCCACTCTCTCAACTTGGAGAGCACCGCCATCACTACTGCTGAGCCTTGACTCTCTAATGGTGTGGAAGGGGAGATTATTTTATTCATGTTGTACACGGGAGCGCCTTTCTTGGCCTTATCTATCCTGTTTGGTCCAGTGTTCTCGATAGAACATCAGGTTGCCAGGTGGAGGGTAAGCCCCAGTCAGAGTTCCTTAGCTTTCACCTCGCAAATTCCAAGAAAAAAATGCTTCTTCCATGCCCTTGTTTATATGTCTGAATGTCCTACCCCTTGTTGTGAAAAGACTCACTGTCCCAACTGGGAGCAGAAGTTTTATTTCATAGAAACAATGTACATGACTCAGGTGCAGCAAAGCACAAAGATGACTCATTCTGTTATTGAGAAGAAAGTGAATGAGGTAAGATCCTAGAATTACCCAGGACACTGACTGAGGTTTAGAGTGTCTTCTATCCTGGGCATGTAAAAGAAGGAGAGCCGGTCAGAGCGTTGCAAAAACCAGGAGCTGACTTACCACTCAAAAGACAGTATCCTTTGAAAGTAGAAGCAGTAAGAAGAATCAAACTAGCGATCAACCAATTATTCGCACTGGACAAATTAGACCTTGTGATTTCCCATGTGATACCCCAAACCTAGCAGTTGAAAAACCCAGTGGAACCTACTGATTTGTTCAGGTCTTCAGGGCAGTAATGATGTTACTATTGCAGCATATCCCATGGAATCCAAACTGTACATCTTGCCAACTTGCGTTTTGGTAGATGCAGCCCATTTTACAGTGCTGCAGTTAAAGGATGCCTTCATTTGCAACCCCCTCCGTTCCTCCAGTCAATTGTTATTTGTCGTTGGGTGGAGAGAGCCATACTCCAAAAAAGGGCAAATTTTGCCTCCAAGGTTATGAGACAACCCTACCTGTTTGGATATATCTTTTGAAAACAGCTGTGAGAATTGCCATTAGAATACAGTATCTTCCTATTAAAGTTGATATCATTCTTATTATTAGCTTATCAAAGAAATGTCTGATTTGAACACTGTCAAATACCTATAATATCTATACAGACTAGGTTATCAAATATTACTAAGAAAGCTCAACTATCTCAGAGACAAGTAGAATTCTTGGGATTTATTTTAATATAAGGAAGTACAGCCTTCACCCTGAGACAAAAAGGTTGATCACCAGCTAACTCCACATGGTAGAAGAACACCAGCTTGTGTGATCCAAGGATTGTAAATAATAAAATCCAAGACAGGAGGAGTTAGATTGGATTCTGAACACCTGGCTTGCAGATGACTATGGATGACAGTGAAAGCCCCAACTCCATTTGGAGAGCCCCCTTGTGGATTATAGGCCTCTGGCGAAGACCCTCCAGGGATGTGAATAGTCTTGCTATCAGACAGAGTGCATTGGGAAGTGGATTAATGTGGATGAGGTAGGTTAAAATTTAACACCTTATCGTATGTTTTCCATTTTGACCCATTTACATTTTGTTCTTGTTTTAGTATTTTCTGGTTTCTTTTGGAGTGAGGGTTTTATGTGTGTGTTTTTGTTATTTATTTTTGTGTGTGATAGATAAATCTATAGCAATAGTAACTAGACTAATAGTTTCTGAGGGTTATGGCTGGAGAGCTTTGGGGGAACCAAGGAAGTAATCGTAATGAGTACAAGAATAAGGAAGATGTTCTAAAGTTGATTGTGGTGACGATTACACAACTCTTTTAAATATAGTTAAATCATTGAATTGTATGGCATGTGAATTTTGTGTCCATTAAAAACCAACCAACCAACCAGACTTGATTGCTGATTTAAAAACTCCTGCCCAAAGTGACATTAAGAGAATTCTTGGTACAGCATATTTGTGCAGGATTTGGGGTCCCAACTTTGGGTCAATAGCAAACTTATGTGAAACCTTCAAGGGAGAGAAAGGGATGCCCCTGACACTGAGCTGCATTATGTGAACCGCTTTTACTTAGTTAAAGGAGTGCCTTAGTAGTGGCTCAGCATTGGGTTTACCAGAGTTAGAAAACCCCTTTTGCACTTGAAGTATTAACTCAACAGCAGAAACTCAAGGAGATAGACTATCCTGCAGAGCCAAAGAAAGAGAAAGTTCTCCCCTGGAGCCAGCACTCTGAATTCAGGCTCTTTGGTGGTTGTCTTGTGGCTTGGCACTACTCTTCCCCCATTGGTACCCCTTTTGTTTGGTTGTTTAATCTCTGTGATAGGTAGGTTAATTGTACCAACTTGGCCAATAGGAACACATGGGATTAATCAGGTTGCAGTTTGATTGGAGAGCAAAGAGATAAATGGCTCTGCAAGGCCCACCCCCCTTTTGCTTGCTCTTTGGTGATGGGACCAGCATGCAGCTGTTCAGCTAGTTTTCTGCCTCAACCTATGAGCTACACTACCTGTGGGTCAGGCCAACACATGGATCCTGTCACTAGAGCATGAAGCTCCTTCGAGACCTGCTTTGCCACACTGCTGGTGTATACATCGCATGAGCTTGAGGTTGGTGGATCCTGTCACCTTGCATTGCTTGAATTCTATATTCCATCTGGCCTGCTTTGCTAAGCTTCTGAGCTACTGACTATTGGTCACCCACCCTGCTGCTTGCTGCCTGTAGGCAAATTCTGTCTGTATTGCCCTAGGGAGGACTCTGCTGTCTGCTTCCTTGACCTTGGACCCAGCAGTCCATGTGAGTTGAAGGACTTCCAGTATATTAACTGTTCCAGGGAATTGAGTTGAACCGACCCTCTGTACTGCTGTGTGGACTAATTAGCTGTTATATTCCTTCTCACTGTATAAACCTATCCATATATATTCAGAAGTGTCCTGGTTCTGTTTCTCTAGAGAACCCTGCTTAACACAATCCCTTTTACATCTCAAAAGAGATGAACTAAAGGCATACCCTAGAGCAGGGGTCCTCAAACTTTTAAAACAGGGGGCCAGTTCACTGTTGTCCCTCAGACCATTGGAGGGCTGGACTAAAGTTTTAAAAAAAACTATGAATAAATTCCTATGCACACTGGACAAGTTGGCTGCTAAGCAGGACAGGCAGTGGTGGCAAAAACACCCGGCGGGATGGAGAAATATCCTCTGTGGGTAGCATGTGGCCCGAGGGTCATAGTTTGGGGACCCCTGCCCTACAGTAATCCTGTCTCATTAATATTACAAAGACATCCCATTCCCATATGGGGTTTAACAATAGACAGAGGTTAGAAGTTACAACATATAATTTTTTTAGAGGAGTATTTCAATCTATGGAGCCCTGATGCATAGTGACTATGTATTGGGCTTCTAACCTCAAGGTCAGCGGTTCAAAACCACCAGCTGCTCCAACGGAGAATGATGAGGCTTTCCACTCCTGTAAAGAGTTATAGTCTTGGAGACTCACAGGGGCAGTTCTACCCTGCCCTATAGGATCACTATGAGTCGGCATTGACTCAATGACAGTTGATTTGTTTTTTTTGGTTCTCTTTTTCAATCTATAAAAATAGGAAGAAAAGGAAAGGAGAAAGAAGATGCATGTAAGCATCTCAGTGCTGGCAGGGGTCTCCACGGGGTTTCTCTAGCAACCAGGACTGCATCAGGGGTAGGTGCATGTGGCTTCTCCTCAGGGGTGTCCCACAGGAAGTGAGCCTTGCCAGCTGAAGCAGGGAACTGGCTAAGGCAGCTGCACCCTGGTCTGGCCATCAGAGAGCAAGAGACCAGAGAACTAGAAAGGCGAGGCTTGGGGAGTCATTTGTCGCTCCACCCTTCAATTACTCCCACATGTGTTTGTCGGCCAGGTTGGCACAGTAAACCTTAACTATCACAGGATTCACCCCTTCCTATTGAAATCAAGCCCGGTGTTCAGTTTTCAGGTGAGGAGGACCGAAGAAGGCAGGCCACAGGAAGGCACAGGACTCTTTCTTGGAAGGCACCTGCACAGGCTCATCGGCGTGTCCCCATCAGGTTGTGGGAATAGATAGGACAGGATGGGAGAGACGGCCAAGGACTGGAGGCAGCCACAGGGGAATCCTGTCTGGGTGGCGGCACGGAATCCCAGAATGCGGGTACAGGAGGAGTGTGAGAGGCGATCTGGCCATCCCTCCGGCTACAGAGGAGCAGACGGACGCTCTTTGGGGGCGTGAACTTGCCCTACGTCACAACAGGGACCGAGCCAGATTGCATGTCCTCTTTCTCAGTCCCATTCTTTGCCTGCTAGAGGAAGGAGTCCCAGATAGCTTTCACCCTTTCTCCGCCCTCCTCACCGTGTCAGTCCCTCCCTGGCAACAGTTAAAGGGCTCTGAGTGGTCCGTGAGCAAGGACCAAAAGTGGATTCAAAATGAAATGCACAGTACATCCGAGGTGTTTCTGAGCGAGCTTGCCCGTGTTACCCCATGTAAATTCCCTGCAGCCTCGAGTCTAAACACACCACATGCACATTTTGTATTGCCTTGTGCAATCACACCACGCAACGCCCAGGGACACTGCCAGAAACACCTTGGTCCAGGTTAGAAAGGACTGTACGCTATGAATTGCAATGTTGGGTGCTGTACATGCAAACTTTTCTGCTCATAGAGACACGCAATGGTTTAATTATGGAAAATAAAAGCTTTTAATGTTTTTCTACGATCGTTCCAACATGTGTCAAATTCGAAAATCTCTGTTATTGTATCAGGTGATCTGCTGCTGTCTCCTTCTTTTACATAAACGTTAAGGGTTTAGTTGCAGCAAGGAAAGACAAAAGCCCTTTAATAATGTTTCTCCATCATCACTGTTGCTTATGTCTGTAGGTGTGAATATGTAAATGAAGCACAAACATACAATTTCATACATCACAGTCAATATTTACTTGAGAAGTTATCAGCAATTTATTTAGATTTTAGGACAAAATGTGCTTTGGTTATGGATAGGGGCTAAGTTTAGACCGAAGAGGTAAAAACAGTGAGGACAATATGGCAGAATCTTTTTGGCCACGTGGTGGCACAGCTAAATGGACAAGAAGAAGAAGATCCACTGAGCCAGTGTTGCAATGTGGACTTCCATCGATAATGATGACGGTGTGGAGACGCGTTTCTGCTTCGTTCCTCATGACGCTTTGTCTGCAGAGCACGATCCCGGCCAAACTAAAACGGCCTCTTCATTGCAAGCATATGGTGCACTGCCATAAAGCAAGGGTGTGTGTCGAATGATGTTTGAACTCTGCAAAGAAAGAAAAACAATGCTTGGAGAAATGTATTAGTGTCAACAAGAAATTATTTATTTACGTCTTATGAAACGTCATATTCAATTGCAAAAACATAAAAGCCCTACTGGATAGGAGATGATCTCACATTGCCTGCTGCTATTAAAATCTCAGAAATAGTTCACAGGGAATGTAGGGGGATGAAATCCATCAAATTCCTTCAGCGAGTGATCCTTTTTGCAAAAGATTTTCTGCAATTAGTCATGACCAACTCCAGCAGCATGTTGCCAGGCTGCAGGGCAGCCCCAAGTTTGCTATTGATTTAGATGAAGCAACTGATATTTCTAACGTGGCACAGTCATTACTTTATGTACAAGATGCTAACGAAGGAAGCATGCGTGAGCAATTATTGCTTTGATGCCCTTTGGAAGAGCACACAGGAAGGGAAGATGTATAGCTTCCGGCTGGTGGCTTTTTCACGGTGGAAAACCTTCGCTGGAGCCTGTACAGGAAATTCCACAGGAGTCTGTGCTGGCACCATGATGGATGAGAATGCTGGGTTTGCAGCGGAAGCCAGGGCTGGCTATCACTTGTACTAAGATCTAAGACTTAGGTTTCGCTGCTTTTTGGTGACACCTCTGTGACAGGTTATAGAGCTGAGAATGCATATACAGATCTTTAATCACTGGCACGCGGGTGTCCTGGACTCTCCTGGCTGGAGTGGGCCTAGCTACAGTGCAACACTCACATGGCTGTGGAGCCAGGCCACTGCTCCTGCCAGGTGTTGGAGACCTGAGCCCACAGCACCACTTTCACATCACTGCATGCACCTTTTACCTCCCCGCTCCCACTCAGAGGAACCCCTGTTACCAGACTTCAACTCGGTGCGCCGAGATGTGAATGCAACATACTGGCACGAAGCAGTGAACCAACAGAGAGGTCTGCCGGGCTGGGCTGAATCCCAAGTATGTGGACACCCCACTGCCCCACACCGCCCCATCCCCTCCAATGCCCTGAAGAATGCACTTCAGAGGACAGCACTGAAGCTACAGTGCAGGGAGAGGGGCACTTCTGATCAGAGCACACAGGAGCAAATGAAGAGGGAAGGAGAGAGAGTGGAACACATCCTGGCCCACCAAGCTCTGAGGACGATATTCCTGCTCAGAGCAGCCAATGCACAGAGAGGACAATAGGGTGTTCTTACCACTAGACACGATGTCCCTCACTGACCCATAGCGCTACGGGGGACAACACTGGAGACACAATGAGGGAATTGGGTCCTATCTGACCCCACCACACCAGGCGAAACACTAAGGACATGCAACAGAGCAGCAAAGGGAGCAGAGCAATGAAGTCCCCGAGGAATATAGAAACTAGACTTTGGGGCCAGGATGTGGCACCCCATCAGACTCCACCAGAAAACACCCCTAAAGGTCAACAAACAGACCTGGAGCTATTTATAGGCTTTTGTTTTGTTGTTTTGTTTTGCTTTGCTTGTTTTTGTGCTTAGTACTGTCTCTGCAGGTCTATCTAGAAAAGATAGGCAGCATAACCAATCTGGAGCAGAAGCCAATGGGACCGATGGTTCTGGGGGCACACAACTTGAGGACTGTGAGTTTGTTTTTGATTTAGTCAAGTTTTTGGGTGTTTCAGCTGCAATTTTCTGACCAGTAGTATTTGTAAGCCTCCATCAATAGCTTTTCTTGGAGAATGAGGTAGAAGTTAAAGGAAAAGGGGAGAAAATTTAAAAGCGTTCCTCTCAGTTGATAAGAGTGTTATAGCAATTTAATTCAATGTAGAAATATTTTTACAAAATAAGTTAGTTGTTTTAATCATATAATCTGAGGGATTATACTTAGGTAATTTACCCAGTCTCTGATGATTAGAATGGATAGTTAACATGACTACGGATTCTGATTGGCTGGTGTGGGAGGAGGTTCACAGGGGTGGTGACACCATGGATTATAACACTGGGTGACATTAGTGGTGATAGGCTCCAGACATTTGGACCAGATTCATGTCATCCTGGCAAGACTAACATTAAGAAGACCTTTTTTTTTTAAAAAAAAAAAAAATCATTTTATTAGGGGCTCATACAACTCTTATCACAATCCATAC
>NW_022111325.1:3884207-3890579 GCF_000313985.2 Echinops telfairi
ACTCCGCACTCCCCCCATCATTCACTATGGTAAGATTTTTTGTTCTGATGATGCCTTATACCTGATCCCTTCAACACCTAGTGATCACATAGGCTGGTGTGCTTCTTCCATGTGGGCTTTGTTGCTTCTGAGCTTGATGGCCATTAAGAAGACCTTTCTATCTAACATTCATGATTCAGACACTAGTCCTCGGTGACATTAAATATTGAGTTTAGGGACATAATTTTTCTTAGAATAAATATTTTAGGAGTTTAGGATTAAATACTTTTATTGGGGGCTCTTACATCTCTTACCACAATCCATACATTCATCCAGTGTGTCAAGCACATTAACACATATACCAGCATCATCATTTTCAAAGCATTTTCTTCCTACTTGAGTCCTTGATATCAGCTCCCTATTTCTTCCCCCTCCCTCCTCTGCCCTCCCACCCTCATGAACTCTTGATAAGTTATAGATTCTTATTCTCATCTTACATTGTCCTCTGTCACCCCTTACCCACTCTCCCCTTGTTTATCCCCCCTGGGAGGGTGTTATAGATTGATCCTTGTGATCGATTCCTCCTTTCTCCCCCCACTTTCCCCTAATCCTCCTGGTATCTCTATTCTCATTGTTGGCCCTGAGGGGTTTATCTATCCTGGATTCCCTGTCTTTTGGGCTCTTATCTGTAGCAGTCTGCATGTTCTGGTCTACTCCAATTTGTAAGGTACAATTGAGGTTATGATAGTGGAGGGAAGGAAGCATTAAAGAACTAGAGGAAGTTGTGTGTTTCATTGGTGCTATACTGCACCCTGACTGGCTCATCTCTTCCTTGTGACCCTTCTGTGAAGGGATGTCCAATTGTCTACAGATGGGCTTTGGGTCTCCACTCCAAATCCGCTGCCCCCTTCCCCCCACCCCACACACACACTATTCACATTAGGTATGATTTTGTTCTGGGTCTTAAATGCCTGATACCTCATCCCATCGACACCTCATGATCACAGAGGCTGGTGTACTTCTTCCATGTAGGCTTTGTTGCTTCTCAGTTAGATGGCTGCTTGTTTATCTTCAACCCTTAAGACCCCAGATGTTATATCTTTTGATAGCCGGGCACCATCAGCTTTCTTCACTACATTTGCTTATGCACCCATTTTGTCTTCAGCGATCGTGTCGGGAAGGTGAGCATCACGGAATGCAGGATTATTAGAACAAAGTGTTCTTGTGTTGAGGGAGTACTTGAGTGGAGGCCCAATGTCCATCTTCATTCTTAACATATAGATATGAGTACATAGTTCTCTTCCCCTTGTTATATGTAAATATATTTACATATGTACATACCTGTATTTAGGCCTCTATGAATGTCCTTTGCCTCCTGGTTCTTTCCTCTATTTCCTTTTACTTTCCTCTTGTCCTGCCATCATGTCGGCCTTCACTCGGGTTTAGTAATTCCTCGCTGTTACATTGCCCTTGATTAAGCCCCACTAGGCATCCTATACCCTTCTCTCCATTGATTTTAGTTCATTTGTTGTTCCCCTGTCCCTGGGTTGGTTCCCCCCTCCCCCTTCCTTTCTCCCACCTACCCTTCTTCCTTATCCCCTTGGACCCATTGGTCCTGTTCTTTTCATCTCTGAATTGTTTATCCTACCTATCTTATCTAGATAGACACGCAGAGACATTAATAAGTGCAAAACCCAGGCAAAGCCAAACAGAGCAACAAAGGAAGTCAAGACCAACAAAACAATAACAACAACAAAAACCCCAAAACAAAATAACAACAACATAAGAAAGCCACTGACAAAAATGGAAAAGCTTACAAATAGTTCAAGGTCTGTTTGTTGGCCTTTAGGAGTGTTTTCCAGTAGAATCTGATGGGGTGCCACACTCTGTCTCCAAAGTCTATTTTTTGTATTCCCTGGGGATTTCATCACTGCTTGCTGCTCTGTTGCGTGCCCTTAGTGTTTCACCCCACTGTGATGGGGTCAGATTGTGCACAATTCCTGCACAGGCTCCAGTGTTGTTGCTGTAGTGGAAAGCTCTTTTTTATAGAAGAAAATAGGTAAGAAATGTGGAAGGAATGTTAACCCTGGAAAATTACCTCACAATCCCATAGTAATAATGGATTCAGGCAAGAGTCACAAATGGATGCTGTGGCAGTTACATAATTTCCTGTCAATTTGAGTGAAGGGGTGGAGTCTGGCCTGTCAATCAGGTCATAGCTAAAGATGCCTCTCTGTGGGCGTGGCCTTCTGAGGATTCTGGGAACTCCTGTCTTCCTCCCTGGAGGCAGGACATGAACTCTCTGCTTCACATTCTGTTGACAAAGCCACATGAAGCTAGACTGATGGCAGCCATAGCCCTGAGCTGGAGGAGCCACATGGAGAGCTCTGCCAGCGCTGAGATGCTTGCACTGCCACTGGATCCACAAGACTTTCCACCCACTGCCCTGTGATCTTCCTGCTTTTGGCATCATTGCATGAGCTCTGTGAGTCTGTATAAGAATTTATGGACTAGTATTGGACATATGGGCTAATATTGAACTTGTGAACTTCGGCTAGACTGGGCCAGGATCTTTTCTTAATGTATAATTACTCTTGGACATAAAACTCTCTCTTACATGCATATGAGTGTCTCTGGATTTGTTTCTCTAGTCAACCCAGACTAACACAGATAATAAAACCAGTGCTCGAGAGGTTGCTGGGCAGCAGAAGACCACAAGGGTCTTACATATCACCTCCCCAGTCTTTGTTCACCAAAAGCAAACCTACCTTTACCAGGAGCGATCTGGCAAACCCAGCTTTAGTCAAGTGATGAAATTTAGTGTGACCAGTATCAGCAGAATGGCACCTGTGTGGACCAGGATACAACGCAGTGGGAAGTGCAATCAGACCCAGGGAGTGGGCTTGCCCAGAGCCTCCATAAGGAGACAAGCAAGTCCAGATGGAAGGTCATTCTGAGCAGACTCTTCAACATAGTGAATGTTGTCAAAGTCAGAAACAAAGATCAGGGGCACTTAGGGAGACAAAATAGCCAAAGAATGAATTTTGAGAAATACAGTGCAGTGAATTATTTAAGACTCATCTAGAGGCAGGAGCAGAGTTCAACCTTTGGGGCCTGCATCTTGTTGACCTCCCTTAGCCCGACCTCTGGTTCTTGAGACTTAAATTTCAGTCCATCACCTGACCTGGCTTTATCAGCTTCTGTAGCCTCGTGGGTGAGCAGAATTCTCTTGAGGCATGTCTGAACTCCAGGTCTGGGATTTTCCAGCACCCACAACTATGTGAAACCATTTCCCTTCATGGTGTGAGTTCCGTGAGGCCATTGCACCCAATTGCAGCATCTTGGCATGCAGGAGACAATACTGAGGGGAGGCTTGATGGTCAAAGTCAGGGATAATGAACTGATACAGTATTTTTCGAGAGTTGGGCATTTGGGTTGCTTTTAATCTCCACTTTCCTGCAATGAGTCTTGTATTGATTTTCCTCTTATGTAAGGTTCACTATGAGTGTATGCAATAAGTAGCCATTCCTGATCCTATGTTATAGACGAGGAAACGGAGTCTTTGGTCAATGTACCCAAGAACACACATCAGAATGTTTTGGCGCTCGAGCTGTCCGGCACCAAAGTCTGTGTGCTTAGCCATTTAAGTGAATGTTCTTCATGGCTTTGGCGGTTCACTGAGTCCTATTTGGACAGAGCACTTATGAAAAAGTAGAAAACCAAGTCAGGTTTGGAGTCCGAGGCCTGACTCCCACACTGGCCTCTCCAACTCCTGATTTAGCCCCTCCAAACTGCAGTCACTGAGGTGTGAAACAGAAAAACCAGTGACAGCTATTTGACTTGATGATGTGTTGAGGGAGATGGAAGCAGGTGGGGAGTACCTGCGTTTGTTACAGGGGTGTTGTCGGTTTCTCTTTGCCTTGATCCATCCCTACCCCATTATTACAGGGAAGCAGCTGCTCAATTGAAACAAAAATCCAACAGAAAATAACAGAAGGTAATTGGGTACCCTGGCTAATGTATGAGGCATGGGGTCATTAGCTAAGCGGTGTGGGAATACATGTAGTGAGAACTTCAGGAATTGACTTGTGACTTGGGTGTGACATGGTCAGTCTCCCTAGAAATACAACCAGAGTAGTTATTTCTCTAGGGACATTCTTCTGCTCTCTTTGCAACAAAAGGGCGTGGTGCTGACTCACAAGAAGGCTTTGGGGAAACACCCATTCCTTGGGTGGTGGCCTAACTGCACTCGAGAGTTAATGCCACTCGGGACTGTTAGCGGCCATGGACTCAACATGAAAAGACATAGAACAAGAGTAGTTGGGCTGCTGGGTACCTGAGAACACTCTCCACCATGTCTGGGCCATTGGCCTCCCTTCCCATCTGCCCATCATTGTTTTTGTGTAAATCTCTCTTGTCCATGCTCCACACCTCTGAACCCCATGTCCACCTGCATTCCAAGCGGAGAACCACAGTGCAAGCGTCATGGGTAGACTGGGAGGGTGGGTTGTGAGGTCGTGTTTACGCGCAGGAGGAGAGTGGGGAGAAAAGATGAAAGAATGAGGCTGGGAGGCACATGCCCCTCGACCACCATCCCTCCATCTGCCCAGGCTGCCCTCTGCCATCCGGCCATTCACTTTGCCAAACAGAGTGCGTTTGGGAGGGGGGTGGACACAGCAGCCATCACCATGGAGCAGTAGGGGTGCAGAGAGGGGCAAAGGATGGGTCGGGAGCAAAATTTCAGCGGTTGGAGTGGCCAGGGGGAGGTCAGTCCTCTAGTGATCAAGACTCATTTAGAGGAGGCCTCTGAGGACGTTTGCTCTGGACACTTTTGCTGAGCTGGAATGACCGCACAGCATCCCTGCTGAGACAGTGGGAGCTTATGCCAGAAGACCTCCAGGGCTGGGGGCTCAGCTCTGGTCCTAAGCATGCCTTAATTCTAAATGATCCAATAAAGAGATATGATTCTTCTATAGCTACAAGAACAAGCAGATGGGCAATTAGAAGCTCGGGATGAGAGAAGTAGGGAGCAAGGCAAGACAGTCTAAGAAAGTTGTGGGTCAAACGAGATGCCCAAAGTGTGGGGAATGGTGGGGAGTGGATGGAGTAGGAAAAGAGAGCCTCGTTCATGGGACCTTCTCCTTTGAGTGGCCAGGGTTTAATTACATAGCATTTGATTTCCTTTTCTGTAGGCCTAATCACAGTACTTGGGTCTGTAAATAATGTTTACATAACGATGATGCTTCAAACACTGCTGATGGGTTTTCTGTCATCCGGCTCCATTCAGCGCACGGAGCAGTTAATTACAGTGCTGCAGTGCATAGTGGCGCGCGCACGCACGCACGCAGGCACGCACGCTCCATGTAAATGGCGTGGCCGGCAGGAATCTGGGAGTGACTAGCAGAGGGCGGTCTGTGTACACCAAGACCCTTGTTTTGTGTAGTGCCAAGTCAACAGATTTGCCCTACATTTCAAGCATGAAGAAATAGCGATTTAAGCACATTATTATTTTTTTCCTCCTTACTTTTATTGGGGGCTCTTACAGCTCTTATCACAAACCATACATTCATCCAGTGTGTCAAGCATGTTTGCACATATGCCGCCATCATCATTTTCACAGCATCCTCTTCACACTTGAGCCCCTGATATCAGCTCCCCATTTCTTCCCCTTCCCCCCTGCCCTCCCTCATGAACCTTCAATAAGTTGTAGATTGTTATTTCCATATCTTACGTCATCCTCCATTGCCCCTCACCCTCTTTTCCATCATTCATCCCCCTGGGAGGGGGTTATAGATTGATCCTTAAGATTGATTCCCCCTTTTTGCCCCCACCCTCCCCTAGTCCTCCTGGTATCTATACTCTCATTGTTGGTCCTGAGGGGCTTATCTATCCTGGATTCCCTGAGTTGCAGGCTCTTATCTGCAGCAGTGCGCATGTTCTGGTCTAATCCGATTTGTAAGGTAGAATTGAGGTCATGACAGTGGGGGGAAGGAAGCACCAAAGAACTAGAGGAAAGTTGTGTGTTTCATCGGTGTTATACTGCACCCTGACTGGCTCATTTCTTCCCTGTGACCCCTCTGTGAGGGGACGTCCAATTGTCTACAGATGGACGTTGGGTCTCCACTCCATGCCCTTCACCCCCCTATTCACATTGGGTATGATTTTGTTCTGGGTCTTAGATACCTGATACCTCATCCCATCAATATCTCATGATCACATAGGCTGGTGTGCTTCTTCCAGGTAAGCACATTATTATTATTTCCTTAAAACCATTTTATTTACTTATTGTTTAAAAAATCATTTTATTGGGGGCTCGTACAACACTTATCACAATCCATCCATCCATCCATCCATCCATCCATCCATCCATCCATCCATCCATTGTGTCAAGCA
>NW_022111325.1:3891093-3905609 GCF_000313985.2 Echinops telfairi
AGATGGGCTTTGGGTCCCCACTCCACATTCCCCCTCATTCACAATGATATGATTTTTTGTTCTTTGATGCCTGATCCCTGATCCCATTGACACCTTGTGACCACACAGGCTGGTGTGTGTCTTCCATGTGGGCTTTGTTGCTTCTCAGTAGATGGTCACTTATTTATCTTCAAGCCTTTAGGACCCCAGATGTTATATCTTTTGATAGCTGGGCACCATCGGCTTTCTTCACCACATTTGCTTATGTACCCGCTTTGTCTTCAGCAATTATATTGGGAAGGTGAGCATCATGGAATGTCAGTTTAATAGAACAAAGTGTTCTTGCATTGAGGGAGTACTTGAGTGGAGGTCCAATGTCCATCTGCTACCTTAATACTAAACTTATACATATATGCGCATAGATCTATTTCCCCATCATCATAAAAATATATTTACATATGTACATGCCTTTATTTAGACCAATACAAATGCCCTTTGCCTCCTAGTTCTTTTCTATATTTCTTTTTACTTTCCTCTTGTCCCACTATCAGGTTCAGACTTCATTTGGGTTTCAGTAATTCCTCTCGGTTATATTGCCCTTGATCAAGCTCTACCTGGCCTCCTGTACCCTCCTTGCCACTGATTTTGAATCACTTGTTGTTCCCTTGTCCCTGGTTTGTTAACACCACTTCTTCCTTTCCCCTGCCTCCCCCTCTCCCATGTCCCCCCCACCCCACCCCCCCAACCGTGGGTCCCATTGTTTTTCTCCTCCAGCTTGTTTATCTCACCTATCTTATCTAGATAGACCTGCAGAGATAATAGTATACACAAAACCAAGACAGAGCAAAACAAAGCAACAAAACAAAACAACAATGACAAAAAACCAATGACACACAAAAAAGAAAAGCTTGTAAATTGTTCAAGGTCTGTTTGTTGATCTTTAGGAGTGTTTTCCAGTCGAATCTGATGGGGTGCCATGCTCTGGCCCCAAAGTCTATTTTTGGTACTCCCTCAGGACTTCCTTGCTCTGCTCCCATTGCTGTTCTGTTGCACACCCTTAGTGTTTTGCCTTGGTGTGGTGGGGTCAGATTGGGCACAATTCCCACACTGTGTCTCTAGTGTTGTCCCCCGTGGGGCTATGGGTCAGTGAGGGATGTGGAAGCACATTAGTTTTAAGTGAAAAAGCAACCATCTGAAAGACCTCATCCTAACAGGCACAATTAGGAAGTAGAGAGGGTCGGATGAAAGGAAGGCTGTAAAGCACCTGGAATTATTCGTCTTTCTTATTATGCAAATAATAGATATTATCTAAAATGGATAAATCATGAATTTGTATAGATTTACTTCTCTCTCATATCTAGAACAGAATGTATGTCTATGCGATAGAAATAACATATACATATTTATTTGTATAATTTATATTTGTCCTGATAACTAACAACACAGGAATAAAACTGAAGCATTTGAGAAAGAGAAGAACATGCTGATCTACGCTTTGAATTTTAAACATGAGCACATATCCTTTGCAGACCTTAAGCGTGGAGAGCGGTCGTGGTCGCACATTGAACTCAAGCAACGCGTCAGTTCTAACTAATGCCCACTAGACGTCACTATGTCCCCGGTCACGAGCGAAAGTAACCCTGGGCGCGCTGCCCTGCTCCTTTGAGAGGGAGCCGCTGAGCTGCAGCCTAAGGGCTTTGCCATGGGCAGGCGCTGGCATGGTGCGCACCGCCCGCCAGCAGCGCCGCAGCCGCGGGCAGCCTGCGGTTAGAGCGAGGAGCCGACGGTACCACACCACACAGTCACGTCCAAGGTTGCACGAAGGTTGGGTGTGGCCGGCCTGGGTTCGAGTGCGCACGCAGAGAGCGTGAGGAAGCGGACGAATGTAGTCTTCAGAGAAAAGACAGGTCCCAGTGCCTGGTGAGATGCGATGAGGCCAGCCGAGTCCCTGCGATTGATCCCAGGCCAGCTTTGTGACCTCGGAGAAGTTAACTAACGTAACACCTGTGCCCTCAGTATCCTCGCCTGGAAATGGGAGAGTAATGCTGCCTATCACTATCAACTAGGTGTTGTGAAGACTAAATGTTCGAAAACTTAAGCACGGTTTCTCAGTCTGGCAGTTTCCTGTCCGGTTAAACAGGACGCTTCCAGACAGGCTGGTGTAGGCGCTGTGGCCTCGCTGTCAACCCACAGCGACCGCCCCGCCGGCGCCAACCTCACCAGTGTCCTTCGGCCCCAGCCCACGGTGCAGCCACTGTGTCCATCCATCTTGCTGACGGACTTCCTCCTTTTCACCGCCCCTCTGCTTTACCAATCGCGCCCTTTCCCAGGGACCCGTCTGTCTCCAAGGCTGTGAGATGAAGTCCCGCCATCCTTGCTTCTCAGTAGCGTTCTGGCTGAACGCTCGTTCTTCCCGACTGATCTGTTGATGGTACTTCCAATAGTCCTTGGCAGCACTGTCGTTCAAATACCGCTCCATAACAACCCAGAGATGCCACCCCTTGGCATGTGCCCAAGAGAAACGAAAACCTATGCTTACCCCCAACTGACACACACATCTTTATAGTAGTCTTTTTTCAGACTTGTCAAGAGAGTGCAAACTACCAAAAAGTCCTTCACAGGAAATGGATAGCCAACTCTGTGCGCAAGGATGCCGTGGCGAGGAGCCATTGTGTCAAGTTCACCCCAGTGACTTGATGTACAAGAGAGCCCCAGGCTGCTGAGTCTGCGCCATCCAATCTCTGTTTGAGACCACTGCTGCAGGCCCCGTGTCAATCCATCTGATCCAGGGGGTTCCCCCTTTCTCGACTTTACCAAGCACAGCATTCTTTTTCAGAGATGGCCCCTTTCTAATGACGTGTCCAAAGTAAGCAAGACAAGTCTCGGCGGCATCCTTGTTCCTAAGAAGCATCCTCACTGTACTTCCTATGAGACACATGAATCCATTCTGTTGGCCGCCCACGATGTACACATCATTCTTCACCCGCATCTCTGGTCTTCCCCTTTCATTGTCCAGCTTTAGGACGTGTAGGCGGTGATGGACAAGACCATGGTTCAGGGGCACCCTAGGCCTCAAAGGGACGTCTTCACTTTCTTTTATTTGTTTATTTTCCCGTCTTTGCCCTCCAACAGTTACTTTATCCATGTATTTATTCAGCTGCAGATCGGCGCAGTGCAGCGCATTGTTTGATTTATTGACTGCTGCCTCCCTGGTGTGGATTGTTGATGCAATACGGAATCCGACTTCAATTGCTCCAGCCTTTCTCGGGATGTTGGGCTGTGGCCCAGTTTAGGGGCTTGTTGTTTTCTGTACATTTAGGTGTAAAACAGATACGAGTCCACAACAAAAAGGGACTGACCAATGAGACATGCAACAGCATGGATGGACCCCAAATGCACGATGCCAAGTGAAAGAAGCTAGAATCAAAACACTGCACACGACCCGGTTCTGTCTTCACTGAAGTCCTTAGGAAGGCAGACCCGGAGTAACAGCAGACGCCAGAGTCGGGGCTGGAGACAAGCCACTGCCACAGGATCACAAGGGGGACCCGGGGGGCTGAAGGGATGTTTTCTTTTGTTTGTGGTGGTGGTAATAGGACTGTGTATTTGTCAAAACTTGCGAGACATTTAATATATATAGATATATTCCACTGTATATAAAATTTGAAATGGAGGAGGGGCTGGTTTTCAACCCAGGTTATTCCTGCCTGGGAGCCTTTGCCATTCCTCCTCTGAAACCCTCCTGCCCCAGAGCCCCTTGGGACTGGCTCCAGGCCTGCATTCAAGGTCCTGCCCAGGGGCCACTTCCTGAGAGGGACCGTGTCTAACACTGCTACCCCAAATGACGCCTCCCACCGTATGCGCCCATGTAGTGGCCCAGAATCCTTCACTGATCTTCCTGTCCCCTGCTTTGTTTCTTCCGGAGACTTCCCACGGCAGGCCCTCTGATCTGCCCCACTTCCACCGGACGGGGTCACTTTGTTCTGAGTTCTCCCCTCTTCACACGAGGCTCCCTTCACCTATTTCGGGGATGATGAATGAATAAACCGATGAGAACACTGCTCACCACATGAGAAGTCATTACATAGTCACTATTGCATGCCATTATACGTGCCCCTTTTATTAGGTGCCTTGCTCCCAATCTCGGTGCCTCCTTAATTAAGATGACAAATGGCGCTTGGACTCATTTAGTGGGCTTCTCTTTGTTAGGACTGAACTGACCCACGATTCAGAGGCTGGGCTGAAGATGAGTGTATTTGCTGTGTCCTGTAACTCAGTGGTTGTGACCGGTCCCAGGGCCAAGCTTAGAGGACAACCATCCAGTCACAGAGCAGTCACTAACTACAAAACCCAAACATAAAACTTTCCTCTAGTTCTTAAAAAAAAATTTTTTTAGGTGCATCTACGTTTATGGCAGCAATTTCCACAATATTCCCTAGTTCTTAAATGCTTGCTCCCCCCCAATCTCATGATCCCAATTATACTTTACAAATCTGGCTAGACCAGAGGATGTACAGATAGGAACTGGAAACACAGGGAATCCAGGGTGGATGATCCTTTCAGGAGCAGTGGTGTGAGTGGCGATACTGGGAGGGTGGAGGGAAGGTGGGGTAGAAATGGGGAACCCATTACAAGGATCTACATGTAACCTCCTCCCTGGGGGACGGACAACAGAAAAGTGGGTGAAGGGAGACGTCCGATAGTGTAAGATATGACAAAATAGGGAGGGCAGGGGAGGGAGGGGGGAAATTAGGAGCTGAAATGAAGGGCTCAAATAGAAAGCAAATGTTTTGAAAATGATGATGGCAACAAATGTACAAATGTGCTTGACTGTGGGGAACTGGCCCTGCCTAATTTCCTGCCCAACCCAACCTCCGCGTTCCAAGCTACGTGCTCTGTAGCACCGGCGGTTGTAAAAGCTGACCTTTTTACCCATTGGTTAAAAATACCGAGCACTCATTGGACTACAGACATACCATGTTAGGAATACGATGGACTTGGCAATACGCCTGATGAACCTTAATTTACATGCGGACGTCTTTGAGAACTATCGCGCGCCCTTTTAACCTGCAGCTGATTGGTTAACATTCTTGTGCTTCATTATAATATACATATTGGATTGGATGTTATGCAGCACGCCTTATTAAAATATGCACCTCCCAGTCCCTCTTTACTGCAAATATATACCCCGAGCTTTGCCCAAATAAATGAGCTTGATCAGCGCTTTGACTTGCTCCACGTCTCTGTGTCTTTCTTCCATCCAGGTTCGCCTTTCCCTCTAGGGTCCTGCTCGTGTGTCCCGCAGGCCGGGACACTACACTTGACACAATGGATGGATGTATGAATTGTGATAAGAGTTGTATGAGCCCCCAATAAAATGATTTAAAAAAAGAAATAAAGAGGAAAAAATTTAAAAACTCAAAAAAACCTCCCAAAAATCCAAGCAGGGGGTATGGGTGGGGTGGGAAGGGAGGTACAGGGCAGACCAATGTCTGAGGGACCTCTCTTGGGAGCTACAAACCCAGTCATGGGTAGAGGCGGCAGGAGAGGCTATGGATCTCATGATTCTGTGCCCTCAGCTCTTGTCCTCACTTAGATTTTCACCTAAGAGCTGGAGAGAGACTTTCATTCAACCGCAGCTTTCATTACACAACCCACCTCCCCACCTCCCCATCACTGACAAATAAGAGCTCTAATTTCAAAAAGGTGGAAAAAGAGTGCCTTTTATAAATGCAGTTTTGGTGTCTTGGACTGTTTAAAATGCAGACTCATAGTTTAAGAATAAAAACAAAAGCAATCCCAAGCCTGTTGCTGTCAAGTTGGCGCTGACTCAGAGCTCCCTAGGAGAGTCCTGCTGCTGCGCCGGCTTTCTCGACAGCCATCTCTACAGAGGCAGATCGCCAGGCCTTTCCTCCATGCTGCCACCAAGGGTGTGAGCTGCCAGTCTTTCATTTCTCAGAACGCACTGCCATTGAGTAGATGCCGACTCATAGACACCCCGTAGGACAGGAATGAACTGCTCCTGTGAGTTTCAGAGATGGTCTTTCTCCCGTGGAGCAGCTGGTGGTATGAAACTGCTGGCCTTGTGGGTCACAGCCCAATGCACAACCACTATGCCACCAAGTGTGTTAATGCACTACCCAGGGATCTCCCATCGACTCCCTGCACCCGTGGAAGAAGATGAAGATCAGGGGAGAGAAGCTGACCAGGCAGTGGACCCCTCGGTCAGATCACCCCTGGGAGGAACTTTTGTTTACTGATATATTTGGGTGAGTTCAGGAAATTTGAATGTTGGTCTTAAATCATATGTCAGGGGCTTGTTGCTTTCAACCTCTCCAACTCATTTTCTTTCTTTTTCCCCTGTACTTTTGTTGGGGACTCTTAAAGCTCTTATCACAATCCATACATTCCTCCAGTGTGTCAAGCATGTTTGCACATATGCCGCCATCATCATTTTCAAAGCATTCTCTTCCCACTTGAGTCCCTGATATCAGCTCCCCATTTCTGCCCCTTCCCTCTCCTGCCCGCCCTCCCTCACGAACCCTCGATAAATTATAGATGATTATTTTCATATTTTACATCGTCCTCTGTCGCCCCTCACCCCCGTTTCCATTATTCGTCCCTCTGAGAGGGTGTTATAGGTTGATCCTTGTGATCAATTCCCTCTCCCCCCCCTCCCATAATCCTCCTGGTGTCCCTACTTTCATTGTTGGCCCTGAGGGGTTTATCTATCCTGGATTCCCTGTGTTGCAGGCTCTTATCTGTAGTGGTGTGCATGCTCTGATCTAATCCGATTTGGAAGGTTGAAAATTGAGGTCATGATAGAGGGGGGAAGGAAGCATTAAAGAACTAGAAGAACGTTGTATGTTTCATCGGTGCTATACTGCACCCTGACTGGCTCATCTCTTCCCTGTGGCCCCTCTGGGAGGGGAGGTCCAATTGTCTACAGATGGGCATTGGGTCTCCACTCCATGCCCCCCCCCCCATGCCCATTCACATTGGGAGTGATTTTGTTCTGGGTCTTAGATATCTAACACCTGATCCCATTGACAACTCATGTTCACACAGGCTGGTGTGCTTCTTCCATGTGGCCTTTGTTGCTTCTGAGCTAGATGGCCGCTTGTTTTTATCTTCAAGCCTTTGACCCCAGATGCTATATCTTTTGATAGCTGGGCACCATCAGCTTTCTGCACCACATTTGCTCATGCACCCTTTTTGTCTTCAGCAATTATGTCAGGAAGGTGAGCATCACAGAATGCCGGATGGTTAGAACAAAGTGTTCTTGTGTTGAGGGAGTCCTAGAATTGAGGCCCAATGTCCATCTGCAACCTTAATTCTTAACATATAGATATGAGTATATAGTTCCATTCCCCTCTCATTAGATATAAATATATTTACATATTGCATGCCTGTATTAGACCTCTAAAGATGTTCTTTGCCTCTTGTCCTTCCTCCTTTTCCTTCCTCTATTTCCTTTAATTTCCTCTTGTCCCACCATCATGTTCAGCCTTCATTCAGGATAAGTAATTCCTTGCTGCTACATTGCCCTTGATTAAACCCTACCAGGAATCCTACTCCCTTCTTTCCATTGAATTTAGTTCACTTGTTGTTCCCTTGTCCCTGGTTGGTTTGACCCCCACTTCCTTTCTCCCACCTCCCTTTCTCCCATATTCCCCAGGAACCATTGGTTCATTCCTTTCATTTCCAAATTATTTATCCTGCCTATCTTATCTAGATAGACATGCAGTTACACTAATAAGTGCAAAAAACAGGCAAAGCCAAATAAAACAACAAAGGAAGTCAAAACAAAAAAAACAAAACTAACAATCAAAAAAACAAAAAACAAAAAAATAACAATAACAAAAAGAAAGCCACTGACAAAAATGGAAAAGCCTATAAACAGTTCAAGGTCTGTTCGTTGCCCTTTACAAGTGTTTTTCAGTTGAGTCTGGTGGGGTGCCACACTCTGCCTCCAAAGTGTAGTTTTGGTATTCCCTGGGGATTTCATTGCTTTGCTCCCCTTGCTGCTCTGTTGCGTGTCCTTAGTGTTTCATCCCAGCATGATGTCCAAACCCATTTTCATGGACTTGATTCTGATTCATAGTGACCTGCCCTGTATTGGGTTTCCAAGGGTGTACATCTTCACAGAAGCAGACAGACAGCCTCATCTTTCTCCGGTGGTGCAGCTGGTAGGTTTGAATTGCCAACCTTGTAGCAACTTGCATGAGCATTGCTTATAGATCCAAGCAAGATGAATTCCTTGAAAACTTCAATCTTTTATGTAAAAAACAAAGCAAAACCCCAAACACAATATTGTATTTGCTAATCTGGTGTTATTGTTAATCACCTGTGGTTAATGTTAAACTCAACTGAAACAAAGTCATATGTTCATAGAACTAATGCAGGAGGAAATGGTGATTTTCCCCAATACAGTACATCCCCTGGCATGAAAAAATGAAACCTATTTTTGACATATGTACTCTTGATTCCATGGGATTGCAGAGTACAGGTGTGTCTTTTTTTCCCCCCAGGTGTGTCTTGAATTTCAACTGTATGAGTAACAGTCAAGCTATATACAAGGTTATTCGGATATTTGAGAACACATACATTCCAAATCAAGTCAGTGTGGGAATATACTCCCTACAAGATAAGATATTATGTTTTTGTACATAAAAGATTGAAGTTGTCAAGGATTTAATCTTTGTTGGATCAACAATCAATGCTTATGAAATCAGTAGTCAAGAGATCAAATAATGGGCAAATCTGCTGCACAAGACACTCTAAAGAGAGTGTTGAAAAGTAGGGAGATTACTTTGAGGACTAAGGTGACCCTGAACTAAGCCATGGTACTTTCAATGGCCTCATATACATGTGAAAGTTGGACATTGAATAAGGAAGACGGAAGAAAAATTGATCATTTGAATTGTGGTGCTGGGGAAGAAGACGGAAAGTACCATGGACTGCCAAAAGGACAAACAAATCTGTCCTGGAAAAAGCACAGTCGGAATGCTCCTTAGAAGCAAGCATGATGAGACTTTATCTCACCTGCTTTGGACATATTATCAAGAGCTATAAGTCACTGGAGAAGGGCATCATGCTTGATAAAGTAGAGGCGCAGCTTCAAAGAAGAAGGCCTTTGACAAATGGATTGACAGAGTGGCTGCGACAAAGTACAGGGACAATTGTGAAGACCAGGCCAGTGTTTCATTGTGTTGTGCATGAGATTACTATGAGTCAGAATGGACTTCATGCCACCGACCAATAGCAACAACATAAAAATCATGAATCACAAAACAGTCAGAGGCCACACAGAACCACCACAGACACTGCCATATCCTGTAATATGAAGGGCATCACAAACCACAAGTATCTTGGTGCCAATCACTACTCTGTATCAATGCCTCATCAGGGAACCAGTATTTGCTGAGCACCTATTATATTCCAGGCAATTTTCTGGAAGTTAAGAAAACAATAATAAATCAAGAAAAATACTGTTTATAGCTCCACAGGAGAAGGAGAGAGAGACCAGGCTTCAACCTGATGCACAAAGATGTGAATACAACATATTGGCAAGTACCAGGGGACCAATAGAGAGGTCTGCAGGGCCGACCCCAATCCCAACTATGTGGACACTCCTCCCTCTCAAAAGAATGCACTTCAGAGGACAGCACTGGGGCTAAAGCTTGGAGAAGGGGAGTCGGATTAGAGCACACGGGAGAAACGCAAATGGATGGAGAGGGAGGAGAGGACATCCTGGCCCACCAAGCCCAAGGAGGATATTCCTGCTCGGAGCAGACGGGACACCATGTCCTTCACTGGGCCATGGTGCTGCTGGGGATAGCACTGGAGACACAGTGCAGGAATCGTGCACAGTCTGGCCCCATCATGCTGGGGCGAAGCACTGAGGGCATGCAGCAGAGCAGCAGGGGGAGCAGAGTGATGAAACCCCGGGGGAATACCAAAAATAGACTTTGGAGACAGAGTGTGACACACTGTCAGACTCGATTGGAAAGCACTCATAAAGACCAACAAATAGACCCTGAACTATTTATAGGCTTTTCCATTTTTGTCACTGGCTTTCTTTTCATTATTGTTATTTTGTTGGTTTTGACTTCCTTCATTGTTTTATTTGCCTTTGCCTGTTTTTTGCTCTTATTAATGTATCTGCATGTCTACCTAGATAAGATAGGCGGGATAAATAATTTGGAGATGAAAAGAACAGGTCCAATGGTTCCGGGGGAGTATGGGAAAAGGGGAGGTGGGAGAAAGGAAGGGGAAGGGGGGAACCAACCCAGGGACAAGGGAACAACAAATGAACTAAATTCAATGGAAAGAAGGACATAGGAGGCCTAATGGGGCTTAATCAAGGGCAATGTAGCAGCGAGGAATTACTAAACCTGAATGAAGGCCAAACATGATGGTGGGACAAGAGGAGAGTAAAAGGAAATAGAGGAAAGAACCAGGAGGCAAAGGACATTTATAGAGGTCTAAATACAGACATATACATATGTAAATATATATAAAATGAGAGGGGAATAGAACTATGTGCTCATATCTATATGTTAAGAATTAAGGCTGCAGATGAACATTGGGCCTTGATGCAAGTACTCCCTCAACACAAGAACACTTTGTTCTAATAATCCATCATTCTGTGATGCTCACCTTCCTGACACAATCACTGAAGACAAAGCAGGTGCATGAGCAAATGTGGTGAAGAAAACTGATGGTGCCCGGCTATCAAAAGATATAGCAACTGGGGGTCTTAAAGGCTTGAAGATAAACAAGTGGCCATCTAGCTGAGAAGCAACAAAGGCCACATGGAAGAAGCACACCAGCTTGTGTGATCATGAGGTGTCGATTGGATCAGGTATCAGGCATCTAAGACCCAGAACAAAATCACTCCCAATGTGAATGGGGGGGCGGGGCATGGAGTAGAGATCCAAAGCCCATCTGTAGACCATTGGACATCCCCTCCCAAGGGGCCACAGGGAAGAAATGAGCCAGTCAGGATGCAGTATAGCACCGATGAAACACAACTTTCCTCTAGCTCTTGAATGCTTCCTTCCCCCCACTATCATGACTTCAATTCTACCTTACAAGTCAGATTAGACCAGAGCATGCACAGATAAGAGCCTGCAACACAGGGAATCCAGCATAGATAAACTCCTCAAGGCTAACAATGAAAGTAGAGATACCAGGAGGATTAGGCAAGGGTGGGGGGAAAAAGAGGGAATTAATCACAAGGATCAATCTATAACCCCCCTTTCAGGGAGATGAATAATGGAAAAGTGGGTGAGGTGCGACGGAGGACAATGTAAGATATGAAAATAATCATCTATACCTTATCAAGGGTTCATACGGGAGGGAGGGTGGGGGAGGGAGAGAAGAAATGGGGAGCTGATATCAGGGGCTCAAGTGGGAAAAGAATGCAGAATGCTTTGAAAATGATGATGGCAGCATATGTGAAAATGTGCTTGACACACTGGATGAATGTATGGATTGTGATAAGAGATGTAAGAGCTCACAAAAGTATTTGGGGGAAAAAAAAGAGCAAAATCTCAAGGTCCCAATGTTGTACCTAATGGCTTTCTCATTATTGCTGCCTCCAATAGACGAAGACCCGAACTGTGGAAAAGGACAACATGAAAGAGATGGGAGACTGATGCTCATCTCACTTCAAGACCCCGCTGTGGGAAACAAAGATTTCTCCCAAGTTGTCTCCCCCAAACGTATGCCAAACTTAGCTGCTTGCTACACGTGGTGAATGACTCTACACTTGGAGGTCAACAGAAGTTGGTCAGGGGTTATTCTCCCTAAGAGCTATCAGCCATCTAGAGCAAGCAGTCACCACTGTTTATCCCACAACAAGCAGGACCCACCCTTCTGATAAGGATAGTAGTTGACTGTTTCCTTGTAGGAGACACGAGAGAGGTCAAGCCCACCCAAGGGTGACCAAGGTTAGGCCACCATCATGAATCTAGGGTCCGCCCATCTTGTCACATGTATATCCTTAGTTTCTCCCCTTCCTATCATGTGTATACTCCTAGCTCATCTCCTTCCTGTTACGCTTTTGTATACCCCACTCCTATTGCTTGCATTGCCTATTGTACAGCCCCTTCCTGTGATGTGTGGTTACCTGTAATCACGTTCCTGAAATAGAGAAAAGGCTTGGTTAGCAATAAACGGGATCCTCCACCCTCTTGCCGGGTCTCCAGCTGGCTACTGGGTCTCCACCCCATCTCATCTCGGCCCATGCTGTGCGCAGACCTGGCTGGTAAGATCATGGCCATCCAGAAGGTGAGCATGCTACTATGAAATGTGTCTGACTCCTTTATTTGACTCTCTTCTATATCTCATGCTTCCAATGACTTTATTATAATCTTTGTATATCTCAACTGTACAATTGCACTTATTGAACCTGTGATTAGTGGTGGGGGGGCTGGCCTTCCACCACACCCTGCCACGAGAATGTCAAACTTTATTCAAGAAGGGAAAGTAGCCACCTGTCAGTGAAGTTACAGTTCTGTGTCTAGCTACTAGGTGTATGTGTGGCAGACAGTACACACTCTCCTCATTTACTGAGAGAGTTGGGCTTCAGACACCAGGTCATTAATTAAACATTAGGATTATGTACAAATGGAGGACGGCCACCTCAGATCACAAAATAGAGAATGATTACATCATCACACAACTGACTGTTACATTATTGCGCAGCAGCTAAACCACTGAGGATTAGAGTGCGTACCTTTTTTTTTTTTCCCTTCGGTATTTTTATTTATTTATTTATTTTTAGCATTTTATTAGGGGCTCATACAACTGTTATCCCAATCCATACACACATCAATTGTGTAAAGCGCATTTGTACATCGTTTCTCAAAACATTTTCTCTCCATTTAAACCCCCGACATTAGGTCCTCATTTTCCCCCTCCCTCCCCACTCCCCGCTCCCGCCTGAGCCCTTGAAGAGTGCGTACCTTTAACCATTATATGCTTACTCTCACATTGTACCTCCGCATTTGTAATTGCCAGACATATGATCACAGTTGTGTAAAATAGATCGGTTTTCTACTGTTGTCATAAATGAAGAATATCAAATCACAAGATAGTGAGATGAGGAAAAGATGTTCTGTCTCAAGACTGAGAATCATAGACCCATTTTGAAACGAGCTTACCATGCACACTCTGAACCCCATTTTGACTTCCATGATTCTAGTATTAAAATGGCTCTGCTCACTGAAGCCGGAGTGCACCACAGCAGGCACCGATCCTGGTCAACAAGAGAGTGGTGATGGGTTCTACCATCACTTCGATAAGACTGTTGATAGACACAAGCAACTCCCGAATGCCTGTACTCTCATGTGGGAAACAGGAATGGGAAGAGTGTGTACACAGATGAATTCCTTATTCTCATATTTTAAGAATCCTGGCAGGGCAGGATTCTGGGTGGAGGGAGGCCTTCACACTTGTGGGCTAGAGATGAGTCTCAATCACATTCTCATAATTGATATGAATCCCCATAATATTCTCCCATAATAGTGCTGCCTTGAAAAAAAAATAGTGCTGCCTTGAAGTTACCTCTTACAAGCACATGGCTGATTGCTATCTGGCCGGCATCTTTATCTATAGGAGCAGACATGTGTGATTGCTCTCACTGCTTAGGGGACAGTCACTCTCCCTTACCTGTCCCTAGCACTGGTGTTAGGTTACTCCTCCAATAAACTCAAGGACCTTTAGGATTAGGGTACAGTCCACCTTGTTACATATGTGGTTACTTGTAATTAGGGGGGCTTATATTGGGAATAAATTACCTCTCTCTGCTCGGACCTGGTTCCTGAAGTCATGGTGGAGGTGAGCATCCCCAAACTTTTGTCTGTCTCTTAATTTCTTCCCTTCAATAACACAACCACTCCTTAGGACCCATCCAGATGTGAGGCTGGATCTCACACCCTCAGCAGTGGCAAGAAGACCCTGGAGACAGAGCACAAGATCTTGACTAGGGCAATTACACTGCTGCAGTCCAGGCTCAAGTGAATGAAATGCCGAGGCTGGATGCTCAGGCCAAAGAGCTGGTGTTGAAGGCGGTGGAGGAAGCAGGTAAGTTCGAGAGACACTGGCAACGAGAATGAGAAGCCCATCTCAAGAAAAGGGCAAGAGGTGATCACCCAGATCAACCACATCCTGGATGCTTTTTAGCTTCTGTCCTTCATGCTCAGAGCTGCCAGATGTCAGATGGCAGGCGGGGTGGATATACTGCCCTCTGCACCCCCCCAAAGACTTTAGAGCAGTGGTTCTCAACCTGTGGGTGGCGACCCCTTTGGGGGTCGAATGACCCTTTCACAGGGGTCGCCCATTTCATAACAGTAGCAAAATGACAGTTTTGAAGTAGCAACGAATATGATGGTTGGGGGTCACCACCACATGAGGAACTGTATGAAAGGGTCGCGGCGTGAGGAAGGCTGAGAACCACTGCTTTAGAGGAAGAAAAGCCTGCCCTGGCCTAGGGCAACACAAGAAGCTTAAGCTCTTGTCCCTATTCC
>NW_022111325.1:3905709-3925806 GCF_000313985.2 Echinops telfairi
TCTGTGTTACTTACATGTGTAAGAATTTAAAAAATGGATTCACCTAATCTTTATCTCATAACAATAACATTCTAAAGTATAAAAATCGAAACAAGGTGACAAAATACAAGTTAATGACAATTCAATGTGGTGGGTAATGTTGTTCTATTGACACTAAATGGATAACTTTTTTGTTTTTTAATGGGAATAATGTGTAGTCACACTTTTTGGTCCAATAGTTATGGGCTTGAGTCTATTGGCTATTAATCTAGGCATCATTTGGCAGGGAAAAAACCTGTTTTAAATGAACTCACTTAACCGCTGATGCATTCTTTTGAAGAATCCACACATCGAATGACACAACTTTAATAATTCAATTGACCCATACTCCCTTTTGCACAACCCCGTGTAGTACCGATTGATTATCATATCAATTACCTTTGAAATAGTCCCAGAAGTGAATTATATAGAAGTACAAAGCACTTCAGTAGCTCTTTTCCCTTGTTGCTTTATTAGCGATGGGATGCGGCTGGCCCTCCAGTCTCCACACCTGGCCTGCGCTCTCAGACACACACGCCAGTGGCGCAGAGAAGGCTGTGGGGATTTGCGGTATGCAAAGTCAGCAGGGGTGCTTTCTGGAGAGTATTTCAGGAGCCAGGTCAAGGGCAGAGGAAGAGAGTCTCCCTGCAGGGTTGAGGAGCTTGACTTTGCAGGAAGCCTCAGGAAGCCTGGAGTCAAGGGGTGAGCAGAGGAGGGAGCAGAGACACGTGTCCAGGGACCTGTGGTCAGGAAGGTCAGGGTAACAGATCAGTGGCCCCTGGAGTTGGATCAGAGCTGGAAGTGCAGGCATCTGCTGGGTGACAGGCTTAAAGGGGCGGTGTCCCAAATTCTCCTCCTTCCTTTAATTCAATTGTGTTCATTGCCTGGCCTGGGTTATGGGCTTCAGGGAGTCTTCTTTTCTTCCAGATGTTGCTCACTGATAACCTGGGAATGCAAAGCAAAGGATTCTTAGACCAGCTGGGTGGCAACCGAAGGGCCTGCTCAGAACCAGTACCTGTTGACATCTACTGTTTATGAATTCCCTCATACCCTCAAGGACCATGCTGTTCTGAATTGGAAATTATCTTAGTAAATACTGGTGATTGTTCTAGAAGAAGAAAAGAGCCTAGAAAGGATTGCAGGGTTTGGGAAGTTCAGATCCTGCAGGCCCCCCCACCCCCCACTCCTCACCACTCCTGGTTCTCACCTTGACCTTCAAAGACTGCTGGCAGCTCAGCACACCAGTCGCCATCATTGTCTCTGCAGTCCTCTTGCAAACACGGACCTGAGCAGCACACACAGAGAAGCTTGCCTCTGTACTTCGGAAAGTGTATTCCTTCCCCACGGTGAGAGGCATGCCCCGGTCCTCACTGCAAGGCCCACCCCTGTACAGTCAGATGAGGAGGATTCAGTGGGAGAGGGGGACTCAGCATGGAAGGAGAAGTGCGACCTGACTCTTCTGGCTTCCATCTTGTTCTTCTTCCCACAGTTCCAGCAACGCAGTTCCAGCAAAGCCAGGCCAGTCTCCTCCACATGCAGAACCCGCCTTTTGAGCCAACCAGTGTGGACATGATGCGGCGGGCGGCCCGCGCGTTGCTTGCCCTGGCCAAGGTGGACGAGAACCATTCAGAGTTCACTCAGAACTTTGCTTTTTAAAAGACACGTAATGGATAATCAAAACAAAACACAGAAACTTCACCGCCTTCAAGTCAATGCCGACTCCTAGTGACTACTGCCCCTGGGGGCTTCTGTGACTGTAACTTTATGGGAGCAGAAAGCCCTGTCTTTCTCTCAAGGAACAGCTGGTGGTTTTGAACTGCTGACCTTAAAGTTAGCAGCCCAACGAGTAATCACTATGCTACCATGGCTCCTGTCTGATGGATAGGGGACGGGAAATACTAGAAGTGGGTGGAGCTATGGGTTGGAAATGAGAGACATTTACACGGAGTAACAATTTGGGTGTGACTCTAAGATATTTGTATGGGTTGGTCAGGCAGAAGGTGGTGCTAATATATCCAATAGGGAACAAAATCCCTGACCGTATCACACACCAGTGCCATCTGAATTCCAAGAGTGCCCCCACCCCTTTTTGGCAGATTCCACTCCCCGTGGACACAGACGCCCCCAGGGGTAAGGTGGCATGGTTTGGGTCTTCAGAGTTGCTCACTACACTGGTCAGGCTGCCATCTGGTTGGCTCTGCAGCTTGCTCAGGGAAAGGCTCAGCGCTAGGGTCCAGGAGTTGGTGACTGGCCCTGCTGTCCCCTTGTGTTTCAGGTCCTTCGGGAGACCCTTGATCTTCCAGGTGACGCCCAGGTTCCCGATGTCTTCTGTGATCCTGCACTCCACGGTGACATTGCACCTGTCTATGGTGACCTGCGATGACTTATTCAGGATCTGAGGGAAGGGACGGCATCCGGGGTAGGGAAGGACAAGAAAGGAACATTGCCTCACATAAGAAAAGCACATTACAGACCACAATTTCACACCCACTGAGGTCTCCGTTGTTGTTGTCCACCCCCACCCCCCCAAGCTATAAATGACAGAGCTTCAAACCCAGAACAGCACAGGGACTGATGTGAAGCTGGGCCTTCCCTCCAAGGGAGTTGGGAGCATTATACAGAAGAAGAAACGGAGACTCAGAGAAGTGACACAATTTTCCCAAAGCTAATGATTGAGCAAGTGTCAGAAATCTAAAACTCTTACTAGGATGGGAGCCCCAGAGTTAAGTCTTCAGTGATTTCACTAGATCGAGCAAGGATCTCCCGCATGAAAATAAAGACAGGACATTAGGGGACACACACCTTCCAGGGTTGTGTATGCTTCCGAAATTAGGGTCCTTCCTGAAAGGAGAAGAGGTCTGGGGCAGAAAGGCTTCTCCAGGTCCAGGGTCTTCACCTCGCTTATGCAGCTGAGATGAAAGCTGGGGAGTGCACCTCCATTCTGGGTAGGACATCAGGCTATCTTCAGGAAGCCACAGAAAGACCCTATTCACCAGAAGTAGAGCCATTTATGATATGAAAATGTCTAGGAAAAATCACCCTTTATGCCACTGAACTAGTGTGACCGAAAGGGAGTTGACAACCACCTTGGAAATCACCTAAAGCTTTAGAAGGCACAGTCTCTATGTTAGGTGCCATCGAGTCAGGTCTGACCCATAGGGGCTCTACGCACAACAGAACGAAGCGCCACCTGGACTCGTGCCACCATCACAGAGGTGCCTGTGCCTGCGCCCACTGTGCCACCCCTGTGCCAATCCATCCTGTTCAGGACCTTCCCCTTTGTTTGCTGCTCTCCTTTACTTAGCATGACGTCCTTCGCTAGGGACTGTCTCCTCCGGACAGTATCTTCAAAGTAGGTGAGACGGAGTCTCACCATCCTTGCCTCTATCAATCATTCTGGCCGTACTTCTTCCGGGACAGATTTGTTTGCTCTTTTGGTAACGTCACTATTCTTCTCCAACACCGCAATTCAGACGCGACTATTGTTCTTCCAGTTCCTTATTCAATATCAAACTTTCACATGTGTATGAAGTGATTGAAGGCTCTTGTTAGTTCTCCAAGTAACACGGCTTTACAGAAATCTTGAGCAGCAGATTGATCCAAATGCAATGTGTCTTTGCTCGCTTGTTTGCTGCTTCCATGAACATTGATCATGGATCCAAGTAGAATAAAATCCTTGACAACTTCCATCTTTCCCCATTGATCATGATGCTCCCTATTGGTCCAGTTGTTGAGCATTTTGGTCTTTACACTGAGTTGTAATCCATACTGAAGGTCGCGATCCTTCGTCCTCATCAGCAAGTGCTTTAATTCCTCCTCACTTTCAGCAAGCAAGCGTGTGTCCTCTGCATATCTCAGGTTGTTAGTACGCTTTCCTCCAATCCTGATGCCACATTCTTCTTCATATAATCCAGTTTATCCGATGATGTGATCAGTACTGATTTTGAACCATGCAGTAGTCCCTTGCTATCTGTGCACAACTGCCTCTTGACGTGCTCTGGAATTCCCATTCTTCCCAGGGCTAGCCATAGTTTGTTCTGATCCACGCAGTCAAGTGCGTTGGCATAGTAAATAAAGCACAATTAAACATCGATCTCTGCTTTCAGCTAAGAGCCATCCGACATCACCAATGATTGGTGGATAGTATGGTCAGCCTATCTTGAGTGGTTTCATAAACTGTCAGATTATCTTCCAAATGGGTGGAACCACAAGCCATGGATGAGGGTTCCTGTTGTTCATTCTGTGTTCGGTGTTCTGGATTCTAGCCATGCGAATATGTTCCCACCACTTGACTGTCAGCTTGTTGCACTGCGGTAGCTTGCACATATCTGTGATGCTGAAAACTATGTCACCAGTATTTCAAATACCATCAAGGTCACCCAAGGTGAACATGTTTCAGAAGAGTTTCTAGAGTAATAACAAGAAGAACTGGGTAAAATCCAACCATTTCAATTGGTAATATATGATCAAGAGCTGATTGTACTTAAGGAAGAAAGCTGTGGTAATGGTAGTTACATAATTTCGTGTCAACTAGATAAAGTGTAGGGGTGGAGCCTAGCCTATCAATCAGGTCACAACCTGATGATGCCACCTGGTGGATGTAGCGTTCTCATAAGGAGGGTCCTGGGATACTACCCCCACCCCCACCGCCATCCCCCACTTCACTTTCCTGCTGGCGAACCACCCGGAGACCTGCCAGACCCCTGGAGATTTGTCCACTGCCATTGGATCCACGAGATGTGGATCCACCAGCATGTGATCTTCCTGCATTCCGCGTCATTGCATGTAGGTGAGTGAGTCTGAAGAAGGACTTATGGACTAGTGTGGGATGTATGCACTTGAGTTGGATTGGGATGTTTTCTTGATATATAATTCATTCTCGATATAAAACTCTTTCTTACACATATGTGAGTGTCCCTGGAATTTGTTTCTCTAGTCAACTGGCCTAAAAACACCCACACTGAAAGCATTATCCATAAACAAGACTCGAGAAATTGACAGAATACCACTTGAAGGGTTTCAGTAAGCTGATGCAGCACTGGAAGCACTCAGTTGTCTATGACGAGAAGTTTAGAAGACCTGGCCAAGAGACTGGAAGAGTTCTATGTTATTCTAAAGGAAGGCGGCTTCATTAATATCACATGTAACTAAAATTTAACTGAATATAATGGAAAAAAAAAGATTGCAGCAGTAAACTGACAGGGAGCTGCCAGAGGTTCAGGCAGGATTTAAAAGAGGAATAAGGGATATCCTTGATGATGTCAGATGGATCTTGGCTGAAAGTAGTGAATAACAGAAAGATGTTTACTTGTGCTTTATTAGTTATGCAAAGGTATTTGACTGTGTGGACAAAAATAGCCTATGGATAGCCTTGAGAAGAATGGAAATTCCACAACATTTAATTGTGCTCAGAGTCCGTACATGGACTGAGAGGCAGTCATTTGACCCAGGTGGAGGACTATGGCATGGTTTAAAATCAAGATAAGTGTGCCAAGGTTGTTTCTTTCACTGTACTGATCCAATCTGTGTGCTCAGCAAATAATCCAAAAATCTGGACTGTATGAAGAAGAAGGTGACATCAGGATTATAGGAAGACTTATTAATAAACCTTTGTTTTGCAGTTAACACAACCTTGATTACTGAAAGTGAGGAGGACTTGAAGCACTTGCCGATGAAGATCCAGGACTGCAGCCTTCAACATGGATTACAACTCAGTATAAACCCCCCCAAATCCTCACATACGGCACCAATGGGTAAGCTCATGAGAAACGGAGAAAAGAGTGAAGTTGTCCAAGATTTCGTCTGGTTGGATCCAAATCAATGCTCACGGAAGTGGCGGCGAAGAACTTGAGTGCAGATTGCACTGGGCAAATCTGCTGCACAAAACGTCTTCAGGATGTAGAGGAGCCAGGATGTCATTTTGAGGATGCGAGGGCACCTGCGTCAAGCCATGGCGTTTTCAACTGAAACTGGAAAATGAGTAAGGGAGCCAGAAGAATCAATGCATTTGATTTATGGGGTTGGCAAAGAATCATGAAAGTACCGTGGACCGTCAGAAAAACAAACGTGTCTTGGAAGAAGTACAGCCTTAGAAGTAAGCAAATGTGGCGAAGAAAGCTGATGGTGCCCGGCTATCAAAAAGTATAGTGTCTGGGGTCTTAAAGGCTTGAAGGTAATCAAGCGGCCATCAAGCTCAGAAGCAACAAAGCCCACATGGAAGAAGCACACCAGCCTATGCAACCACGAGGTGTCGAAGGGATCAGGTGTAAGGCATCATCAGAACAAAAAATCTTACCATAGTGAATGATGGGGGGAGTGCGGAGTGGAGACCCAAAGCCCATTAGTAGGCCACTGGAGATCCCCTTGCAGAGGGGTCTCGGGGAGGAGATGAGCCAGTCAGGGTGTGATGTAACAATGATGAGAAATACAACTTTCCTCTAGTTCCTAAATGTTTCCTCCCCGCTCCCACTACCATGACTCGAATTCTACCTTGCAAGTCTGGCTAGACCAGAGGAGGTACACTGGTACAGATAGGAACTGAAAATACAGGGAATCCAGGACGGATGAGCCCTATAGGACCAGTGGTGTGAATGGCAAAACAGGGAGGGTAAAGGGAGAATGGGTAGGAAAGAGGGAACCGATTGATTACAAAGAACTATCTGTGACCTCCTCCCTGGGGGACAGACAACCGAAAAGTGGGTGAAGGGAGACGTCGGACAGGGAAAGATATGACAAAATACCCATTTATAAACTATCAAGGGCTGTTGAGGGATGGGGGAGCGGGGAGGGAGGGGAAAAATGAGGACCTAATGTCGGGGGTTTAAGTGGAGAGAAAATGTTCTGAGAAACGATGTACAAATACGCTTTACACAATTGATGTGTGTATGGATTGTGATAACAGTTGTATGAGCCCCTAATAAAATGTTAAAAAAAAAAAGAAGTGAGGATGACGACATTTCCTCTTGTGTACTTTGGACATGTTGTCTGGAAGAGCAGCCTTTGGAAAGGGACATCACACTGGGTCAGTGGAAACGAGGAAGACCTTTAAGGAGGTGGGTTGACACAAAGCTGCATGCGCAGGAGCAGTGAGTTTGTGTCTTATGGTTGCCAAAACTGTCCTCATAAAAACAAAAAGCAGACGTGTCCTAGTTTTCTCTTAACTTTCTCCTGTCATTCTCCTGTTTCACACAGGAGAGTCGGAGAGGCTTCATTAAGATGTGAGTGGGGTGATGGCAGTGTTGTGGATGGGGGAAAGGCTAATTTTCTTCCAATGGGTGCTGGATACGACTTCCTTCTTCATCTCCAGTGGGCTGCTGGGGCCCCACCGTGTTCCCACACACCTCAGAACCACGCGACTCTGTACTCACCAGTGACCTTTCTGCTTCCGGCTCACCTTGCTGTGCCGCGGGTGTGTGGCTGAGAAAGTCTGAAGGGCTGATGGACGAGCATCAGGCTTAAGGACTGAGCTGGACGGGGCTTCATGATTTAGAAATACTTCTTAATATCAAGCTCTTTCTTAGACTCCGGTGAGCATCACTGGATTGGTCTCTCTAGACCATCTGGCCCAATACAATGTATTTACTCGGATAAGAGTTAGTTCCAGGCTTTTTCTGATCATATTTCTGATTCCCAAATCTGGTCCTCCTCCAGGTCAGTCTGTGTAGATGTTTTATTATTCTATGAATGAGCCATCCATTCTAGATTCTTTGCAGGTCTTGTAACGGCTCCCTAAAAATGAGGACCAGTTTACTAGATTTTTTTCTTTCTTTGTTTCTGATTTCTTGCATGTTCTATTACTCTTGGTTGAAAATCGGGCCTTTGAATCGTCTGATGGGGTAACTCTGGAAATCAGATGGTCTCTTTTCTCCACTGTTTGCTTGGTTGGATCTTGATAGATTCAGTGGTCTGTTTAGTGGGGTTTCCAAAGTATTTATGCAAAGACTATCTTCCTGGTATTGTGCAGCCACTAGAGGTTCATTATCTCAGTGGCCAACCAGGAATATGACAGGGATTTCCTTTAAAGCAAAATTCAGAAAACCCCATTTTCTGTCGCTGTGAACTTGGGATTAGAGTTCCCAAGGAGCCCAGTCTGTCAGGGTTAGCCCATCTGTGAGTGTTTTGATGGCGAAGCTGGTTCTCCCAGTGCCCTGGTGCCACGCTCCATCATACCTCTCTGTTTCATTTTTGACGACTTCCAGTTTTTGTGGAGTGGTATGTCTTCCGCGCCACCTCACAGAGTCCTTCTGTGTCGGTTTGAGTTTAGTTCTGCTGAAACCTGTCCACAACGGGTGGCCCCAGTGCTGTTTGATATACTGGTAGCTTAGCTCTCAGCAGCACAGCCACAGGCAGGCTACCGCAGTGCAATTAGCTGAGGGATGAGTGGTGGCATGTGTCATTACAACAGCAACAACAACAACAACAAAACCCCCACACTCATTGTCACCGAGTCCATTCTGACTCATAGTCACTCTACCTAGGGATTCCAAGGCTGAAAACCTTTTTTTTAAACAATCATTTTATTGGGGGCTCTTACAGCTCTTATATAACAACCCATACATCAATTGTATCAAGCATATTTGTACATATGTGCCATCACTATTTTAGAAACATTTGGTTTCTATTTAAGCCCTTGTTATCAGCTCCTCATTCCCCCTCTCCCCCCCCTCATTTGATTTCTTCTTTTTTTTTTTTTTTAAAAAAAAGGAGCTCATACGACTCTTATCACAATCCATACATACATCAATTGTGTAAAGCACATTTGTACATTCATTGCCCTCGTCATTCTCAAAACATTTGCTCTCCACTTAAGCCCCCAGCATCAGGCCCTCATTTTTCCCCCCTCCCTCCCCGCTCCCCCTCCCCCCTCCCCCATGAGCCCTTGATAATTTATAAATTGTTTATTTTGTCGTATCCTGCCCTGTCTGATGTCTCCCTTCACCCACTTTTCTGTTGTCCGTCCCCCAGGGTCACATACAGATCCTTGTAATGGGTTCCCTCTTTCCAACCCATTCTCCCTCTACCCTCCCAGTATCGCCACTCACACCACTGGTCCAATCTTTATGGGAGCATATAACCTCATCCTTCTCCTGTAGAATCGCTGGTGGGTCTGAACCATTAACCTTCCAGTTATCAGTCCAATACTTACCCAATAGTGGCACCAGGGCTCCGGTGTCATGGAGAATTGCAAAGAAATCGACAAAGAGACACTGTTATACACTTAATAGAATGGCAAAAAATCCAAAACATCAAGAACACCAAATGCTGATGAAGATGTTGAGCAACAGGAATTCTCGTTCATTGCTGGTTAGAATGTAAAATAATATAAACACCTTGGAAGGCAGTTTGTGCATTTCTTATAAATTTCAGCATAAACTTACCGTTTGTTTACTGTTTGAGCCAATAATCACACTTCCAAGCATTTACCCAAGTAAAATAAAAGCTCACTGCCATGCAGTCGATGTTGACTCACAGTGACCCTATAGGGCAGAGTGGAACTGCCCCAGTGGGTGCCTGAGCCTGTGACTCTTTATGGGACCAGGGAGTCTTCTCTTTTTCCTGCGGGTAGGTTTGAGCTACTTAGTGGTTAGTAGCCCAATTAGGATCCAATTATGCCATCAGGGGTCTTATTTCATTTGCATTATTAAGGGCAGGAAGCTAGTCCAAAAAAGTTGCATATGGTATGATCCCAAGAATGTGACATTTTGAAAAGGGCAAAACTTGAGAGACAACGAAAAGATTAGTGAAAAAACGAAAAAGATGAGTGGTTTCCAGGGGTCACAGGAGGAGTGAGGAACGAAAAGGCGGAGCCCAGGGTACCTCAAGGCAGTGAAACTCTTCGATATGACACTGTAATGGTGGTCACTTACCACTAAGCATGTGTCAAACCTACAGTCCTTAGCAACACAAGTGAGCCCGCATGTAATGGAGACCATCGACTTTAGTCAATTGTCACCTAGCACTCCTGGTGCATCAGGTATACTAATGTACCATCTTTGATGCACGGAATGTTTATGAGCTGTAAAAGCTCCCAATTTAAAAAAATGTACCATCAGAATGCAAGCTGCTAATAGGAGAATAGGAGAAATACTGTGCAAGGGGTGGAAAGTATGTGAGAATTTCTTACTTTTGGTAAACCCACAACTGCTCTAAACTCAAAGTTTTTTTGAAAGTTAAGTTTGCTGGAAAAAAAAAAAAAAGGAGCGAGCAAACAAAATTCCCCCGGACCCTCCAGAAAGAAACAGCCCTGATGTCGGTCCAGTGAGCCCGGGGTCTGCCTCAGAACTTGCAGAGCTGTGAGATAGGTTGTTTTCAGCCACGGTGTTTGTGGTCATTTGCTACAGCAGCACAAGAGAAATGAAGCACAAACTGAGTTTCCCGAGAATAGTTAATGTCATTGCAATGTATTTCTGACAAAATTCCACTCAAAACCCGTGAATTTCTTCTAGGTATGACTCTCAGCTCAGATCTTTATATATTTAGGGAACTCAGGGGAGAAACTAGAGAGTGACCTTTGGTATCTGGATGCAGTCTTACAAAAGGGATCAGATGTAACACTCCAAAGGACAAATGAAGGAGGCAAGTCATGAGGCTGGGCTAAGGGAGCTCTTACTCACCAGAGACAATGAGATGGAACTGCAGCGTCAGTATGCTTCCTCCAGCGAATCTGACATTAGCATGGTATTGCCCACTGTCCTCAAGGGTCAGGTTGTCAATCCTCAGGGATGTCCTTTTGGGCATATGGACCCTGTGCTTGTACTTGGCCTCGAGAACACGCCATGTTGGCTGGACTGACCCACGATGGACGTGAAACATAATTTTGTGCTTTGACTCAGGACCGACGCTCCATGTCATCTCCTCCAGCTCAGCGCCCCGCTGCACTTGTGATTCCACGTTCACAGGAAACAGGACCGAACCGCCTCGGCTCTCCCTCAACACAACGCCGTTTCAGGATTCTTACTCACGTGTGCTCCAGAACTCCTGGCCCCGGTGCTGCAGACGCCTAGGACATTTGGAAAAAAGGAAACGAATGATTTCTCAAAAAATGAATGAGAGGGTCAGAGAATTCCCCCTTGTTAGGAAACAAACAATTCACCTGCTTACTTCTCGGAAAGTTCTTCCTACAAAGAATTTGAACTAAACCTGGGATCAAATTCTGGTTCTAGTGGAGGGTCACTCTAACAAGGAGCACAGCAGCAACTCACTGCCATCATCAGTGCGACTCACAGCGACGCTGGCGCTGAGACAGGTCCCTGCGAGTTCCCAAGACTGCCAACTCCTGGCGGGAGTGGAACGCCCTATCTTTCTCCAGGGGAGCGGTTTCCAGCTGCCGGCCTTGCAGTTAGCGAACCAATGTGTCACTGTTAGGTCCCCCGGGTGGGAAATACCTCTGTTCTTCGCTTCGCCCGAGAAAGAAATTCACGCTGAAGCCTGGTTTGTGATCCAAGAGTGGGTTTTTAAATAAAGGATCGAATGGATGGCAAGGATCCTAATTACCTCATATTCGTTCTAGGGCAGCGCTTCTCAACCTGTGGGTCTCGACCCCTTCAGGGGTCAAAAGACCCTTTCACAGGGGTCGCCCGATTCATAACTAGCAAAATTACAGTGATGAAGTAGCAACAAAAATAATTTTATGGTTGGGGGGTCAGCACAACACGAAGAACTGTATGAAAGGGTCACGGCATTAGGAAGGTTGAGAACCACTGTTCTAGCAGTTTTCCTCTAATAAATAATAGTCGCAACAAACATGTCGGGATGCTACTTTCAGAATTAGGTTCAAAAAGACTGTGGCTTCCATACTGCACATGGCTTCTCTTCCTCTTCTGCTTTGTTCACTGCAATGAAACCAGCTGCCATATTGTCGCTGCCCTGTGGAGAGATCCTCATTGCCAGCATCTAGGGACAACCTTGAACCATCAGTCTTTGTAGCACTGAGACCCTCTGTCCAACAGTCCAGGAGGAGCTGAATGGTATCAACAGTCACATGAGTGAGATTGGAATCAGTTCTTTCTCCAGTTGAGTCCTGAGATGACATCCGCTCCAGAAAAGCTCGATCGCAGCCCTGGTGAAACGGAGGCCCTGAGCCAAGGGACCCAGCTAAACCTGGCTGGAGGGTTGACTTATAGAAACAGTGAGAGAGGGTCACGGGGAGGAGAGGAGCCAGTCATGGTGCAGTGTAGCAATGATGAAACATACAACTTTCCTCTAGTTCCTAAATGCTTCCTCCCCCCCCCACTCCCCCAAATATCGTGATCCTAATTCTACCTTATAAATCTGGCTAGACCAGAGGATGTACACTGGTACAGATAGAAACTGGAAACACAGGGAATCCAGGACAGATGATCCCTTCAGGACCAGTGGTGAGAGTGGCAATGCTGGGAGGTTGGAGGGAGGGTGGGGTGGAAAGGGGGAACCGATTGCAAGGATCTACATATAACCTCCTCCCTGGGGGACAGACAACAGAAAAGTGGGTGAAGGGAGACGTAGGACAGTGTAAGATATGACAAAATAATAATTTATAAATTATCAAGGGCCCATGAGGGAGGGGGGAGCAAGGAGGGAGGGGAAAAATGAGGACCTAATGCAGGGGCTTGAGTGGAGAGCAAATGTTTTGAGAATGATGAGGGCAATGAATTTACAGATGTGCTTTACACAACTGATGTGTGTATGGATTGTGATAAGAGTTGTATCAGTACCCAATAAAAGATATATAAAAAAGAAAAAAGAAACAGTGAGATGATACATGTTTGGAGGCTAAAGAACATTTGGGGTAATTTGTTTCACAACCGTAGATAATGAGGGTTTCTCTTCCTTTTCTTCAGGGCAGTGTATTAGTCGGCATAGGCTAGGGCAGGCTGTGATAACAAACAAGCACTGATACTCAACGGATTAGAACACGGCGAGTTTAGCTCTTGCTCACACGACACATCCCAGGAGAGACAGTACAGGGCAGGGCATGGTCATGTATGGATGGAGGCTCCCCCAGCTCGTGGATATGCCAGGTGGAACCCACTGTGTCTATACAACCTCCTTCCTCAGTCATTGTGCGTGGAAGTCTGGGAGCTGGGAATTTGGTGAATCCTTGCCACTAAGAAATGACTTCCCTAAGTATTCCCAGAGAAGGGCCGGTCAGTGGCTTTCTTCTTCAGATCTCTGGCCAGTGAATACAGGTGTCCCAGTGCCTCTTCCTTCTGAGCCCCTCGGACTCCCAGGAGACATCTGTTCCTGTCGCGAGGACCATCTGTTCTTCCTCTGGACCAAGGTAGGAAGAACCCGGGGAGGATGCCACAGAACCACCTTGCCCTTAAGATGAAGCCCAATCGATTCCTTTCAGCAGGTCAGGGCATGCCTGGGCTTGCCACTGTTTGAGCGTTTAACCCACCCCGTCTCCAAGTGAGTGGAATCTTCCTCCTCCAGGCCTGCTTTCCTCCCGTTGTACTTTAAGTCCACATCTTGTTCCAATTGGAAATCGAGAATAATTACTACCATTGGTGATCTGCAGAAGTCTTGCAGAGCTATTTTTTGGTATTCGTTTATTCACTACCTTACTGGACTTCCGTCTCTTCTGGGTCAGGCCCTCATCCCAGTCCCTTCTGCTTTTCTCTCGGGACTTGGGCCCTCACAACTTGTTAATACTAAGGTCAAAGGTCTTTAGTACCTACACCAGTGCGACCAGTGGTTGGGGTGCGCCTGTTTCTATCTTAGGCCACCCAGAAGTGACAAAGATGTTCAATGATCACCATCCTCAGGGCTCCCTTCTGCTCCTTCCTTTCACATCTCACACTCCTCTGACAAGCCAATGTGGAAAGGCTCACCAGGGTCTTCACCATTTGGCCCTGCAGAGCACGTCCGCGCTGAGGTGCAGGACAGACAGACATGCGGAAAGGAGTGCAGAACACATCCCCCGAGAAGTGCTGGATGAGACAGTGCTACCTGGACCCTCTAAATCAATCAGAATGAAAATGTTAGGACCCAGCTGGTCCCTAGGACACAGGATTCAATTATTACCAGCCGGAGAGGATGGAAGTCCCTGTTCTCTTTCCAAGCGCCTCTTTTCCCTTTTATGTGTCTATCAGAACCTGAATATCTTGGGGTTACTCGTGCCTCAAAGGGGAGGAATCCTGTACAAATGGTCCTACCTTGACTGGTTGAGGGAGAGGCTAGAGTAGGCCCAGTGCTAAGGGAAGGCTGTGTGTGGTGAATCTGTCACGTGAAGCGAAGACAAATGAATTCTTGTGTTTCTGTAATTGAAACAAGTGTAAGGACGCTGCTCTCTTTGATCGATTGCACCTTCGCTGGGGCAGTCTCCTTACTCCTCAAAGCCCAAGTGATGGAGAGGCCCCGTTCAATGGCTAGAGCCCGTAAAGCAGTGCTCTCCAAGTCAATGAAATGTGCTGGAGGGCCCCCAGATCGAAGAGACGGAGTAGCGGCTGAGAGGAGCTGTCACTGGTTCGGGCAGCCATTGCTCTTGGGTTCTGAAGCCTGTACTCTGGGATAGAAGAGCCTGGGTGCTTCCACGAACACGGAACGCAGCCCAGGTGAGCCCAACTTGTTGAGCACCTTTAAAACCTCTTTGGTGGAAGACAGACGACCACCCAAGAATCACAGTAGCCTTGAAGGAGAGCCCTGAGCACGGTGGCGGAAGTGGTCAAAGTCTCAAGTTCTCACATGTGAACAATTGAGCCTCTAGAAGATGAGCTATGCAGACCCTCTACATTGCAGTGGTTCTCCACCTTCCTCATGCTGCGACCCTTTAATACAGTTCCTCATGGTGTGCTGACCCCCAACCATAACATTCTTTTCATTGTTACTTAACTGTAATTTTGAGAACCGCTGCTCTACAACAAAGATCAAACAAAACAAGGCAAGCCAAAGCTACACAAAACAAAAAACACACTAGACAGATAGAAACTGGACAAACTAGTACCCGTATTAGTGGTGGGCACCCAGAAAGGCCCGGTCTCCCTTTTAGTTCTTACACCATCCCAGTGACCAGGAGTGTGGTCAGACCCCAACTCCTCCCACCCAGGAGACAGACCCGCCTCACCCCCCCCCACATGCAGTCCCAATGCACCGGGAAAGCACAGGTGCTCTGCTTCTCAGTTTTCTTCTTCCTCCTTGTCTTTCTGAAATTTCCTATACCTAATTTTTCTTAGTTTGTTCTTTTCTTGCTTCCCTTCCTCTCTCTATCGGTTCTATTTTCTGTCATTACCCCCCACCCCCTGCACACACAAGAAAGGTGGTGAGCGCCTATATGCTTCCAAGATAGCAAGCAATGTAGCACAATTTCCTTGGATGCTTGAATGTGTCAAAACAAAACACACTACAAGAACAAATTCACAAGACAAATGAACAGTTAGAAAAATTAGCAACTAGAAATCCAGATGATGAATACTGAGTTTTCAGAAACAGATCATGCATCGAAAGGGCAAAGGAGGAGCATTGACTCAATGGAGACAGTACCGGTGAGACCGAGAAGAACTCTCGCATCTGCACAATGGGATGGGCACCATGACTCCAACCACTGGTGGGGCTCTTGCTTTAGATGACACACAAAAGGCCTTCAACCACAAGGATGCATTTAATTATAAGGCCTATCTCTTATGGGATTTTCAGTTATTTAGGTTTCCTTTGATGTCTTCTCTGCCTGCGGGGAGAGAGAGCCCATCTACCATGAGCATGATTCAGAGCCCCTCGATGATAGCAACCGTTTCAGTTACCAAATATCTAGCCTTCTTCTGAACAATCCATAGAGGTTGGCAAGTTGAGGAGCATTTTCCTGGCTCACAGGGTGAAGAGACTGAGTGTCAGCAATAATCAGAGGTTGTAAAACTTTTATTAAACATTTCTTTTTTACTTTCAATTTTCATTTCAAACAGGTGATATGTTCATACGGTATAAAATTGAGAAATATGGAGAAAATCGCTCTCCTATCTCTGGCTCTCATTGCCCAGTTCCCTTCCCTAAAGGCAGGCACTTGGGTTTCTAACCAGAGACAGTCTGCAGTTCCAAGTGCATGTAGGTATAACTACACGCCCAAACCTACGTTCTACATATTTCTCAGCTTCAAGCCATTTCCCATAGCAAGATATATCATTGCCTATTATGCAGCAGTACATATATATGCGTCTCATTCCTTGTAGTGGCTGCATACTGTTCCATTGTGGGCTCTAGTTCTGGCCTACTTCTACTGGACATTGCAAATTGTTTCTTGACCCAATTAATAATGCTGCAATAAAAATCCTTTTGAATCTTTGCACATTGGTGTACATATCTAAGGATACGTTATTAAGGTGGGCCTAATTGATTACAAGGCACCCTGGTGGCATAGTGGTTACACATTGCGCTGTGATCTGCCTGGTCGGCAGTTCAAAACCATCAGCAGCACTGCAGGAGAAAGACAGCTTTCTTCTTCTGTAAGTAGTTACAGTCTGGGAAACCTACTGGGGGTGAGGTGGGGAGGGGGGCGCTATGAGTCAGCATTGACTCAATGGCAGTGAGTTTCTTAGTAAGTCAAAGGGCATGTGCATTTAAAACTTTGCTAGTTATTTTCAACTAACTATCAAATTGTCTTCCAAGTGGTCTTCTACCTATATGCCTACCTACAATGTCTAGGTTTTCTACCAATACGCCATGGTCCAACTCTTCACCCTAGCCTAGATTGCTAGTGGAAAATTACAACTCGTTATTGTCTTAATGGCATTTTCAAAGATGGGGACTCTAGTCCGCTGATATAAAGTTTATTGTGCCAGCCTGGCCGATAAACACATGTGGGGTTAATTGAAGAGCGGAGGGATAATGGCTTGGTGAGCCTCGCCTTTCCAGTTCTTCCTCCTCTCCACTACCATGACCCAGTTCTTCCTTATAAATCTGGCTATATACGGGTACAGATAAGAGCTCTCGACACACCGAATCCAGGACAGATAAACCCTCAGGAACAGTAATGGGAGTTCAATATCATGAGAGTAGGGGGATGGTGGAGGGGGCGCCGCGGGAGAACCCACCACAACGTTGAATATATAGGTCCCAACCCGAGGGGGACAAATAACAGAAATGTGGGTGAAGGGAGACAATGGACAGTGTAAGACATGAAATAACAATAATAATCTATAATTGATCAAGGATTCATGAGGGTGGGAGGTTTGGGAGGGATGGGGAGAGAGGGGAGAAAAAGAGGAGCTGATACCAAGTACTCAAGTAGAAAGAAAATGTTTTGGAAATGTTGATGGCAACATAGGTACAAGTGTGGGTAATTCAATCAAACGATGGATTGTTATAAGATTTAAAAGAGCCCCCAAATTGTTAACTTTTTCATGGCTGATGGTTAATGTCTTTACAATGTCATCCCAAGCAAAGGAAGTCAGTCTCAAAAGTACAAATATTTTATGACCTCACATACATAAAATAGGAGAATATATAGAAAACAAAGATAGTAGAGGTTACTAGGGAAAAGGAAATGGGAGGGATTTTGCTTAAAGGACATTGCCTTTATGTCGATGGTGCTGATTTAGAAAAGGTTCGTGAAAATGGTTGCCCAGTTTGAAGAGCATGGCCGGGATCATTCATGGTAAACGTAGAAATTGTGTGTAGTATGTGTTTTGTTAGGTATGTTTTCACCACAATAAGAAAAAAAAATCCTTACTTCCAAAACTGTTCATATTCTCTCATTCTTTTTTTCTTTCTTTTTTTAAATTTTATTTTTTAAAAAACATTTTATTAGGGGCTCATACAACTCTTATCACAATCCATACACACATCAATTGTGTAAAGCATATTTGTACTTCATCCTCAAAACATTTTCTCTCCACTTAAACCCCAGACATCAGGTCCTCATTTTTCCCCTCCCTCCCCGCTCCCCTTTCCCTCATGAGCCCTTGATAATTTATAAATTATTATTTTGTCATATCTTGCCCTGTCCGATGTCTCCCTTCATCCACTTTTCTGTTGTCCGTCCCCCAGGGAGGAGGTCACATATAGTCCCTTGTAATCGGTTCCTTCCTTCCTACCCACTCTCCCTCCACCCTCCCTGTATATTCTCTCATTCTTTATGCTTTCTTCCGTTTTGTTTCTTGATGCTCTTGGGATTTTCTTGGTGTCAGACTAGTGGCCGGGTTGAACAATACCACAGAACTTTGCTTCCGGCATCGGAGGGAGCTGAGTTGAGGTGAGGTTTTCCGTTTCTGTCTGTGTGAGTCTGTGTGGTTATTTAACTGCTTGGGCACCAGTTTTCTCACCGGTGAAATGGAAATAGCAGTGGCTCCCTTATAGGATTTATGTGATGACTTAAAAGGACAAAAGCTTTCAGCAGAGCTCTAAATATTTGTTCAGTTTAAATTATATACATGAGAAAATGTTAAATCCATTAAAGCTGTATTATATATATTTTCCACAACAATAAGAGTCATCTGCAATATAGTTTTTCACTCAGCTGCTCTCATTATTAGGACTATTACTTGACCAAGCACACCTTGGACCAGAACCAAATGATTTCAGCTTCCAGGCTTGTGTCAGCCCTGGTAGACTAGAGAAACAAATCCATGGACACGCATGTGTGTGTAAGAGAGAGTTTTATATCAAATCATAATTGTACATTACAAAAACATCCCATCCCAGCCCAGTCCAGATCAACTCCATAAGTCTGATATTAGCCCATATGTCTAACACCAATCTATGATATCTTCTTCAGACTCACGAAACACATGTAATAACGCCGGATGCAGGAAGATCTCAGGCCAGTGGGTTGGAAGTCTTGTGGATCCACTGGCGTTGTAAGCATCTCAGCGCTGGCAGGGGTCTCCACGTAGTTCCTCCAGCTCCCACGATTCTGGCTGCATCAGGGTAGCTCCATGTGGCTTCTCATCAGAAATGTCTCACAGTGAGTGAACCAAGAGTGTCTCCCGCCACCAAGGAGGCAATACAGGAGTTTCCAGAATCCTCAGGAGAAAGCCATGCCCCCACACAGGTCTCATTGGCTGTATTCTGATTGACAGGCTAGACTCCACTCCTACACTCTTAATCCTCAAATTGACACCAGATTATGTAACTACCACAAGGCTTTTCTTCCCCCAAAGAGCTCTCTCAGAGTTCTCCTCCTTGTGCGCAGGTTGCATCCAGGGAGCTCAGCATCTGTGGATTCAATCCCATAGGCAGCATCAGAGTCAGGGTCCTCCAATGAACGAGAACCTAGAGGTTAGCAGAAATTCATTGCCTTGTGCTCCTAGCAGCTGTTTTTCCACAGTTGCTGCAAGTTCCCTGTGGGACAAGTATCTGGACACACACTGGTACAGCTGAGAGAGCGGTCAGATGGAGGGAAAGTTGTCGTCTCGGTATTACATCATCACATGGTATCTCAAGCTTGGCTTGAAAAATTACGAGCTTTATTTGATTTTGACCTCTCAATTTTCTTTCTTGGGTTGCTTTATGATAACACAATTATGACATGTTTATTGAAAACAATTATATGGGTAATCGATTTGTTTCAAATAAAAACTCAAAATTAGGTCTCACCCCAAAGATAACAACTGTAATGTGTATTTCCCCAGCCTTTTACTTTACAAACAAAACCCACTGTTGTCAATTTGAATTCCAGTGTATAATGACAAATTACATAGGACCTCCAGGGTGGTGCAAAAATTTAACCTATCTAGTAGTGGTTACATGTTGGGCTGTGATCCGAAAGGTCAGCACTTTGAGACTCCAGCTCAGCTCCCCCCACCATGGGAGAAAGACCGGCGCTCTGCTCCCACTAACAGTTATAGCCTAGGGAACTTACGGGGCAGTTCTACTCTGTCCTATAGGGTCGTTATGAGTTGGCATCGACTTGATGGCTTTTCGTAATTTAATTATTGTCCTTGAATATTGATCAGCTTTGCAACGGCTTGTAAATCCACATCACCATTATTTGTGTTTGTGCTCATAATTTTACTATGAAACCATTGTAACATTACGCTGGTGTTATAGTTTATTAATAAAATTAAAATGTTGACACACGTTCTTTTTTTAAAAAATTGTTTTATTAGGGGCTCATACAACTCTTATCACAATCCATACATACACCAATTGTGTAAAGCACATTTGTACATT
>NW_022111325.1:3927974-3944965 GCF_000313985.2 Echinops telfairi
GGGGAGGGGCAGGCATCCACTTAGTATTTGGGGCTGGGACCAACCCCTTAGATATGGTAAGATTTTTTGTTCTGATGATGCCTTATACCTGATTCCTTCGACACCTCGTGATCGCATAGGCTGGTGTACTTCTTCTATGTGGGCTTTGTGGCTTCTGAGCTTGATGGCTGTTTGATTAACTTCAAGGCTTTAAGACCCCAGACCCTATGTCTTTTGATAGCTGGGCACCATCAGCTTTCTTCACCACATTTGCTTATGCACCCATTTGGTCTTCAGTGATCATGTTGGGAAGGTGAGCATCACAGAATGTCAGGTTAGTAGAATAAAGTGTTCTTGCATTGAAGGAGTACTTGAGTAGAGGCCCAATGTCTGTCTGCTACCTTAATATTTAACATATAATATATGTACATAGATCTATGTCCCTATCACTATATATACACATAGATTTACATATGTACATGCCCATATTTATGCCTCTATAAATGTGTCCTTTGCCTCCTAGTTCTTTCCTCTATTTCCCTGTACTTTCCTCCTGTCCCACTATCATGCTCAGTCTTCGTTCGGCTTTCAGTAATTCTCCCACAGCCCTTATCTTATCCCTCCAGTTGTCTAACCCACGAAGCCAAACCGAGATGGCTTGCTATGAGTCACAATAGACTCGGCAGCAGTGGCTTTGGTTTTGGTTTGGGGTTAGGAAACACCATAGCATAGATCCCCACTAATTCATTCAGCCAGCCAGTTTCTATATTTAAAATATGAACCATTGAAAGCCATTTACAATGAAAGAAAAGATAGATGCACCTGTATTATACACATAGGACCCCAGTGGCATAGTGGTTTTGAGTGGGGCTGCTAATCACCAGGTCAGCAGTTTGAAACCACCAGCCACTCCATGGGAAAAAGACAGGGCTTTCTACTCCCATCAAGAGTTACAGTCTCAGAATCTCACAGGCGCAGTTCTATTTTGTCCCACAGCGTCGCTATGAGTCAGCATTCACTTGATAGCAATGAATGTTATTACACATTTAGCCCATCTTCATTGGCTTCTTCACTCACCAAAAGAAATGCCATTCACTAAGTAGAGGGATGACCAAAATACATTAGGGATTTTGATGACAGTGTTGGCATTAATAGATCACAACATAAGAAGTGCAATTATGACACAGGTTCAATAGAAAAACAACAACAAAGAGAACACGGAGTGACTGAGTAGGTGTTTGCCCCCAGGATTTACAGTCCCCAAGGTGGAGTTTAAGTGCACAGTCTGCTTTTATATCACCTCAGCAGCCGAAATAGCAATCCCAAACCAGACCAGACCAATCATGGACTGGCACAGGACCAGGTAGCATTCTGTTCTGAGGCGCATGGGGTGGCCATGAGGCCGGACTGAGAGTGTCAGCAGCCACCACCAATTGTCAAAGAGCCCGCCATCCCGTTTGGGGCTCTTTTAGGGAAAGCAGCTCTTGTTCTTTCCATGGTTATCTCCTGAGATCACCAGCTCCATCAGGAAGGGATGCTTTCTCTCCCATTAGTTTTCAGAGCCCAGGGGACTGCCAAAACTCCTCTTCCAGGCAATAGAAGAACTTTTCCCACCCAGGAATGGCTCTGCTATAGGCTGTACCCTGTCATCCATATCAAGACATAGGTGAGAGTGGGCTGATTCTGGGAACTTAATAGAATTCGATTCCCCTGCTCCATTCACCTTTCCTTTACTCTGGGTCTCTGTCCAGAGAATGTGTGCTGGCGAGAGGCGAAGCGCAGGGCAGGCAAGCCTACGGTTCCAATTCTCTGTGCGTTGGTAGATCCCACTCATTGTCCTTGAGTCGATTCTGACTCATTGTGGTTGCCAGGTGTTATCTAGTTGGTTGCAATCCTTAGCGACTTTACGCAGAACACAACAAACCACTGCGGGTCCTGCGCCAGCCTCACAATTGGTGCAGTCACTGTGTCAATCCATCTTGTGGAGGGCCTTCCTCTTTTTCACGGCCCCTCACTGCCCCCCACTGGACGTCCACAAAGCATGATGTCCTTCTCCTGTGTGTTAGGCTGGGTTGACTAAGGAAACAAATCCAGAGACCCTCATATATGTATAAAAAAGAGCTTTATATCAAAGAGTTGTATATTGAGAAAACATCCCAAATCCAGTCCAGATCAAGTCCATAAGTCTGATATTAGCCATAAATCAGATACTAGTCCATAATTCCTCTTCAGATTCATGCAGCACATGCAATGATGCCGAATGCAGGAAGATCACAGACGGGTGGGTGAAAAGTCTTGTGGATCCAGTGGCGGTGGGAGCATCTCAGTGGTGGTGCAGGTCTCCACGTGTCTCTCCAAGTGTCTCAACAGCAGGAAAGTGAAGCAGAGAGAGAGTGTGGCCCACCTCCAGGGAGAAAGAGGGGAAGTTCCCAGAATCCTCATGAGATGGCCATGCCCTCAAGGAGGCACCATCAGGCTGTGACCCGATGGACCGGCTAGACTCCTCCCCTAAATTTATTTATCAAGTTGACATGAAATCATCTAACTACCACATCCAGGGACCGGTCTCTCCTGACAACACATCCCAAGTATGTAAGCCAAAGTTTTGCCAACTTTGCCTCCAACAAGCATTGAGGCCATATCTCTTCCAAGACACATCAATTTGTCCTTTTAGCAGTCCATGGTATTTTTGTGTGTGTGTGTGTTATTGTTTGAAGTGAACTTGGTTGTCACAAGACTCCAAGTCCATTTCAGGTTCACTTTCCTCCCTTTTTCTTTAACCACCCATTGCCGTGGAGTACAGTTCTAACTCACAGTGACAGACAGCAGAGCAGTCCCTGGGTGATGCCCAAAGTTAACTTGCTCTGGCAGATTTGATTGGTAGATTAGTTTATGATTCTTGGGTACTCATCAGTTGTGCAAACATTTGTAAATCCATATCAGCATTCCTGATGGCCAATATATGTATGTTAAACTTTAACTTTGAACCAACAATAACATTCTGCTGGTTCCTTAATTAATTAATGAAACAAAAACTTTGACACATATTCATTTTAAATTCACCTGTGAGTCAAGATTTTGCCCCCTTTTAAAAAACACTGTTTAATATCTTAGTCAATTATTACATTCATGTCAATCTACCATTTAAGTATATATATATTTTTTGGCACAGGATGCACGATAACCACAAATTATTTATCAGGGGACCAGAGAAACATCTGTTTGTCCCAACCGGGGAAATGTAGCAATAGGATTTATTAAAAGAAACAGCATTTCAGTCTCTAACATGGTACTTTCCTAATGGATTGTTACAGGTAATTCTAGTCCTAAAAGTGTTTCTCTGACTTTCCACCACATTGGTTAGAGAGCTCTCCACCTAGGAGGCCATCAGAAACAAGCTAGTATTTTTCCAAGTGGGTGTTGTTTGCAAAACACACAGGAACTGAAAAGGTCCCCTTGTGGTACTGCTGTAGCTGCTGCTGAAGAGCACAGTTGTACTTTTCTGAGTGTGGTTTGCATCCCGACTTTCCACACACAGTGAGGATGGAGAGGACATCCTTGAGCAGGTGGCCTGAGCAAGAGACACCACAGAAAGCAGAGGACCAGGTCTGATTCCAGGAGTCCTGGACTGGTGAGAATGATAAAGCATTTGGTTACTAATTAGTAGAGCAATCTTCCCAGCACCTGGAAAAAATTGAGAGAGTTCTGGTCCTAGGAAGATAACTAATGATCTCCAAGGTCATTCAGTTGGGGCAGGCTCTCCCAGGAGGAGGAGGATACCCCCAGTACTAGTTGCTGTGGAGTACAGGAAAAGCCCAGATTAGGATCTACCATCACTCTTTTGTATAGTTCTACTCCTTGCTCCACAGGAGGTGGGGGTCGTGGCCATTTAATGTTCATCAAGCCAGTGGACAAATAATGGGCTAAGGTCTGAGAGTTATGCAGTAAATCTTCCTTATCTGTGGATTCCACATTCTGAGTTAAATACAGTGCAATAAAGCATGGCTTCCCTCGTTCCAGGGTTGTGAAAGTGCAGCGCAGGGTAACATTGCTAGTTGAGATCAAACCATGCCACTTAGGTATTTGAAAGAGCTGAAGAAAAAATTCAAGCCTCAACTTGCAATATTGAAAGACGTTATGGGCACAATAATAAATCATGTAGGAAACATCAAACGAAGTTGGAAAGAATACAAAGTCACCATACCAAAGAGAAATAGTCAACATTCGGTCATTTCAAAAGGTAGCATATGATAAAGAGCCAATGGGACTGAAGGGAGAAGTTCACAGTGTACTGAAGACAGTAGCCAAAGCCGAAGCTCCAGGAATTTATGGAGTAACAATTGAAATGTTTCCTCAAGCTAATGAAATCATGGAAGCGCTTCCTTGTCTATGCCAAGGAATTTGGAAGACAGCTGGAAGAAATCCATATTTGTACCTATTCCAACAGAATACTCAAATTATGGAACAATATCATTAATAACACATGAAGTAAAATTTTACTGCAGATCATCCACCAATGGTTGCAGTCGTACATTGAAAGGGAGCTGCCAGAAATGCAGGCTGATTTTCAAAGAGCACCTGGAACAAGGTATAACATTACTGATCACAGATGGAGCTTGGAAAGCAAAGACCAGAAAGATGTTTACTTCTGTTTCATTGACTGCACAAAGGCGTTTGATGGGCGGGGATCATAACAAACTATGGATAGCCCTGAGAAGCATGGGAGTTCCAGAACACTTCATTGTGTTCATGCAGAATCTCTACATGGATCAAGGTGGTGTTCTGTATGGATTAAAATCAAGAAACTATGTTAGTACTGTATTTTCTTACCATACTTATTCAATCTATATGCTGAGCAAATCATCAGAGAAGCTGGTTTAAATGAAGAAGGATGCAGCATCAGGACTGGAGGGAGGCTTAATAACAGCTGTGTAAGACAGATGACACAATCTTGCTTCAGTTTAAGATGTGCTGAACATGCCCTTCCTATTTGGGTTTTGTAACTCTAGGTCTTTGCACATTTCATTATGCTACTTTATTTTGTCTTCTCTAGCTGCTCTTTGAAAATTTCTGTTGATCTCTTTGACTTCATCATTTCTTCCATTTGCCTTAGCTATTCTGTGATGAAGTGAATCATCAGGAAAGCCCGTCAATGTGAAGAAGGATGCAGCACCAGGACTGGAGGCTTACTTACAACCTGCAATACACAGACGACCCAACCTTGCTGGCTGGAAGTGAGAGGACTTGAGGCACTTGCTGATGAAGATCAAGAATTGCAGCCTTCAGGATGGATTACAACTCAGTGTAAAGAAAACAAAAATCCTCTCAACACTACATGGAGATAGCATCATGATAAACAGAGGAAAGATGGAAGTTGTCAAAGATTTCATCATCCTTGAACCTACCATCAATGCTCATGAAGCAGCAGTCAAGAGGCTAAAAGATGAGTCGAGTTGGATAAAATCCTGTAGCGTGTTGAAAAGCAGGGAAGTTACTTTGAAGACTAAGGTGTGACTGACCCAAACCAGGGTATATTCAATAGCTGTATATACATGTGAAAGGTGGATGGACATTGAATAAGGAAGACCAAAGAAGAATCAATGAACTTGAATTATGGTATTGGGGAAGAGTTTTGAAAGTACTATGGATTACCAGAAGAAGAAAACAAATCTGTTTTGGAAGAAGTACATCTAGAATGTTCTTGAGAGGCAAGGATGGTGTGACTTCAGCTCATGTCCTTTGGACATGTTTTTAGGAGATATCAGCCCCTGGAGAAGCACATCAAGCTTGGTAAAGTAGAGGGGCAGCAAAATAAAAAAAAAATAGGGGAGACTTTTGACAAGATGGATTGACACAGGGGCTGCATGGATGGATTAAAATATAAGACCAATTACCAGGACCAGGCAGTATTTCCTTCTGGTGGATACAAGGTCAGAATCCTCCTGATGGCACCCAACAGCCTTTCTGACACTCACTTTGATTTTCCCCATCTTTTTATGGCTGTTTGCTTTCTTCATGTAAAATGTTTTTCATGTCATCCCACAGCCCATCAGTTCTGTCATTTGTGTCCAAAATCTCCTTGAGGTCACGGTGTATTGAGACTCAAGGTTGTGTCTTGGTTCTCATGGACTTGCTTTAGTTTTCTTCAACTTCATCCTGAACTTACACATGCGTAGTTGAGGGTCTGTTCCACAGTTGGGCCCTGGCCTGCTGCTGATATTGAGCTTCTCCATTATATCTTCCCAGAGAAGTAGCCAATTTGATTTTTGTGTATTGCATCTGGTGAAGCCCCTGTGCTGTGTTGTTGAGAAAAGATAGGGAGGACGAGGAGACTGTTGGTCTTGAAAAATTCTATAATGTGATCTCCAGTTTCATTTTTATAACCAGTGCCATATTTTCCAAATGACTTCATCATTTCTTCTGATTGATTCAAAGTGGCCAATACCAGTCTATTTTGGCTCATTAATGCCTAGGATATACAGTTTTATGAGTTCTCAAAATGAAATGGGACAGTCATACTTTTCTCAAAAAACACTCACTGCTATGGAGTTGATTCTGACTTATAGTGACCCTACATCTCCTGGGAATTTCTAAGACCATAACTTTTGGGGGGATAGAAAGCCTCATCTTTTTCTCAAGAAGAGGCTGGTGGTTTCAACTTGCTGACTTGTGGTTAGTAACTCAATTGCTAACCCACGATGAGACCAGCGCTCCAGTCACATGATTGGTAAATGTTAATGCATGACATCTCTTAGGACATTTGCATCCTCAGATTAGGAGGCATCTATCTCCCTACAGAAGGAGCCCTGGTGTCTTAAGCATTAGTGCAAAGTCAGCTAGTTTGTACACAGCAGTTGCTCCACTGGAGAAAGATGAAAATTTCTCAATCAGCTCTCTACCACTGGGTGAGCTCAAACCGCCGACTTCCCTATCAACAACCCAATGCGCACTCCACCTGGCTGCAAGGCTAAACCTTCACATTTGTTGCTTGGGTCTTTAGTTCCTGAAACACTTTCCAGAAACACTTAGTGGTAGTTTGTTTTTCAGCCAGTCAGTAGGTGGCACTAGTGGACTGAGAGTGAGGGAGTAGTGTGCCAGAGGCAGGTGTGTGGTTTTCCTTCCCCAGGCTGACCACCTGGATAGGTAGGTGTTGTTAAAACAAAGAAAACGAGTAGCAGATGGCAGATGGCTGGGGAGGCAGTTTGTATGCAAATATTTACCTGGCCTGGGACTCAGGAGAGCTTTGGAGTGGAAAGTGGGATCAGGGTGGGAATCCTTGAGGGCCTGGTCTCTGATTAGCCTGGTGAGAATGATTTGGGCAATGAGATTGGAATTCACTTGAGAGGAAGTACAGCACTGGGAGTCGGTTATCACTGGTGAATGAGGAACCCTGGTGGGTCATGGCTCTTGGACCCAAGGTCTTGATCCAGGTAAGAGACTTCGGGGGTGAAAACCTGAAAGACAATGTGGGTGGGGGCTAACATCTGTCTCTCCATGTGTTAGTCTGGGTTGACTAGAGAAACAAATTTATTGACACCAATATGTGTATAAGAAAGAACTTTATATAAAAGAGCAATTGTATATTGAGAAACATTCCAGCCCAGATCAAGTCCGTAAGTCTGATTTTAGACCATATGTCTGATACCATCTACCAATTCCTCTTCAGACTCATGCAACACATGCATTGATGCCAAATGCAGGAAGATCACAGGCCAGTGGGTGGGAAGTCTTGTGGATCCAGTGGCAGTGGAGGCATCTCAGCGCTGGCAGGGGTCTGCACATGGCTCCACCGGCTCCGGGGCTCTAGTGTAGCTCCATGTGTCTTGTCAACATGAATGTCTTGCAGGGAGTGTCTGTGTCCTGCCTCCGGCGAGCTATTTATCTCCGTGGTGCCTCCAAATGAGGTCATCAAGCAGCAACCTGATTGACAGGCCAGACCCCACGCCTTCCTCAAGTTGACAGATTATGTAAGTGCCACACTCCCCTAGAGGGAGATTGTGATAAGTGAAGGCAGACTGACAAAGGGAGGGAGATGAGAAACAGGTGTTTCCTGGGCCGAGAAGGTCAGGAGCAGTCTGTACTTGAGAAGGGAGGGCACATGATTTGGGGGGAAATGCTCAGCTCTAGAGAAGGGCTTTTGGTCCCTGAAAGCAGTGGCCATTTTGAAAAACTGAGGAAAGACACTGAGTCAATAGCAACCTGGAATTCCTGACTCCCTCTATGGGCCTTGCTTACTCTTTCCATCATTTCCTCTTGACCTCTCCGGCTGGTTTTCTTTCCTGCAAAGTGGGGATAGGAATCCCTGCCTGTTAGGTTGGGTTGGAGGTGGCTCGAGATGTTGGATGAGCAGTGCTTTGGGAACTGTAAGATGCTCCCTGGCTGGTTGTCACCCAGAGAAACCTAAAGCAGGGGCATTAGACTTCAGAGAGCAGCAACTGAGTCTGAAGGTGGAAGCCACGCTTCCACGTCAAGGGCTGTGTGACCTAACCAGTCTGTACCTCTGATTTCTCATGAGCCAGTGGGGATACGAACAGGAGAGACCTCACTAAAGCTGTTTTAAGGATTAAACAAGATAACCTATAGCTCGGCACCTCTTGTTAATCCTCAACCAGTAAGACGATAGAAAGAAAATGCAGCATGTTCTCTCTGACAGATCATTTCCTAACAACAGAAGTCATTATACATATGGTTTTAAATTTCACATAGTGCATATGATTTTTAAAGATACAGATGGTTTTAAAATTTGAGCAATTGTTCAAAGGAACACATATCTTTTTATAGTAATAATAGCAACCAAACCAACCCAAAGAACCGCCATGGAGGCGATACAGACTCCTGACGACCCTGCAGGCCAGGGCGGAGCTGTCCCCGCAGCTTCCAAGACTGTCACTGTCTATGCCGTCTTTCTTGCGCTGAGCATCCGGTGGTTTTAGGGTCTCTAACTCTGTGGTCATCAGCCCGATGCAACCACAGGATCGATAAAGCTATGAAGTTTCAGCCATATCAAGATTTTATGTATCATCTGGCAACATGGGATCAAAGATGGATCCCAATTTCAGAAATGTTAAATATGAAAAAAATGGGTCCCTATGAGTTTTTCTTAAGCATAATGACTCCGCTGTCCTGAATCGGATGCAGCCTGTAAGCTGGACGGTTGACTCCTTCTGCATCACGCCTTTGACTCTCCTCTGTGTCTTAGTTCAAGATTTAAAGCGATAGGAAAATCAACGCTCAACTATATTTGGAAAGTACTTCCTCCTTCTTAGGAAGAGATTGTATCTTCTTCCTGATAAAACAGTTGACTGGTGTTTAGGGACGGACGCAGCTATCTGAAAATGAGTCCCTGTCCATTTAAACTAGGTTTCTCAGAGTGCTGCTGTGCTGGGGGCAGTTTGTGCTGGCTTGGGAGAGCTAGTTTTGGGCATCCCTGCCCAACTCTAGCATGTATGTCAACATAGCTCAAAGTGGCCACGGTAGGAGGATGAGGGTGAGTCAATAAGTATTGCTACTCATGCACCAGTTTGTATTTACACAGGTTGATTCCTACAAAAGCGTGTTTAAACGGGTCTTGTGGATCTGTGATAAATGGAAGACATGTTATCTCAATAATAGATGAGTTTTAGCTTTGTTAGGGTGCCTTCAGGGAGGAGGCCTTGTCAAAACAGTGGCTTCTGAGAAAATAGATCGGGTCAGTTAAACTCAAGGTAGATGGGTTATGTTAGGACAATGGTTCTCAACCTGTGCGTCGCGACCCATTTGGGGTCGAATGACCCTTTCACAGGGGTTGCTTAAGACCATCAGAAAACACATCTTCCTGATGGTCTTAGGAACTGAGACACCGCTCCTCTATCCGTCTCCAGGTGTGTCTGCCCACATGCAGAAACACCCACCTATGAGTACCTGGCATGAAGCCTGTTACCCATGTTATACCATGCTTCAAGACAAAGTTTCATCTATTTGTAATTCGAAATAAATATTTCACAATATATAATTACATATTGTTTTTGTGATTAATCACTTTGCTCTAATGATGTTCAGTTTTTAGCAATGAAAATACATCCTGAATATCAGATATTTACATTATGATTCATAACAGTAGCAAAATTACAGTTATGAAGTAGCAACGAAAATTTGTGGTTGGGGGTTCACCACCATATGAGGAACTGTATGAAAGTGTTGCGGCATTAAGAAGGTTGAGAACCACTGTGTTAGAAGGTTACAGGAACTATTTTAGTGTATGGGTGGGGGGAGGGACTTCAAAAGGATACTTTTGAAAGATCTTACATCAAAGGACACAAGTTGATCGTGAGGGCTTGTTATGAAGTTTTAAAAACCAGGTTTTAAGGAAAAGGCCAGGAAAGTTGTGTCAAGGATTTTTTTTCCCCCAATACAATTTACAAACTAAATGGACTGAGGTCTCCAAACCTCAAGTCTGTGGGAGCAGGCCAAGGCCAAGGCCAAGCAATGAGAGGAAGGAAGAAAGCCACACATGAGGTGCTTGCTGCTTCCCCCTGGCTGCCAGGTGTACATCTCTGCCAGGAGCTGACCACCAGCTGGGCCAGCCTCTGTGTCCTCCTCTGCCACAGGACGCCACTGTTGCTGCTGCTGGGAGTGGACCTGACATGGAGACCCACCAATCCTGAGATCTTCCCGCTTCAACTGGCCATCCCCACCCCACAGGTTCTTGTTGCAGCCACTGCAACCAGATGCACTCTTGGAAGGGACAGCAGTCATTTCTGAGCTCTGCCACCCTATGTGGCCCAGTTGTTGCTAGGTGTGCAATTGGGGAGAGTTCCCACTCCTGAACCCTCCCCCCACCCTGGGCCCCCATTGTGGCTGGGGTGTTTCCAACACGGAGTGCCCCCATTCATGAACCTTCCCGACCCCGTGGGCAATGACTGCTATTGCGATGTCCTCATGATGCTGAGAGTGTCAACTCTTATGTCCTCCGCCTACCACAGGCCAGCTCTGTCTCTGCCACTACTCTGAGTGATACCAGTGCCCACACGCTTCAAAGGCCCTTTGGCCTCGCTCCTGGGCAGTTCGGCCCCATACCCTCCTCATGCCGTGACTCTTACGCCTAAATCAGCTGTAAAACTCTTAGACTGAGGGAAGATCCCAACCAAACTATGTGTTGTTTGGTTGGTTGCTTTATGCCTCCCTTCTTTTCTCCCCTTTTCTCTTTTAATATCATTTTATTATGTTGATTAATTTGATCACCATTTCTAAAATCGATTTCATTGTTATTTTTTAATAAATGTTTAGTACTTTCTCTTTGGGGCTCATGTTCTTTTTTCTTACATTGCCCCTACGTCTCTCTCTGATCACTCCTTGGCTTCTGCTTTGCTTTGTGGTTCCCATGGAGCTGCTCCTGAATACCTTGACAGAGTCAAATATGGCCATGCAAGTCAGCCTTCTTTCCACCCATCACAGGGGATCTCTGGCCACAGAGACAGCAGAAAACAGCTGTGTGCATGAACAACAAACAAACAAAACCCAAGGAAAGCAGACACAAACAAGTGAACAATATCTAAATCCAAAGCAGTTTTCTGAAGAAGAATAGATTCAGCAATTGTCAGCAAAATGATGTTCGGATACTTGCAACAGCTGTAGAAAGAGATTGAGGGAGTTAAGAAAAAAATAGGCAAACAAAAAACCTTTATAACAACAACAACAAAATAGAAACAGAAAATTAACACTGAGATAACAGAATTAGACATCAGTTTAAAAGACCAGAGAAATAGTAGTGAAGGAATGGAAGGCTGAACAACTGAACTTGAAGACAAATACATCCGATGAATCAACAAAAATGAATGAATCAACAAGTGACATAAATGATTTGGAAGAAAGCCTATAAGCTATTTGGGACACTATCAAGAAGAACAACCTTTGCCTTATTGGGAGTCCAAAGCAGGAAAGAAAAAAAAATTCTATAGCTAAAATAGTACAAGAACTGTTGGAGGAAGGGTTTCCTAACAGAAGAGAAAATAACTATTTTAGATGCTGAGAGAACCAAAAAATGTAAATCCCAAAAGAAAAAAGTATCACAGCATATCGAAGTCAAACCCTAGTATGAAGGTAAGAGAACCCAGAGAGTAGCTAGAGAAAAAAGAGTAGCCATTTACAAAAGAAAACCAATAAGATAAACTCAAATTTCTCGGGAGAAGCCATGCAGGCAAGAAGACAATAGAATGACATATATAAAACCCTTAAACAAAACAAAATACCTGCCCACCAGGAATCTTATACTCAGTAAAACTATATCTCAAATATGAGGGAGAAACATAGGTATTTCTAGACAAGGAAAAATTAAAATAATTTGTGAAAACAAAACCAGCATTACAAAAAACCCAAAAACCAAATAAAAAACCAAAAAACTAAAAAAAACAACTTTGGACAGAAAAACAAAAACAACAGCAGAGAATCTGGGGCTCAACATAAATGACAACTCCACCCAGAAAGCAACACACTTAAAACATTTCTCAAAACAGCACAGAAAGATAAGAACAAATAAGTGAATAAACCACACCAATAACAAAGCAAAGCAAAATGACAACAAATACACGCCTCTCAACAGTGATACTAAATATTAATGGATTAAATGCACCAGTCAAGAGTCAGAAAAGAGCAAATTGGATAAGAAAGCAAGACTCATCAATATTATGCCTACAAGAAACAAACTTTAGATGCAAAGAAAAAAAAGGACTAAAAAATTAAGGAGTGAAAAATCTATGTATCCAGCTTATGGCAACAACGACAGCAACACCAAAAGCAAGAGTGGCACTATTAATCCAATGACATAGACTTCAAGGCAAAATCCATTATGAGAGACAAAAGCCATTTCATATTGACTAAAGAAGCAAAAGAGTAAAAGGATAGAGCTGTAATAAACATGTAAGCACTCAATGAAAGTCTTGAAGAATATGTTCAACAAGCTCTTACAGAGCTGAAGAGAGAAACAGTCAACACAACAATAATAGTAAGATCTTTCAGCACATCACTCACAAGGAAGGACCAATCATTGAGCAAGAAACTCAGTAAAGATATGGAAGAACTAAGCAGCACACCAACTTCAACTCCTGGACATATACAGAACACTGCACCCAGCGACAGCACAGTACCCACCAAACATTTTCTGGTGCACATCAAACATTCTCTAGAATAGCTCATAGGTTAGGGTACAAAGCAAGTCTTAATAAATTTAAAAATAGTAAGATTGTACACTTTTTTTTCTCAGACCACATTGCTGTAAAATTAGAGATGACAATAGAAAAAGCAAGGGCAAAAAATTCAGTTGCATGGAAGCTGAATAGCACATTTGCTTAAAAACTATTGAATAATTGATGAAATAAGGAATAAAAATGTAATATTCCCTGGAAAAAATGAGAATGAAAACACAACATACCAGAACTTTTGGGACATAGCAAAAGCATATTCAGAAGGAATTCTGTAGCAATAAACACACACAAAAAAGAGCAGAACCTCAAATCAAAACCTTAACCCAGAACTTCAACAACTGAACACAAGATAAGAATCATATAATCATATCAATTGTACCAGAGAGTGCATTTGACAATATCCAGCAACCGTTGCTGATAAAAAGTTGGCAAAATATGGATAAAAGGGAAAATGTTCAACACAATAAAGACTATATATGAAAAACCAATGGCTAACATTTCACTCAAGTGGGAAAAATGAAAAACTTTTCTGTTGCAAATGGAACAAGGACACTCCTTATCCTCATTTATTTTAACATTGAAAAAGAAATGGAAAGGAAATCAAAAGAATTCAAGTGGGCAAAGAAGACATGAAACCTTAACTATTTGCAAGTGATATGGTTTTATATGTAGAAAACCCCAAAGACTCGACAAAAGAAGTATGGGAAACAATCTAAAGATTTGACAAATGCAGGGAACAAGATCAACACACAAAAAATCAATCATATTCCTGTGTACTAGTGAAGTGATCTCTGAAAAAAAAATCCGGAAAACAATGCCATTTACAATCACCTCATAAAAGGTGACAGACTTAGGAATAAACCTACGAAACAAAAGATTTGTACCAAAAAAACTATAGAACACTACTGCGAGACCAAAAAGACCTAAATAAATGGAAGAACATTCCATGTTCACGGATAAGAAGGCTGAATATTGTGAAAATGACAATGCTCCTCAAAACAATCTATAAATACAACACAATTCCAATCTAGATCTCAATGACATTCTTTAAAGAAATGGAATTACTAGGGAAGAGACCTAGTATAAGCAAAGCATTTCTGAAGAAGAAGAACGAAATAGGAGGCTTCGTACTTCCCAATGTCACAACCCCAGAAGCCAAAACACCCTGCTACTGGTACCATGACAGGGACATAGATCCCTGGACCAGAATATAGAACCCAGAAAAAACGGATCCATCTACAGACAATTGGTCTTTGACAAAGAGAGAGAGAAAAAAGATTAAGTGGGAAAGATGTAGTTTCTTCAACAAACGATGCTGGCAAAACTGGATTTCCATCTGTAGAAAACTGAGACAGGTCTCATACCATACCTCACCCTATATTAAGAAACACACTCAAGATGGATTAAAGACCTAGATGTTAATTTTAGCACTATAAAGATCATCTTAGCACCATAAAGGTCATCAACGAGGGGCGAATGTAATGTCCCTCCTGCAGGCATACACATACTATTCAATGTAGCAAAAGAAGCACCTACGATCGATGACGGACTAGCTGACTGGGACCTATTTAGAATTCAACACTGATGTTGAAGATTAATCAGAAGATTGCCTCTAAAGAGTAAAAAGAGAATCCATGAACTGGGACACACATTTTGACAATGACACAATAGACAAGGGACTAATCTTTAAAACATATGGAAAACTGTAATCCTTCAATAAGAAAAAGATGAATAACCCAATTAAAAATGGGCAGAAGACATGAACAGACAATTGACCAATGATGACATCCAAATGCCTAACAAGCTTATGAAAAAATGTTCATGATCATTAGCCATCCAGTAGATGCAAATGAAAACAACGATGAGATAGCACCTTACACCAATAAAGACAGCCACATTAAAAACCAAACCAAACAACAACAACAACAACAACAACAACAATAAAACCCAGGAAATAACATATGCTGGAGAGGATGCAGAGAGATTGTAAGACTCACACACTACTGGTGGGACTGTAAATATTGTGGGAATGTAATAGAATTTACAATGTAATAGAAATTCCATAGGATCCAGCAATACCTCTGTTGGGTATACGAGTATACACTAAAGAAGTGAAAAAGCGCAGTGTAAACAGACATCCACACGACCACGTTCATCACATCACTGTTCACAAGATAAAAAAGATGGAACCAACTCAAATGCCTATCAGTGGACAAATAGATACATTTTTATATCCTCATGCAATGGAAGACAATGCATTGATAAAAAGCCATGCAGCACCTCATGGCATGGATGGTCATCATGCTGAGTGAAATTAGTCAATCGCAAAAGGACAAATACTGTATGAGATCATTGTTATATGGAGAAGAAAAACCAAGACAGAAGGGGTCTTGTAATCCATAAGAGGGAGGAGAGCAACCAAAGGAGGGAGGAAGAGTAAACTAGGGGGGTGGGGTGGGGGTGGGTGGGGGGGGAGGAGTGACAAGCAAGTGAAACTGTTGAATGTAAAATTGATAGTCAGAAATACCATCTAATTTACAATTTAAAAATTATTTTAAATGGCCAGGAAACTTGTGCCAATAAATCCCCCCCACCCCCCACCCCTACCCCATCACTACAATGCACCTACTCATTCTTTGTGAGGAGCAAGGGCTGTTCTATGAGAATTTCATTGGGAAATCTGACCCCATCCACCCCTTCAGACTTTCTGTTTTTGACGTGGTACCAGTGGCGAAGCCTAAAATCTTCAGAGAAGACTTGCTCTTGTTAGGTGCTGTGGATTTGGCTCTGACGTCTAGGGGTCCGATGTGCAATAGAATGAAACCTGTCCCAGCCCTGCCCAAGCCCTGCCGCCCATTGCTCTGTTGCAGGCCATTGCTGTAGCCTCTGGGTCAGTCCATCTCATTGAGAAGCTTCTTCTTCCCCCTGTCTCTTTATTAAGCATCGCTGTCCTTCTTCAGGAACTGGATGTTCTTAATAACATATCCAAAGTTTTGAGGCAAAGTCTCGCCTTCCTTGCTTCTAAGGAGCTTTTTGAGTGTACTTCTTCGAAGACACATTGTTTGTTTTGGTAAGTCTATACTACTTTCAATATTCTTTGCCAACACCATAATTCAAATATGTCTATTTGTTCTAGCTTTAGCATTTATATGAGGTGATGGAAAATGCCTCAAAGTGACATCTTTGTTCTTTAACATTTTGAAAAAGTTATTGCAGCAGACTTGCCCAACGCAATATGTCATTTTATTTCTTGAGACTACTTTCAGAAGTGCATAGAATTATTTTTTTATAAACAGTTTTAATGTGACATAATACAAATATACAATTCAATAGTTCAATCATATCAAGAAGAGTTGATCATCATCACCATAATCAATTTTAGAACTTTTTCTTTTTTTGTGTACTCCTTATTAGCTCCGAATTTCCTCTCAACTTTCCCTACCTCCCCCTCTCACTGCCATCGAGCCAATGCTGACTCACAGAAACCCACTGTGCGTTTCCAAAACAGGAGTAGAAAGCCATCTTTCTTCCAAGGAGCTGCTGGTGGTTTTGAACTGCTGACCATGTGGATTGCAGCCCAATGTATAACTACTATAACACCAGGGCTCCCCAAGGAACAATTAAACCTCTTACTCTCACTATAGTTTCACCAATCTTGGATTTAATATACGAAAAAGTAAAGCAAAAATATAAAGAGTCAAGACAGCAAACAAAACTAACAAAAGAAAATTGTGTTTGTCTGGGCTGACTAGAGAAACAAATTAAAAAAAATCATTTTATTAGGGGCTCATACAACTCTTATCACAATCCATGCATACATCAGTTGTGTAAAGC
>NW_022111325.1:3945134-3947157 GCF_000313985.2 Echinops telfairi
CTCCCTCCACCCTCCCAGTATCACCACTCACACCACTGGTCCTGAAGGGATCATCCACCCTGGATTCCCTGTGGAGAAAAAAATTATAGACATTCACATGTGTATAAGAAAGGGCTTTATATACAAGAACAATTGAATATTGAAAAAACATCCGAAAAACAAACAAACAACAAAAAAAACATCCGTGCCCAGTCCAGATCAAGTCCAAAACTTCGACATTAAGCTATATATCCCATACCAATCTATAAAGTCCTTTTCTAACTTATGAAACACATACAATGACACTGAATGCAGGAAGATCACAAGTAGTTCTTGTGGATCCAGTGGCTGTGTAAGCATCTCAGTGCTGCACATGGCTTTTCTGGCTCCAGAGTTCTGGCTCCATCAACTTCTCTCCATGTGTCTTCTCCACAGGGATGTCTCGCAGGGAGTGAGGCGAGAGAGAGCATCTCCCGCTTCCAACGAGGAAATACAGGAATGGCCAGAATCCTCAGGGGAAGTCCATGCCCACACAGAGGCCTCATTGGCTATATCCTGATTGACAGGCTAGACTCCACCCCTGCACTCTTAATCCTCAAATTGACACCAGATTATGTAATGACCACAAACATAGAGAAAAATCCCAGTTGCAAAGAAAACAGAAAATATTAGAAAACTAGGACAACCTTGCAATGGTCGAAAGGGAGGTCAAATGATAAGGTGTTAGATTTTAACCCAGCTGTATCTGTCAAAAATCCATTGCATTCTATATGATAGCAAGGCTCTTCACATCTCTGGTCTATGTTCAGAAGGGACTCACCTCAGGTTTCATCACATTATGTCCCCTTAATTTTTTTAAACGGGTAAAACTCTTAAATGTGTCCAAAAGGGATCAAACCAGCCATCACATTTTAACCATTCAAACTAGAGGTTACATTTTAATCTACAATAATCATCTCTACAGTACTCTGTCTGATAACCAGACTATTCATATCCTTCAACTAAGGTCAGAGGGAAATCATTAGAAGTATATCTCAAAAATGGGTTTGGGGTTTCCACCGTCATCCATAGCTTTCTGTAAACTCGGAGTTCACAATTTAAACTCTGATATGATTCCTACCTTTGGATTTGGATTATATTCTTACAATCCTTGGGTCACACAAGGCTGGTGTGCTTCTTTCATATGGGCTTAGTTGACACCTCACTTAGATGGCAGCTTGTTTGATGACAAACCTTTAAGACCGCAGATACAATTCCTTCTAATAGCAGGGCATCATCTAGCTTCACCACACTTTGCTACAGCACCCACATCGTCAGTGATCTCTTCATGAGGGTGAGCATCAAGCAGAGCCATGTCTTAAGAATTAATTGTTTTTAAATTGGTCCTAGAATTAAGTGTAAGCCTCAAACCCATTGATATATCTATGGATCTATGGAATGAGACATCATTGTCCTCTCATGTAAGAGAATGCTATCAACTATCTCCCTGGAGCATAATCATTCTGTTGACAGTGTCATTAATTTAGCCAATGGTAAAGAATTTAAAACACAGTTCAGAAAAGGAGATTATACAAGGGGATAACCCGCCCCCCCAAACAACAACAACAACAACAACAACAACAGCAATACAACATCCCACCAAACCAAAAACAACTGGAGAAAAGCTCCGCTGGCAGAGCTTTTAGAGTAGGCATTTTCCCTCCTAGGCAAGTGCACCCAGTGGCATCACCTGGGAAGGTTCTCTCTGGTCACAATGAATTTTTCATAAAAGCAGTTTTGCTCGATCATTGTTTTTTGTGATGGCCAATTTTTTTTTCTTTTTAAAATCATTTTATTGGGGGCTCGTACAACTCTTATCACAATCCATCCATCCATCCATCCATTGTATCAAGCACATTTGTTGTGATCATCATTCTCAAAACATTTTCTTTCTACTTGAGGTGTAGGTATCAACTCCTGATGTTTTTCTCCTTCCTCCCCACTCCCCCCTCCTCATGAACCCTTGATAATTTATAAATTATTATTAGTCATGTCTTACACTATC
>NW_022111325.1:3948375-3951205 GCF_000313985.2 Echinops telfairi
TTTTCTTTACATAAAACTCTCTCTTATACATGAGTCGCTGTGGATTTGTTTCTCCAAAGTACCTAGACTAATACTATCTTGAACAAGCTTACAAGGACAGTGCTATGTGAAAAACTCAAGTCCCCCAAACAGCATGCCTCTCCTGCCCCATGCACATGAATCACCTGACCCTGCTCTATGACACTCCTTTTTGTTTCTGGGCACCAAGTGGTACCTGAAAGGACAATGATTTGATGACATAGAAGAGGTGAAGGAAAACAAGAGGGAGGTGCTGTCAGTCATCCAAACAGAGGAGTTTGAAAAATGTTTCAAAGAATGGAATCACACGTGTAACAAATGTACTAAGTGTAATGAAGAGTCCTTTGAAGGTTATAATGTTGTTTTATGAAAAAATTTAAATACAGAGCTTGGAAAAAATATTCCTTTTTTTTTTGGTACCCCCTTGTACAAGTGTTGACTGGTTATAAACTGGAGTGCATGAATTATTGACTTGTATAGATTAAATCCTTAAGTGACTAGACACTATTTACATAAAAAATAGTGATTGGTGGTAAGGCAAAACTTTCAATAATATTCATTGACAGTGGCCGAACCAGGTCTACCGGATTGATACATATGTTAATAAATCAAGAAAGGCATTAGTAGTCAGTATATGGCACTCAGATGACTGCTGGTTCTACACCCTTCGTCTTAGGACAGCTGTCTTCTGCTTCTTCTCACGCCGTGCGGCTCCTGCCTTACATCCACAGGCTGCAAGTGAGTTTGAGGTACAGGCCAGTTCACGTAGTGATCTATCCACATTGAGTCCTTCAGGTGTGGCCTGTGAAAGCTGTTGTGTGTCTCAGAAAGTCTAAAGGCCCATTCATCTGCAAGCCTGGGTTGCCAGGGGTTGAATAGAAATTAGTTTTCAGATGCCCAGTTAGGAGCACCGTACCAAGCATTGTCTCCCCTTGGGTTCCATCTAAGTGTTGTTACGTGCTTTTTCCCTTTGGGAGGCTGGTCTTCCTCATTTTCTACCAACAGAAATACACTTGCCTTCTCTGAGATGTGCACGCTCCCCTCCCTCCATCTTGATTTGAATTTTCCATCAGGATTGCTTATCACTCTGGTCGGAGTGTCTGTTGGTTTGGCAGCAGCGACATTTTCATCTCACCCCACCCTGATCTTTAAAATCTGACCCCAACAGAAGTCAGATCTCCTCTGTCAAAGTGGTTTAAAAGACATACATATAGAGAAGGTGCTGTATGCTTCAAGGGAGCCAGCCGGGCTCTCTAGCTCTTTGTTTAGGAGACCCCCTTAGAAGATGGCATGCTCTGGGAGGCGGGGCCTGCCTTCACCTTGGTGTATCAGGGTTGTGGTCCTGTGCAATATCTGACCTCTTGTGACTGACTAACCTCATTCAGCATAATGGTTCCCAGACCCCTCCATGTCATGAGGTGTTGCCTGGTTTCACAGCTGCTCTTTAGGGGGGAAGTATATAGGATTAGATGGCGGATATGTCGGAAAACAATACCTTTGTAATTTTTGTTTAATAAAGGTTTCTATGACTTTGTAGCAATGTTTTTTGACTCACCCTCTGTATTTACATAAAAAGAATCGGCAGATGCCAGGAATCAGAACAGTTTCTTCCCGAAGGGCTGATTGCTGAAGAAGAGCACATCAGAGCACCTCTTCCCACCCCCCTTGACTCCAGGCTAGCAGGCCACTCACCCTTGAACGGTGCGTGGAGGAGATGGGGAGTGGAGCAGAGATGGGCCAAGGATACCCATAGTTACAACTCCCATCTCCCGCCTGTTCCCAGCCTTCCATCTTTGAAGGGAACCATTTCCACTAAAGTAGAATTGCTGTACACTCTAAGATCTGCTTTGTTCTCCCTCTCGTTTTTTGTTGCAGGGCAGGATGACTCATTTGAGCCACCTGTGCTGTGTCTCCACTTGGAAGCAAGACAAATGACATGGGCATTTATCATGGACCCAGGTCTTTGCTGGAGTCATGCTTGGGCCCTAAGGGGGTAAGTGACCTCTGAGGACAGGGGATTGACATTAGCTATGGGACTATGGGGCTCTCAGAAGTGGAGCTGTGGACGACTGGGGGGGGGTGCACTTCTTACTTTCACTGGACACTGTGGAATTTGTTAGCAAATAATGATTACAACAGATCATGACCAGGGAGAAGGGAAGGCAGCATAGACAGATGCACTCAGTAAATATTTGCTGAACTAAACCAACAAGAAGCAACGTTTAGCTTAGTTGAAAGACGTTGGGTTTTAGTCATGAGCATATGGGATATGCCGGAGTTTTCATAGGCAGGACCGTAACCACGGTGGGAGAGTGAGCACCTGCCTCAGCTCTGTCCCCGCCTATTTGTGGGCTTGAGGGTCTCGCTTGAGCGAAGCATAGGGGAACGGCCAGTTACAAGTGGCTGTGTGAAAAAATGCCTGAACATGTTTCCAGGAGAGACGAGAGAACACAGAGTGGAGAATACCAGGTTCTGTCAGAGGGTGCAGGGCAGGCAGACTTTCAAGAAGGCACGTTTGAGCTGTGTGTGAGACCAGGCAGCAGGCACTTCTCAGAGGGCTGGGGGTGAAGGTGGGTGGGTATTGGGTTCTAATTAGTAGGTGCTGGCACACAGGATGGAGGCTGGCAGGGCATCCTCAGTGGATGGCTCCTGCTGGGGTTATCCATGGGCTTTGGGCCACGTGGAGAGGCTCAAAGATCTATCTGTCTATCTATCTATCTATATCTATCTATCTATCATCTATCTATCTATCTATCTATCTATCTATCTATCTATCTATCTATCTATCTATCTATCTATCTATGTATATATC
>NW_022111325.1:3951305-3970583 GCF_000313985.2 Echinops telfairi
TCTATCTATCTATCATCTATCTATCTATCTATCTATCTATCTATCTATCTATCTATCTATCTATCTATCTATCTATCTATGTATATATCTATCTATGTAACATGCATGTATGTATGTATCTATCTATCATCTATCTATCTATCTATCTATCTATCTATCTATCTATCTATGTATATATCTATCTATGTGTCATGTATGTATGTATGTGTCTATCATCTATCTATCTACCTATCTATGTATGTATGTATATATCTATCTATGTATCATGTATGTATGTATCTATCATCTATCTATCATCTATCATGTATGTATGTATGTATGTATCTATCATCTATCTATCTATCTATCTATCATGTATGTATGTATCTATCATCTATCTATCTATCTATCTATCTATCTATCTATCTATCTATCTATCATCTATCTATCTATCATCTACCTATCATCTATCTAGACTCGCCAAGCTGCACTCCTCCCTGTGGGGTGGGGAGTAACTTCAGCCTGAGCCCCAGGGATACATGGAAGGTTGTGCTGGCAGTGTCTGTCTGTCAACCACACTTCATTAGCCACACACTGGAAGGGAATCCCTGTGGTACAGGAAGCTCAGACAGAAAGTTGTAGAATCAAGTGGTCAGGGTGTGAGTGTTACTGACAAAATGTGGTTGAAGAGCTCTGGGGAGGGGGCTGGGCATTAGGCACAGGGCAGAAGGATGCTCTTCAGCTGTTGAAAGATAATGTAGTTGCTATGAGCCATGGAGGGTTGCTGCAACTAACAGACAACGGGAGCTGTGCTGAGACCCCAGGTAGACAGCATCCGCGTCCTGGGAAGGAGGGCAGGTTTCTCAGGCCAGCCCCTAGAGGTGAGGAGAGCTTCTCAGGCTGCAGCCACTGCGGAGCAGGCTGGGCTGGAGATACAGGATGTTCATGACGCATGGACGGCAACGGGATGTGGCTGTGGTCGGATGAGGGTCACTTGGGGCCCAGAAGCTGCTGACAGGTGACCACTGTCTGGGGTCGTGTGAGAAGGCAAGATGCAGCCTTGGGGCTGACTGCTCCACCCTTCAATGCAGCTTCTCACCTCAGCGTGGGCGATGCACTCTGCTCAGCGGCAGCTGGGCTTTGGGTTTCTGCAAGACCACTGGGCTGGGTTCTCAGACCTGGCCCCTGGGTTCTGACTTGGTCCCTGACTGACTTTCCAGACCTGGGATTTTCAGGGTGTTGCTCTGGAATCTCAGCGTCCTCATCTGTAAAATGGGAACTTGGTCGGAGTGATGAGCTCTCTCATGGGTGACAGAGCTTTGTCAACCGGAAGGTGCAGGGGGGAGGAAGTGAGGGTGATCGAGCTCTCTGGCTGCCTGTGATAGACTGAGACACATAGGAAATACCTGTCTGATCGATTCAGCAAGAACGCGTTAAGCACAGCGCAGGTGACACGGTGGGCTAACTCCTGGACTGCTGACGACAAGATCATTGGCCAAACCCACCAGCCATTGTCCCGGAGAAGGAAGAGACAGTTCCTGTCAAGAAGGGGAGGCTTAGAGACCCTATAAGGGTTGCTGAGTTGGAATAGACCCAGTGGCAGTGGGTTTGGTTCTTTGGGTGTATCTACAGGCCCGCGTCTCCCATCCCTGCCCAGGTAGCAATGCGGTCCAAGGGAGGCTCTGTCTTATTGTCCTGGAGCTCAGAACTTGCTTTACGGACTCTGCATGGGCCCTCTTCACCCCAGAATGTTTCTCTCAGGCTGTCCAGCTCCACAGAGTGGAGGTGCTTTGGCCAATGTTTAACAGAGGACCAGACAGCTGTTCCCTCCTTTTATAGGACGATGAATCATATCAAAGACAAAAATCCTAATGTACAAGAAAACACATGCAAAGCTATCCACCATGGGGTTTCTCACGGACAATCCTCACATATATTAAGTGTTTTCTATAAACTCAATACATGTTTGCTGGGGCGAATGTCACCCCCAGGGAAACTCCCCACTTCCCTGTTATTCAGTCTTTCCACTTCCTACTTCCATGGGCATGTGAGGAAGGGCTGCGTCCCGAGTCCTGCCACAGAGGGAGGGAGGCCAGCATCTTTTGAGAATGAGGTTACTTTGGGGCCCTGGGGTCTGTCCCTGCTAGGGACAGGTGTCCTGGCACTCCTGGTGAGCCTCAGGTATGGTGTTGCAATTGTGCTATTAGAGAGGAGGCAGGAGGCAGGGAGGGGAGTGGGGAGTCTGCAGAAAGAGGCAGGCCACTTGCTCTGGGTGTGAGCCGACAGCTGGAAGCTAGGTCGGAGACAGTCCTCAAACACGGGTGTTCTTCACTGTTGTGAGTGTGGCATCCTCACACACAGGAAATCTTTTGGTGTTCGTGAGTGATAGGCGGGTTCTGCCTGTGCCTCATGTCTCCCCACTCTCTACCTCTCCTGAACTAAGCCCCCAAACTAAGTCTTTCAGATGGATCATGACCCCCGCCCCGTACACACACACACACACACACACACACACACACACACCCCTCGAGGTCTGCTAGGGCCCCAGAACCTTCCAATAGCAGGATGTCCTTCTCTCCTTTTTCTCTCAGGTCCAATCTGCCAAGAGATCCAATTATATCGATGTCTCTCTCTATTTGGCCACCTTATCCCTCCATCACTCCCCTGAGTCAGTCTCCCTCCTTTGCTGGAGTATTACAAAGTTTCTTGACAGCCCTGTGGACATGAGCTTCACTCAATAGTGCGTGCCTCCTGATTCATTTTCCTAAACTTCTTCTGGTTCTCCTGTTCTTTGCTCAGAGAGTTTTGTGATTTCCAATCAGCCACAGCACCTATTTCTGATGCATCAGACTGGTATCAGTATTGTTTATAGCATACACACAGTTATTTGGCATATACCTTCTTTTCAGAAAGAAAATAAAAAACCAAACACACACACACACACACACACACACACACACACACACACAAATCTGCTCAGCATCCCCCTGGCAATGAAACCCCTTCGAGTTTAACCTATATTCCAGTATAAAGTGTTGTTGTTGTTGTTGTTAGGTGCCATTGAGTTATTTCTAACCCACGGCGACTTTATGCACAACAGAATGAAATACTACCCTGGCCCAGGGCAATTCTTACAATTGTTCCCCTGCCTGAGCCCATTGTTGCAGCCATGATATCAATCCATTTCTTGAGGGTCTTCCTCCATTTTGCTGCTCCTCCACAGATACAGATATGATGTCCTTTGCCAGGGATTGATCTCTCCTCAAAACATGTCCAAAGTAAGTAAGGCAAAGTCTCACCAGCCTTTCCTGTAAGGATCACTCTGGTCACACTTCTCCGACAGATCGACAGATCGGGTTGTCCTTTTAGCATAAAACGTAGGTGTCGCCTTTGCAGCCACCTTGGATCATCCCATCACTCACAGGAGGTGGCTCCACCCACTTTGGGACACTGCTCTGTAGCCTTGCTGCTCGGAGTATGGTCCTGGCCATGAGCACCCCCCACCCCACCCCCAGGGCTGTCAGAAAGGCAGGGACTCAACTCCCAGTGCTGCTGAACCAGAGTCTGCTTCTTAACAAGATTGTCAGGTAAATTGCATGACATTCAAATGCGCGAGGCTCTTAACTTTGTTCTTTGTTCTTACAGGAGTTTGAAGAGTCCTGGGACTGCTTCCAGGGCTCACTAGTCTATGCCATGAGATCTGGAAGACAGGTAGCTGACCATCCAACTAGAAGAGATTCAGATTCATGCCCATTAAAGAAAGGTGACCCAACATCATATTACTTCCAAGTAAAATTTTGCTGAGCACAATTTTATAACAGTTGTAGTAGTACATGGAGAGGGAGACACCAGATTTCCAAGCTGCATTCATAAGAGGACTTTGAATGAGGGATATTACTGCTGATATCTGATGCTTCTTGGGGACCTATACACATACCAGGAGGCAGTAGTTTGACTAAAACCAAGGGACAGTGCTTGTTTTAAAATCAGGAAAGGCAAGTGTCAAGGTTTCAGCCTTTCAAGCTGCTTATGGACTCTGTCTACTGAGGAAATGTGGCACCAGGTTGGAGAAAGGCTTCCTAACAACTTATGATACGCAGAGCACACAACTCTGCTTGCTGAAAGTAAGGAGGACTTGAAACCCTTTCCGAAGAAGATCAAAGACCGCGGACGTCAGAATCGATTTCCACCCAGTGCAAAGAAAACAGAAATCTGATACACAGAAAAGATCGAAACCGTGGAAGATTTCATTCTACTTGGATCCACAATCAAAGCAGCCGTCAAGAAGTCAATAGTGGCATTGCATCGGGCAAATCTGCTGTCCACGCCTTCTTTAAAGTGTTAGAGAGCAAAGATCTCCCTTCGATAGCTAACGTGTGCCTGACCCAAGCCATGGGATTTTCAGTTGCCGTGTGTGCACGTGAAAGTTAGACAAGGAATAAGGAACACAAGAGAAGAGTCAATGCGTTTGAATGACGGTGTTGGCAACGTGTATTGCAAATACCACGGGCTGCCACAAGAACAGCTAAGTTTGCCACGGAAGAGGTACAGTTAGAGTGCTCCTTAAAAGCCAAGATGGTGAGGCTTTGTTTCATGTATACTGAATATTTCATAACGAGTCAATGGAGAAGAACATCACACTTGATACAGCGGAGGGTCAGAAACAAAGAAAGGAGAGGAGACCCTCAATATGACGGATGAATGCAATGAGTGCAACAATGGGATCGAACACAGCAGTGATTGTGGCAGCACAGTGGGTTGACCTGTTGTCCACAGGGTTACTGACGACTTGCCAGCAACTAACAACCTAGGAGGAGCCCGCTTAGGGGCTAAGTGTTCATCTGCTCAGCAAAAGGTGGCGGCTCACATCCGTCAGCTGCTCAGCTCTGTGCCCGTCTGTTTCCACAAACTCTACTGGGCAATTCTTCATTGTCCTAATGCAGCGCTTCTCAAGCTGTGGGTCGAGATCCCTTTGAGGGTCGAATGACCCTTTCACCGAGGTCGCCTAAGACCATCAGAAAACACATCTTTCTGATGGTCTTAGGAACCACGACACCGCTCCTCTCTGTCTCCAGGCGGGTCTGCCCACATGCAGATATGCCCACATACGAGTACACGGCGCGAAGACTGTTACCTATGGCACACCATGCTTCAAGACAAAATTTTATTTATTTGTAACTGGAAATAAATATTTCATAAGATATAATTACATATTGTTTTTTCATTAATCACTATGCTTTAATGATGTTCAATTTGTAACAATGAAATACATCCTGTATATCAGATATTTGCATGATGATTCATAGCAGTAGCAAAATGACAGTGATGAAGTAGCAACGAAAAGAATTTCGTTGGGGGTCACCACACCATGAGGAACTGTATGAAAGGGTCGCAGCATTAGGGAGGTTGAGAACCACCGTCCTAATGGGTAGAGTCATTAGGTGGAGGTGGAAATTACTCAACAACAGAGGGTTATTTTATTCCATATATAATCAAAGTCATAAATATAGGTGTTTTTTCCGTGTATGTGGCTTTTGAAAAATGTACTGAAAATTCCCCTGCCGGCCCCATTTTCTCTCACCAGAGGCATCCATTTTTATTATTATTTCTGGTTTTTACTTCTTCTGTGGTTACTTCCTGTTCCTGTGTCTGGGTTGTGTTTGTAAGGCTATTTCTAGATCTTTCAAACCAAAGTATGATCTGAGGACTTCCTGCTACACCTGGTGCAAACACAGCTCACGTGCCCAACCCTGCTTCCACTCCTGTCCACCACCCAGGGCTGGGGATGTCCCTTCCTGCTGTTGGCATTCCTCATGGGCCTGGGGGTCCTCAGTTGTCCTCCTTCTTTTGAAAAAATGCTGGGGGCTCTGAGGGCACAGGGGCTCCAGTTTGGGTGGGGGTAGAGAGCTTCTGCGCTGGAAACCTCAAATATCAGATTGAAGAGGGCTTTTCTGCTGGGCCCTCTTACCCATACTGACTCACTAAGGTTTTTTTTTTTTTTAAAGCAATTTTATTGACTTATAGTTCACATATCATACAATTCAATAGTTTAATAACACCAAGAAGAGGTGTACAATTATCACCACAATCAGTTTTAGAACACCTTCTTTATTCTTGTACTCGTCCTTATTAGCTCCCCATTTCCATCCAGCCTCCCCTGTCATACCCCCTGAGATAGTTAATGTTTATTGTGCCAACCTGGCCGATAAACACATGTGGGGTTAATTGAAGGACAGAGAGATAAATGGCTCGGTGAGCCTTGCCTTTCTAGTTCTCGGGTCTCTTGCTCTTTGATCCATCGGACCAGTGTGCGGCTGCCTTGCTTGTTCTTTGCCTCAATTTGCAAGCTACACTGCCTGTGGGACACCTAACCTGTGGACTGTGTCGCTGTAATTTGAGGTTCCTTCAAGACCTGCTTTGCCACACGATTGGAATATACATCTCTTGAGCTGGGGACTGTCGGACCCTGTCATCTGGCTGACGGTTGGTGACCTGCCTTGCTATTTGCTGCCTGTGCCCGGATAGCCTGAATTTCTCTACAGAGGACTACCCGGCGGCCCTCAAGATTTGAAGGACTGCCAGTGTCTCACAGCTGTCTCACGGGAGTGAGTTGCACTGAGCCATTTGTACTGCTTCATAGATTAATTAACTGTTTATTTTTTATGTTATCTACCTATTTAAATAAATATATAAAATTATTTAGCGTTCTGCTTTTGTTTCTCTAGAGAACCCTGTCTTACATAGCACCAAAGAACCATTCATACCATTACTGTCTCTAGATTTACCTATCCTGGATTTCATGTGTACAAAACATTACAAAACAGACTGAACCAGCTCCTATCGACCATGAGCTCGGAGGTGCAGCCGCACGGCAGTAATGTATAAAGTCAGACACATTTCGTGGTAGCATGCTCACCTCTGCCCCTCTTGGTGGTCCACGTGGAGGTGGGAGAAGAGAGAGGGAGTCTTTACTGTCTTGGGACATACGTAGGTAGCCATAAGTCCTGCATATTCCGGAGTTATGTGCATCACCAGGTGGGTGATAATCACAGTAAAGTCCCTAAGCTCACAGGTGAGGAAACCTAATGCCTGTGTTGGGGGGACGACTTGAAGGAGGGTGGGCGCCATAGTGGGAGGAGATAATCAGGGAACTTCTGCTATATTGTGAGACAGAATCAACCATGTGCTCACTTTAAGGCAGCATAGCTGTTAGGGGAGGATCTTTGGGAATGATGTTTAAAGCAGGATAATGTGTTTGGACTTTGTCTCTCTCTAATTTACCAAAGTGGTGTCTTTCCTACCATGGAATATTAACTTTCCAGATTCCCTCTGTTATAAGTTAGAGAATATAGTCCTGGTCATATTTCCCTCAGTGTTAGTTTCCCACAACAAACCAACAAAAACTCAGGAGGATACCAAAGTAAAACATGAAAATCTCAATAGAAAAGAAAGCAGAAATATAAAAACTAGAACAAATTTAAAATGGATCATAAGAGAGATTATATGATAAGGTGCTAGATTTTAACCTAACTGCATCTGCAATGATCCACTTTTCAAAGCATTCTGTATGATATAAGGCTATTCCCACCCCTGGTCCATGGTCCGAGGGGATTCACCAGAGACTTCATCCATGTGTATTTTCCCTTCACTTTTTAAAAAACGGAAACAATTTACATAATAATTAGTCAACAAGGAGGTCAAATGATAAGATATTGCTTTTTAACCTAATTATGTTTACCATAATTGACTTTACAATGTTCTCTGTGTGATAACAGGGCTCTTCACATCCCTCAACTATATTCAGCAGGGATTCACCAGAGGCTAAATCCATGTGTGGACCCTGTACATGGTCTGTACAGGGACCCTGTATTTTGGGCTTCTACTGTCACCCATAGCCTTCTCCAAACCAGGTGTTCACAAGTTAAACTCTGATACCATTCCCTCTTTTGGATATGGGTTTTATTATTCACAATCCTTGGCTCACACGGGCTGGTATGCTTCGATGTGGAATTGGTTGACTCCTCACTTAGATGGATGCTTGTTTGAGGACAAGCTTGCTTTAAGATCCCACATTCCTACTGACAGTGGGGCACCTCTGCTTTCGTCACCATACTTTGCTGTAGCACTCCTATGTTCAGTGAGATCTTCATGAAGGCGTGCATGGAGCAGGGCCACATCCTGAGAAGTAATTGTTCTTCAATTGGGGTTAGAATTAAGTGCCAGCCCAAATTCCATTCATCTAGCTATGATTTATATATGTTTCTGGTCTGCCTTAGAGATAGCATTGCCATTTTATGTTAGAGAACATTAGTCACCATCCCCTGTGGCATCACTTCCACTGGCAGCAAGTTAATGCAGACTCATAGTGACCCTGTAGGACAACATAGAACTGCCCCTGTGAGTCTCTGCGACTGAAAATCTCATCCTGCCCCTGTGGAGCTGCCTAGCAGTTAGAACAGCCCCATGCATAACAACAATGCACTGAGAGTATCATTCATTTAGCTAGATAGCATAGAATTTAAAACACTGTTGAAAGAGGAAATATATGCGTATAGACGAGCTATGAACTGTAATACATGAATGGTTGACTTGTACCGATTGAACTCTTAAATGATGGGGCACTATTTACACAAGCAATGGGAGCTGGTGATACGGCAACACTTCCAATAATATTCATTCACGACACCAGAGCCACACCTACCAGGTTAATACGTGTCATAACGAAGTAAAGAGGGCTTTAAAATACTCAGTATTACATATATGGTAGTTCTAGGCCACTATTCATTGGGCACCCTCAAGGCAAGAGAGTCAAACCAAAGTCTAATGCCCACCCGTTCTATACTCTTGGACTAGCAGACGTCTGCTTCTTCTTACACTAGGGAGTTTTAACCTTAAGTCCCAGGGCTATAGGTGAGTTTGAGGTAAAGCTCAGTTCACTTTGGGGGGCTTCCACATCAGGTCCTTCTGGTGTGGCCTATGTTAAGTCCCAGTGGTCTATAGCACATGGACGTGGTCACCAAGGGCTGGATAGAAACTAGGTCAAAAGTGTCCAATTAGGAACTTACTACCAGGTCTATTCTCCCCATGGTTCTATGTAAGTATTGTTAAACGTCTTTGTTTCCCGAATGGGAGGCTGCTCCTCCTTGTTTTTCTACCAATGAAAATGCAATTGCCTTCTCTAAGACTTCATCTCCATGCCCCACTCCCCCATCTTGACCTAAATTCCCAGTCAGGTTCCTTATCACTCTGGTAGGAGTGTTTATTGGATTGGAGTGTGTGTTAGTCTAGGTTGACTAGAGAAACAAATTTATAGACACTCATATGTGTATAAGAGAGAGCTTTATATCAAAGAGTAATTGTATATTAAGAGAACATCCCAGCCCAGACAGGATCAAGTCCATAATTCCGATATTAGCCCATACGTCCAATACCAGTCTATAAAATTCCTCTTCAGACTCACACAGCCATGCGATAATGCTGAGTGAAGGAAGCTCACAGGTCAGTGGGTGGAAAGTCTTGTGGCTCCAGTGGCGGTAGAAGCATCTTAGTGTTGGCGTGGGTCTCTGCGTGGCTCCTCCAGCTCCAAGGCGCTGGCTGCCATTAGCAAAGCTCCATGTGGCTTGTCAAAAGGAATGTCTGCCAGGCAGACGAAGCAGAGAGAGAGGACCTGCAAATGAGGTCATCAAGCTGAGACCTGATTGACAGGCTAAACTCCACCCCCTCAAAAGTTGACAGATTATGTAACTGCCACAGGGCGACCTGAACACAATTAGGATTTTGTGTTTTTTCTGAGTAGGTAGTTCCATCCTCTTCTGGGCCCACTTTGAATCCCAGGTCAGAGGTTATTAGACTTGACTGCACATCGTCTTACCTGAGTAACTAAGAAAATAGGGGCTTTGAATTTGCTCTGAGCTCTGCTCATGCTCCCCAATTTAAAAATGATCTGAGAACCATAAATACGAGTGGGCAGCCTCCCAAACCAAGAATATTTTCCCAAAGCTATGTGTTTCAATTTTTTAAAATTGAAACATCCTTATCACCTCAAAGTGCTCTTTATTACACTTAATACATTTGTCACATCTGCAATTCCATTCTTGGAAACATTTTTCAAACTCATCTGTTTGGATGGCGGACAGCACCGCCCTCATGTTTTTCTTTACCTCTTCTAAGTCATCAAATCATTGTCCTTCATGTCCCTGTTCATTGGCGGAAACAAAATGAAGTCGCACAGAGTGAGGTCAGGTGAGTAAGGTGCGTGGGGGCAACAGAAGCATGCTGAATACATCTTCAGGGTCCCACCTCAAAGGTATATCAATTCTCTAACACTGCGCCATAATTTAGTCTGCAGGGAACTTTATTGTCTTTTCCTTTCACAGGTGGCATACTTGTCCATTACATTGGTAACATTATTCTGATTGAACATAGTAAGGGACATGTATCAATGACTCTAGACTTATTGGTGATGCATTTGCATGCTAGAGGGTGAAAAATTAACAAAATGAATATTCCAGTACCTTCCACCTTGGTGAAATTTCTGAAGGTCCACTGGTGTGCGAAATGTCAAGATACTACTTCTAAAGTGAAGGATAAGTTATTGCATCTGACCCCTCCTACAGCCAAAAAGGAGACACAAGGCCTACTGGGCTTCTTTAAATTTTGCCACCATATCCCTCATTTGGCCATATTCCTCTAGCCTATAGACTCACACAATCGCTAGTTTTGAATGAGTCGCAGAACAAGAATTGTAACTGGTTCTAGCTTCTGTGTAGGTTACCCTGCCATTCAGATGTTGTGATTCAGCTGATTCAATGGTGTCTGAATTGCCATTGGCAAATAGGCATGGCGTTTGGAGTTTTTGACAGGTCTCTGTGGTTGAATCACAATAAGACCCTTTGAATTTGGGAACAGAGCCTCCCATCTTCTGCAGATAACTACTTTACTTTTGAGAAACAATTTTTGGCTTATTCCTGGGTCATAATAGAGACTACATCCCTAACTATGGGCCACCAGGTGATTGTGTAGCCTGAGCTGTGTATTTGGGTACGGTCTGAACTACAGATTCAAAGACAGATGATGCAAGTATATCAGCCTCGAATGCCCAAGTAATTTACCTGGGGAAATTCCCCAAATACCCATGGGCCCCACTTCTGTCAAGTTAATTTCCTTCTCCAAATCTGCATCTGGGGCCTCATGCAGACTTCCTTATGATGAGTTGAATGAGGAAGAGAAAGTTTGTCTGCATGATATGCAGACACCATTTGGAAGGGAACAGAGGCAGCATTGCCTCCCTTTTCTAGAACCTCCTGGAAGGACAGTTGTGAAGGGAAATCCTCCCAGGGGACATGCTTTTGAGCAATGGACCTGGTTGTTCTTTTGGCTTTTGACCTGATGTATAATTGTGTGCTGATTTGTGGGTTGTGATCCCTGGGTTGGATGGATGCTGAGGAACTTTGAAGGAAAATTAATGACAAGGAGTTATGGAGCAGAGGTTTGTGGAAAGATGCCCATGAACGGGTTAAAGAAGGGAAGATATTTGTGTCTCGTGAGCTTGCTCATCCAAAGATGACTTCAGCAGATGAGGATTTTAACTAGCCACTGTATAGGCTGACACTCGTCTTCCTCTTGCCATGGTTATTCCTGTCATTGCCTAATGTGCTCGTGAACAAAGTGGTCAGAGTGGCAGGGATAGAGGGGATGCCTGAGTTCAGCAACATAGACCTCCACTCATGAAGACTGACTTGGGTACGGCCACCGGTAAGTCCTCAATCTTCCATCAGCAGCGACACCATTCATCAGGGCAATTAACAAGAAATCCAAAGGCCCACGGAGAACATTGGATCACTTACATCATGCACAGGGCAGAATTCTGTCCTTACTGGACTAGACACTGCCAAAACTACCATCCATGGATTTATAGAATGTCTTTCCCACCATCGTGTTATCCCACATAGCGTCATCCTGGATCCAGGGACTCATTTCACATAAAATGAAGTGTAGTAATGTTCCCATGCACACGGTCTTACCATGGCTTGACAGAACTGGCAGCTGCTAGGTGACAATGCCCTTCGGTATTGAAGCAATGTTTTCCAGGAGGTCGATATGATATAAACTAGTGTCCAATATATTATCTTGTTTCACCAGTTGCCAGGATTCACGGGTCCAGGTAAGAATTGGGAGTGCCACCACTCCCTGTTATCTGTAGTGATAACAAATGTTTGCTTCTTGTTCCAGAGACCCTATGCTCTCTGAGTCTGGAGGTCTTAGCCCCAGCATTCCATCCAGAGATGCAATACCGATTCCATTGAACTATAAGTCAAGAATGCCACCCAGCTACTCATGCCCCTGGATCACCAGGCAAAGAAGGGAGTTACTGTATTAGCTGGTGTGATTGATTCTGATGACCAATCTGATTTATGTCATATAATGGAGGTAAAAAAGAGAATATCTGCAACGCAGGAGATTACTTACAATATATTTTAGATTATAATGCTGCAACCCAAGTCTGGTATCATTACCAGTGACCTCGACTCTTCAGAGAAATCTGCACGCAGCTGAGGGCAAAGGGAATATAGAATGAGCGGTGGACGAAGATAGTTTTAAAACCAGCTACGGCCATGTGACTGGTTGCAGAAAACCGAACCAAACCTCATGTCATCAAGTTGATTCTGATTCATAATTGCCCTACGCAGGGTGTATAACCTATAAATTGTTACTGGACCACACAGACTCATCATTGTTCAGCAGAGCAGCTGGTGGATTTGAACAGCCAACCTTGCAGAAAGTTGTAGAAACGAGGACTGACATGGTTATATGAGTATTTCTTCCTAGTATGCTTGTTTTCTGTACTTTAAAAATATAAATTAGGATATGGCCAACACACTTTTGGTTCTACACTCTTAGTTGCATCATGTTAGGCTCAAGTGTGACTTTATAATCATCTAGGTTTAAAAACTACGTATGGGTTAAAGACATGTGTACAGATGTTAAATTGACAAGTGGAGGACTGTGATGATCAGTGTTGTGTGTCCATCTGGTTGGGCTGTGCTCCTCCGTGGTTTGGTGATTATGATTTACATTGGCAGGCATGTAGTGATATTTCAAACTCAGTGCTATTGGGTCAATCTATAGAGACCCTATCATTTAATGATGTAGCCATCCCTATTTGGTGAGCTATAAAAACCTTCCTAATGAAATCTTATATATACGTTTAGTTCAATGCAACCTAATCTAATGTAATTAAATCTAATGCAATGACATCGAATATAATGTAATCACTTCCATGATGAGATTTGGTATGAGCAGCCAAGCAAATGAAAGAAAACTTCTTTAGGGATTGAGCCTACCCAAACTATTCATGAGTGTCCTCGCAAAGCACTCTGCCTTTTTGCTCAATCTCAGTCCTGCATCTGGCTGATTATTGTGTCTTCTATTTGGGCTTGAGTCAGTCTTGGGATTTTTCATCCAGCAGCCTGCCATCTGACCTGCCAATTTTGGGTTTATTAGGCTGTAGGCTTCTCAAGGCTTGGGACTTGTCGGCCTTTACAAGCATGTAAGCCATTTCCTGGAGATAACAGGCTCAGTAAAATGAACTTCCACTCCCCAAAGCTGACTTGGCTACTCCCACGGTTGAATTCCCAATCTGTCAGCAGCAGAGGCCTATGCTGAGTCACCAATATGGCCCTGTGCCCCTGGGCAACCAACCATCAGCCTGAAGGCAGGTTGAGTACATTGAAAAACCTACCCCATATAAAAGGTAGCACTTTATTCTTCCTGGGGCAGACATGTACTCTGGATACACTTATGTCAGAAGGTATCCTGATGAGGCTGCCAGCCCCTGCAGGCATGAGTTCATTCCAAACAAAACTTGTTTAAACACCCCTCTGGGGCCAGTGGACAACCGCAGACAAACTCTCTTAGTAATGCTACTTGTCTGTGTCTTCTTAGAGCTTATTTTGAAGATTCCTAAAGAAAATGGAAAGTTGCGTTAGTGAGCAAAAGGTAAGAAAAGTTGTATCAAGATTTCCCCCGCGTCATGATAGTGCACCTATTTATTGTTCGAAGGCATCAAAAGTTGTTCTGCGAGCATTTGGAAAACCTTATCACGTCCACCCTCCTGCCGTAAGAACAGGGAAAAGGAAGGTGGGTTGAGTCCCTGGAGAAAGCCCAAGCTGCTGGGCTTCGTGGGCTGCTGTGTGTTGTTTTGTTTTTTATGTGGCACACCCGAAAGTGTCCAGAAGTCCTCAGGGAGAGGCTGGAGAAGGGAAAACACCATCGTCAGGAGAGTGCGTGCCAAGAGGGAGGACATGTGGAGACACACATTTCACTTTTTGGGGGGTTTGCTTAACAAAGACTTCGTAGAGTTTGTAACCGTGCCTTTTGACTCACCCTTGCGGAGCCATACGGGCGGTTTTCACTGGTGTGGCTTCTCTAGAGCACCCAGCCCGGGTCTAGAGACGTTCAAGCCCAGCAGTGAAGGCAGAATGATCTGTTAGGTAAACACAGGTTACAATTGCTCTGTGGACCTGTGGTAGGCACTTTAATTTTTTTAGAAATAGCTCTTTGACAATAAAATCTTTTCGTTTTTGTTTCTATTCCTAATGAGACCATTCATCTCTTTTGAGTTTCTATTCTAGAGTCAGCAGCAAATTATTTTTCTTAGAAAATGACCCTTTTCATTGAGAATTTCAAAAACATTTGTATAAAGTTGGGTAAAATAGCCCTTTGACTTCACTCCCCCTTGCGGTGCCTACTTCTTTCTTGCAAACTTCTGCTGGGCACCTATGCTTTCAATGGAGAGCTTGGAAACATTCCATGTGCACAACTGAGAACCTGGATGAAAGTGTAAGCGGCCGAATCTCTACACTCGTGACCACAGGGCTTGGGAGACCAGCGCTAGTGCTAGAGTAAAACCTCCACGGTTGAGAGGACATCGACAAAGCTGATAATAAAAATCTCCAAAGAGAGAGTGATTGCTCCACACCTGCTCTCCATGAAAATGCCAATATCAAGCTCCCCCAACAGGCACCTGGCTCCTTGATACTCAGCCAAAGGGTGTCTATCTTTACGAGCAGTGAGATTCCATTTGCACCTATCACCCAAGGAGTCATGCCCCCCTTTGTCTCTTAGATACCTGATACTTATCATGAAGTGTTCCTCTAGAAAGCTCAGGAGATCCTGGATTCACACTTGTGCCCATTCTGTGGTATAAGTGCCCTCGGGAGGCTTGCATGCATCGCTACTAGATAAAGTCCCTGTTAAATAAACTCGGTCTCGTATTCCGACATTGGAGATGAGACCCTCGTGCCCTTGTGTTTTCTGTCTTCTTTATTTTCCTTAATTGCACACATTGTTCCTAAGGACCGGTTCGACTGTGGGGCTGGATCCCACAGCTTCAGACATTAGATCATGTGTGTTAGTGGGAATAATTCATCATTTGTCTTTTTCTGACAAAACAGAGAAGAGGCCAGTTTGCTTCCTCTATAGCCATGGTCAATGAGGAACTTAACACTGAAAGATGGCATTAACAGTCAAAGTTCAAGAGAAGATAGGGAAGAGGGACTTTCCAGAGAACACAGCTGTGCTAAGCGTTTCCTACAGCAACGAAGCCAAGATTTATTTGTACTGGAATATGACTGAGGAGCTAATTTTTGTTCTCTCTCTCTTTTACTCCCTGCCTTATTCTCTCTATGGCATTTAGATGATATTTCCGAGATGCTACAGAAGGTATTCTTTACTATAAACAGAGTGATGGAGTTGCTAATTTATAATAAAACCAAGGAAAAACACGACAGAAAACTGGGTGTCACAATCTGTTGTTACAATGCTATGTGTCAGGGTGGCGGGGCCTTAGAAAACCTAAAGGAAAGAACATGCTCAGCACAGCTTAAACTGAAAGAACTCACAAAAAATGTCAAGCTTTGAGTTGTGACTTTGAAAGATTCTGTGGGCAAAATATTGAATGATCAGGAAGCATCAAACAAAGATGGAAAGAATACAGTCATTTGGAGGCACTAAGGAGATAAATAGCTCACTAGAGGTGGGAGGTAGTCTCACTCCCTGAGAAACATTGCAGCTGACAAGGCACATGCTACGTTAGAGCCCTGAGCTCAGCGACGTTAGAGCCCTGAGCTGGAGGAGCCACCATGGAGACCCCTGCCAGCGCTGAGATGCTTACAATGTCACTGGATCCACAAGACTTCCCACCCACTGGCCGGTGATCTTCCTGTATCTGGCATCATTCCATGTGTTCTGTGAGGACTTTATAGATTGGTATCAGACATGTGGGCTAATATTGGACGTATGGACTTGATCTGGACTGGGCTGGGGTGTTTTCTTAATGTACAGTTACTCTTTTATAGGAAGCTCTTTCTTACACACAGATGAGGGCTTACGAATTTGTTTTTCTAGTCAACCCGGACTAATACAGTCACTGTATCCAAAAGAACGGGTCGACAGCCCACCATTGCAGGGGGAAGCATATGAACAAGGACCAATGGTGCTGAAGGAAGAGGCTCAAAGGGTGCCTGGAGAAGACAAAGGAAATTATTATAATGAACTATGGAAAGCGTTACCAAAAACAAGGCTCCGGGAATTGATGAAATACCAATGGAAATGTTTCAGTAAGCTTAAGAAGCACTGGAACTGTTTGGTGGGAAGAGGCAGGGATGGGGGGTTGTCCCTCGCCATGCCTGAAGGCCCCGTACAACATGTTGGAAGAGACTCAGGAGAGCCCGTAACCAGTCATAGAGACTAACTGGACAGCCCAAACTAGGCCCAGGTGGGCTTAGTTCAGCCATGGGGTCAACCAATACCTTCGACCATGCCTCCCAGCCAGAGGCCTCAAACACCTTGACCAAGAGACTGCCCCCCCCCCACCCCACTTCTCCTTCTTTTTCACCCTTCAGCTCCTGGCCTGTGCCCACTTGGCCATGTGGCGGCCTCTCTGGCCTCGGGTGACCGTGGGTGCCTTGCAATCCCACGAGGTTGCCCATGCTCAGTGACTATAAAACCTGAAACTTCTTCCATCCTTTACACAAACCCGCTTGTATCACAAACCAGGCTACGGAGTGAGTACTTTCTCGTGCAAGGCCAAGAACTGAGGTAGTTCCCTCCTGAGAAATCTGACAGAAGCACTCACTCACCTATGCCAGGAAACTTGGAAGACGGTTACTTTGCCAACTGACTGGAAGAGATCCTTATCTGTACTCATCCCAAATAACGGTGACCCTAGAGAATGTGGAAATTATAGAGCAATATCATAAACATCATGTGCAAATAAAGTTTTACTGAAGAACACTCAACAACTGTTGCGACGATGCACCAATGGGGAGCTGCCACCAAAAGGCGTGATTCAGAAGAGGAATTAGAAAGAGGGAGATCACTGCTGATGTCTGATGGATTTTGGTTCAAAGCAGAAAATACAAGAAAGCTGTTTAACTGTTTTATTGACTATGCAAAGGCATTCGACTGTGTGGAACATAATAAGCTATGAATAACCTTGAGAAGAATGGGAATTCCAGAACATGTCATTGTGCTCATGAGCAACTCGTACATGGATCAAGAGGCAATTGTGGGACTAGACCAAACGAAGGTTGCATGGTTTACAATCAGGACGGTGTGTGACAGGATTGTGTCCTGTTATCATACTTGCTTAATCTGTATGTGGAGCAAACCACCAGAGAAGCTGGCTTATATGAAGAAGACGGTGGTATCGGGATTAGAGGAAGGCTGGTTAACAACTTTCGGTCTGCAGATGACACAACCTTGCTTGCTGAAGTGAGAAGGGATTGAAGCACTTGCTGACGAGGATCAAGGATTGTAGCCTTCAAGATGGATTACAACTCAGTGACAAGAAGACCAACTCCTCACAACTGGATCCGTAGATAACATTGTGATAAATGGAAAAAAGGTTGAAGTTGTCAAGTAGTTTGTATTGTTTGGATCCACACTCAGTGCTCATGGAAGCAGCAGTCAAGAGATCAAAAGATACTGCATTAGGTAAATCTGCTGCGCAAGACCTCTTTGGAGTATTGAAAATTAAGGCTGTTACTTGAGTGCTAAAGTGCACCTGGCCCAAACCATGGTATTTTCCATTGCCTCATATGTATGTGAAAGTTTGACACTGAATAAGGAAGACCAAAAAAGAACTGATGGATTTGAATTGTGCTGGAGAAGACTATTGAAAGTACGATGGACAGGTAAGAGGACAAACTGATATGTCTTGGAAAAAATATGGCCAAGAGTGCTGCTTAGATCAGAAGACCCAAAACAAACAATCATATTAATGCAAATGAGGGGGGTTGGAGTAGAGACCCAAAGCCCACCTGTACACAATGGAATACCCCTTCACAGAAGGGTCGCAAGGAAGGGACCAGTAAACGAAGGTGCAGTATAGCACCTATGAAACATACAACATTCCTCTAGTTCTTTAATGCACCTCCCCCCCTCCGCCCACTCTCATGACTCTGGTTCCACCTTAGAAATCCAGCTCGACCAGAGCATGTACACTGGTACTGATAAGAGCTCTCGATGCACAGAATCCAGAACAGATAAACCCCTCAGGAAAAGCAATGGCAGCAGCGATACCATGAGGGTAGGGGGAGGATGTGGGGAGGAGGAGGAGAAAGGGGGAACCGATTATAGTGATTGATGTATAACACGCCCCCCTCCAGGGGGATGAATAACAGAAATGGGGGTGAAGGGTGACAGTGGACAGTGTAAGATATGAAAATAATAATAATGTATAATTTATCAAGCCCTTGCTTCCCTTTATGAATGACCAAGTGCATGATTGCGATGGGAAAAAATTCCTCCATGCGACTTATTTTGCATTTTCCTGACCAATGTAGTTTTTTTATTTGCTTAATGCTTTTTCCTAATATCTCCTGTGACAGTCCTGTATCTTTCAAAAAAATCTATCAAGACCACCCTTTTGGAATACCCAGCAACACTTGCCATCATCTTCTTCTTCTTTTCTTTTTTTAAAAATAATTTTATTGGGGCTCGTACAACTCTTATCACAATTCATCCATCCATTCATTGTGTAAAGCACATTTATACATTCATTACCCTCATCATTCTCAAAACATTTGTTCTCCACTTAAGCCCTTGGCATTAAGCTCCTCATTTTGCCCCCTCCCTCATGAACCCTTGATAATTTATAAATTATTATTATTTTGTCATATCTTACACTGTTTGACGTCTTCCTTCACCCACTTTTCTTTTGTCTGTCCCCCAGGGAGGAGGTTATATGTAGATCTCTGTAATCGGTTCCCCCTTTCTACCCCACCCTCCCTCCAC
>NW_022111325.1:3971685-3990208 GCF_000313985.2 Echinops telfairi
GATATGATCCCCCCCACCCATGCTATATCTTTTGATAGCCAGGCACCATCAGCTTTCTTCACCACATTTGCTTATGCACCCATTTGTCTTCAGTGATTGTGTCGGGAAGGTGAGCATCATGGAATGCCAGTTTAATAGAACAAAGTATTCCTGCATTGAGGGAGTACTTGAGTAGAGGCCCAATGTCCATCTGCTACTTTAATACTAAACCTATAAATATATGCACATGGATCTATTTCCCCATCCTCATATATAAATATATTTACTATGTACATGCCTGTATTTAGACCTCTATAAATGCCTTTTGCTTCCTAGTTCTTTCCTCTATTTCCTATTACTTTCCTCTTGTCCCATTATCATGCTCAGCCTTCATTTGGGTTTCAGTAATTTCTTTTGGTTACATTACCCTTGATCACACCCTGCCAGGCCATCACCTTCTTGGTTGACCTCTCTGCCTTGGATTTAACTGACCCAGCCGAGCACCTTGGAAGCCACAGTTTTGATTGGGCCTCTGTTTTTGGAAGGCACCCAAAAAATACTAAGTGGATTGCTCGGAGAACTTATCTGCAGTCAACTTCTGATCCAAAAGCCATGTTGAACACACACTTTTTTTTTTTTTGCTTAGCTACTAAAGACTTGTAGTCATATGTGTTTTGTATGTGACAGTTTTCTTTCTGTTCCCCCCACACATACGGATATTAGTTAGTGAGCACTCTGTGTATATGAACATACATTTTAAACATTTGATCTGAGGTTAGATCTGTTCATTCTCAAGAACACAATCTTACTTCACAGAAACCTAACTTTAGGGGCTCAACAAATTTGCCTTGCCTCTATATCCTTAAGCCTGAACTGATGTAGTCCAACCCAATTGCTTGCTCTAGTTGACAAATATTGCCACCACCTCTTCATCTTCTCAGACAATTCTACCAGGAACAGTAATTTGTGGCCTCCATGGTGAAGTCCCCATTGTCTTCAGAAAGGCCCCATTATTGATTCTCCTGCCACGACATACTCATTTGTTTGGGTTTCTCACTGCAGAAATCTTTCTAATCTCAACCTATGTGTAGAGGTCTTTCCTTCCTTTTGGTTTTTATGTGGTTACAAACCTATCACAAATCTGTATAACTGTCAACATTACCTAATGTCTGTGAGGACCCTGAGACATGACTTTAAAGAAGGACATGTTTAGAGCTTTAAAGCCAGATAGAGTTTCTAACCCGGGCCATTGCAGGCTGTTCCTTCTTTGCCTCCACCTCACACCATGAAGAGCTTTCAGTTGTTGACACTGCACTTCTTGCAATTGCTCCTTATTTCTGGCAAGATGCTCCCTTTACAACAGTGTGATGGTTTGCTTGGTCGTTGGTCCTACAGCAGCAATAGTCCAGTCTTCAGGGAACGGTCTCATTTAGATTTAAATGCCAGTAGTTCAAAAACACCAGTGACTCTCTGGGAGAAAGATGAGACTATCTGCTCCTATAAAGATTTTCCAAGTTTGGAAACTCGATATAGGGTTGATATGAGAATCAATCCATTGGGGGTGGTGGTGGTGGTTGTTGTGAGTTTTTGTTTTTCACCACTCTTCTTTATTCCAGCGAGGGAGAGAACAATAGTGGCACCTTGCATGGCCCATCCATGAGCTTTTAAGAGGTCAAGTGCTACTCACCAAAGTAGGGTGTAGAATACTGCTTTTATGGACTACATTTTGACAATTGACCTTACTGCTCTCCAAGACTATGGTCTGGAGCCCCCAGGCCCAGGGATTCATTCTTTCAAAGTGTTTGATGATGTGTAAGCAGTGTTCATAACGGTAAAAGGAAATAGAGGAAAGAACTAGGAGGCAAAGGGAATTTATAGAGGTCTAAATGCAGGCATGTACATATGTAAATATATTTATATAGGACGATGAGAAAATAGATCTATGTACATATATTTATTGGTTTAGTATTAAGGTAGCAGATGGACATTGGGCCTCTACACAAGTACTCCCTCAACGCAAGTACACTTTGCTCTATTAAACTGGCATTCCATGATGCTCACCTTCTTGACACGATTGCTGAAGACAAATGGGTGCATAAGCAAATGTGGTGAAGAAAGCTGATGGTGCCCAGCTACCAAAAGATATAGCGTCTGGGGTCTTAAAGGCTTGAAGACAAACAAGGGGCCATCTAGCTCAGAAGCAACAAAGTCCACATGGAAGAAGCACAGAAGCCTGTGTGATCATGAGGTGTTGATGGGATCAAGTATCAAGCATCAAAGACCCAGAACAAAAAGTCATATCAATGTGAATGAAGGGGAGTGCAGAGTGGAGACCCAAAGCCCACCTGTAGACAATTGAACATCCCTTACAGAAGGGTCACAAGGAAGAGACAAACCAGTTAGGGTGCAGTATAGCACTGATGAAACATACAACTTTCCTCTAGTTCTTTAATGCTTCCTCTCCCCACCCCCCACTATCATCAACCTAATTCTGCCTTACAAATCCAGCTAGACCAGCGGACGTACACGAGTACAGATAAAGAGCTTGCAACACAGGGAATCCAGGGCAGATAATCCCCTCAGGACCAAAAATGAGAGTAGTGATACCAGGAGGGTAAGGGAAGGTGGGTGGAGAAAGGGGTAACCAATCACAAGGATCTACGTATAACCCCCTCTCTGGGGGATGGACAACAGAAAAGTGGATGAAGGGAAACAACGGTCAGTGTAAGACATGAAAAAACAATAATTTATAAATTATCACAGGTTTGTGAAGGAGGGAGGGTAGTAAGAGGGATGGGAAAAAATGAGGAACTGATACCAAGGGCTCAATTAGAAAGGAAATGCTATGAGAATGATGATGGCAACAAATGTACAAATGGCTTGACACAATGGATGCATGTATGTATTGTGATAACTATATGAGCCCCCAATAAAATGATTAAAAATTTTTTTTCATAGCGTTGCTCCTGCATGCTTTACCACATTCATGGATATATTTGCAGCAAAATTAAACACTTTGTATAGATATCTTTTGTCAAACCCACATATAGTTGTAACTATACTCCCATGCTTCCTCTCACACTGTTTCAGCCTGCTTATCACTGTTATTGCGGGGTCGTGCATATAAGAGTATTGACCTCTGTTACCTTTCATTGTGACACTCTTCCTGGTATCTTCCCCACGGTCGCCATTATTTTTGGCCAACTTCCCTCTTGCTTATATTACCTTCCCCTTCACCCAAGTTAGCACATGTCTACCTTCTGGCCAGTGCTTTACCTTTGTACTTCTGCTATCAAATGATATTTTTGTTTTTTCTATTGTTTGTTTAATGGAAGACTTCTTCCAATTGTGGTCTCACAGAAGCGTGGTCTTTTTGTGCTTGACTGATTGCACTCCGTATAACGTCCTCCAGGCTCATTCATGTTCTGAGGGCTTTCCCAGCTCATCCTGTTTCCTTAATGCTACATGATAATCTGCTTTGTGTGTATACCCAAGTTTGTGCATCGTCCTCGCAGAGGGGGGCATTTAGGTGGCTTCCATCTTTTCGTTAGTGTGAGTAGTGCTGAGATGAGCATGCGTGAGCACATGTTTATTCGCTTCGTGGGTTTTATTCCTGTAGGGCATGTTCCAAGTAGAGGGATTATAGGGTCAGATGGTATGTCTATTGCCAGTTTTTGGAGAAAGCACCATCTCACTTTTCAGAGTGCTGTGTCAGCGTATGGCCCCACCAGTGGTGTGTGCAGGGTTTCAGTCTCTCGGTGAGAGTAAGGTTGGACACTGGTTTTGCATCGATTACCTTCATTATGTTGAGGAATGTCCCTTCTATTTCTATTTTGTAGAGAGTATTTATCAGGAACGGGCCTGGATTTAGTCAGATTCCTTCTCTGTATCAATCAAGATCATTATGCTGTTCTTTTCCTTTGTTTTATTTATGCGGTAAGCTACTTAATTGCTTTTGATACAATTTAATTCTTAAGTTTCAAAAACCTAGGTTTCTCATCTGTCAATGGATTTGCAGATGTAGTGTCCTGATGACTTCCAATGCGTATTTGTGGGACAGCGCTGCTGATCCAACGAGGGGGAATTCCACCTGGGAAGCTGAGGGTTAAGCCTTTGCGAGAGGAGGAGGTGGCACTGCCTAGCAGTTAGGGAGATGCAGAACCCTGCAGTTCTAGGGTTCTGCGATGTGGTGGGGTCATCCAGATCTTAGAGAAAAGCCCAGGGCCTGAAGATCACTCGGTGGCGGTGGAGTTTGGGGCAGCTATGAAGAGCCTGATGGAGTCTGAATGGACTAGGAGAGTGGGCGGATGTTTCTCGATCCCTCCAAAACCAAACCAAAGTTGCTGTCATTGAGTCAGTGCTAACTCATAGTGACTCCCTGTGCGCTTCTGAGATGATAACTGTTCGTGGGAGTGGAGAGCCCAGTCTTTCTCCCGTGGAGCTGCTGGTGGTTTTGAACTGCTGACCACGAGGATCACAGACCAATGCATAACCACTATGCCAGCAGGGATCCTACTTTCTCAATTCCCTATTCCTCTGAAATAACGGGAGCAGTGCTTGTGGCTGTGATAAAATCAAGGAGTCCTGGTGGCATCGCAAATGAGGAACCCTGGGGTGTAGTGGTTACCGGTGGGCTGTGACCCACGTGGTTGCCAGCTGCGCGGAGGCAGTTAGAGCCTCAGCAACCCACAGCGGGTCGCCACGAGTCAGCAATGACTTAGTGGCAGCGAGTTTGGCGCGACGGGGCCCCAAACAGTTAGGGTCTGTACCCTAATGGTTGGAGATTTACGTGCACCCAGAGACGCCTCAGAAAAATAAAAACAAGCAAAATAAAAATTCAAAACCCGTTGCTGTTTGAGCCCTCGACACACGAATCCAGGACAGATAGCTCCCCCCGCCACCCCCGCCGGAGCAGCAATGGGAGTAGCACTACCAAGAGGGCAGGCAGAAGATGGGGAGGGGGAAGGGGAGAAAAGAGAAACCAATGGCAAGGATCTACATATAACCCCCACCCTACGAGGGGGACAATTAACAGAAACGTGGGTGAAGGGAGACAGTGGATGGTATAAGATATGAAAATAATAAGAATTTATAGTTTATCAAGAGTTCACGAGGGTTGGGGCAGGGTGGGGAGGGTGGGAATAAAGAGGAGCTGATACCAAGGGCTCAAGTAGAAAGAATTTTGAGCATGATGATGACAACATACGTACACATGTGCTTGATAGAATTGATGCATGGATTTCTATAAGAGCTGCAGGAGCCCCCAATAAAACAATGTATAAAAACAAAACCCAGAAAGCAACCCATTGCTGTGAAGCAAACTCTGACTCATAGAAACCCCACAAACCAAAAGTCCACTCACTGCCGCTGAGTTGATGGTGACCCATAGGGACACTATAGGACAGAGGAGAACTGCCCCTGTGGCTTTCCCAGGTTGTAACTCTTCACCGGAGTAGAAAAGACATGTTTCTCGTGAGGAGTGGGGGGTGGCTTTGAACTGCTGACCTTGCAGTTAGCAGCCCAACATGTGAAATGTACAACTATAGATAAAGTTCTAGAGTCAGTAATTGGATTAATAATTACCTAAGGGGCTAAGGAGCGAATGAGAAAGAAGAAAATGTTCTAAACTCAGATGTGGTGACGATTATACATCTTTCTTAATATGACTGAACTATGGAATGCATGATATGTGAATTATGTAAATGTCAATAAGAAAAAAAATTTTAACCCCCCCCCCCAAAAAAAATCACATGGGGCACACTTACGCATAAGAATTACCATCAGTGGGGATCAAACTTTGGACAACTAATTTCTTTTCTTTTCTTTCAGAGTGTATCATGTTTAAGCAGTCACAGCTGCATGGAGAAAACAGCCATCACAAGTCAATGGCAATATTTGCATCAGGGAGGTGGAGGTAACTCTTCCCACAGAGAGCTTTGCTCTCTCAAGCACTGCTACTGTACTTAGACCAGAAGTCGTTTGAATTTGGGGATAAGGAGAATGGAAACTTGACTGACTGACTGAAGGAATCGGGATGGGATAATCACCAGCCCAGGGGAACCCAGCTCAGTGTGGCTGTAGAAATTTATATTTACTTGTGCCTACATGTAAGCTGGCAGAGTGGGCAGGGTTGCCTGGGCCTGAGAAGCAGGGAAGGATCAGCGTGTGTGTATGTGTGTTTGTGCACATGTATGTGCTAACACTTGCATGTGTGCGCACCAAGCTGGCTTTATACATTAGCACAAGTTCATTCACACATTTGTTTATTTTTATATTTCATTACCTTACCACCTGGCTCTGCTGGCCTGGTGCTTCCAAGTTGGCCCCGCCCAGAGTGTAGTTAAGGGTGGGAGGGCTGTGCCTGGCTGGTTGTGCTCAGGCTTTTTTCTCTGTCCCCTCTGATGTGCGGTTTGCAGTTGAGCGAGCCAGCTAGTAGCCTGCGATGGGGCTCTCCTCAGAAGAACTCCTTGCTACCCGCCTTTGCTGGGGCTCCTGGCTCTTGGGATTCCTCAGCCTCCTTGCCGGTGAGTGGCCTGGGCTTTGTGGTGAAAGGGAATACTTGCAAGGTGGCCCTTGGCTGGGAGAGAAATTTACGATCTGCTGTCCTTGAAGAACAGAACAAGGGAATGATGCTGCTATCACTTTGAACATGCAGTGTTTGCTTTGGAGGCCGGGGGCGTCCTGAGAGAACCAAACGCTGGGACCCCTGAGCTTCGGTAGCCTGGGCGACACCAGAAAGGTGACAGCGAAGCCAGGAGAGCCTCCAGTTAAGCTGGCCCTGGGAGGCAGGCAAGCCTACGGAAGGAGTTGACCTAGCGCTGTGAGGACGGGCCTCTGGTCTGGGCGTCTGGAGAGTCTCTATGGCAAAAGGCCGGGCAGGGAGCACTGCTCCTCTGGGTTTGGGGCTCAGTCGCATTCAGCTCATCACAAAGGTCAGGCCTCTTGGAAATCTCAGGTGGGTCTTAAAATGGCTTGTGCATTTTGCATTCCACGTCAGGGTTACCTTTGATAGGAAAATGTTAAAAATGATTTCCTTTTCGGGAGAGCACATGCTCTCCAAGACTGTACAAAGAGGCCTTTTATTCCTAGGGGCTCCCCCGCCAAAGCTGCTCAGGTCCTGAAGTCTGCGGCCATGACAGCATTGTTTTCGTCAAAATTCTGGAAGCATTGGCAATTTGTGCCTGTCAATGTGGGAATGCTTGGTGTAGGAAGCAATCATATCATGAAACTATGAAATTTCAAGGACAGCTTGACCAGGAGGAGTTTGCAGGAAGTCCCTTAGAGTGAGACACAGCTCACACTGTATGTGAAGTCATATAATGGGAGTAACGTAGCATGAGAATAACAAGAGGCAAGCTACAGTAGCCACAACCCTTTAGCATAAAGCATGGGGCATAAATGAATGAGCTAATTTTGGATTTGAGAGTAGACTCTGTTTCTGCTTCTGTTAACTAAGAAAATCTCTCCTCTGTCATCATGCAGCTGTAAGATGTCAGCTATCTTATTCCCAGAGGTCTAATGCAAAGGATGACCTGACATCCTCTTACGCAGAAGGTTCTCAGAGAATGTTTATAAGCAAGTTATTTTCGCTCTCTCTACATATGAAAATATTATATAATTATAATGAAATAAGGATCTTATTATATATATATAACATCCTTAAGAAATGCTCACACTATACATTCTTAATATACTTTCTTAAAATAGGTTATTCAAAATGTAGCAAACCTGTAGGCTGGTTTCAGAACCAGCCCGATGGTGACATTGTTCTGTTGCTGGCCGGTAGCCACACGTGCAGCACAGGTAAGCTTTAGTTCCATCACCGACAGCTCCGCGGTGAGCAGGCACCCTGAAACTGCATAGTGGCAGCCTTTTCATGGACTCCACTCTAGATAACATCTGTGGGGTTCCTGTGCTTGGAACCCGGCGCCTTCCGTTTTCAGGACCATGATGTTCCTGATGAGAATCATTCTTCAAACGCTTAGCAGTGTGAAACAGCATTCAGAGAAAAAAATTTTCCCCTTCCTCTGTCACGTTCCCCACTTTGTGAAATCAACAGCAGCCTCCTTGTTCGCAAGAGCAAAGAGCAAGAGGAGGAGGAGCACGTGAGAGAAGAGCAGGTAGGCCGACAGGAGGGGGCGAGAGCGGGGAAGCAGAGAAAAGGAGAAGAGAAACCGGGGAGAGGCAGGGAGGGAGGGCTGACAGCGAAGAAGAAGAGGAACTGGTCCGAGGAAAGTCACGGATTAGATCACGCTTGTGAAGGTCCAGTGCCTTCTGTGCTTACATATACAGATAAGATAACATGTAAAGCTAACAAAGAAAACAAGGCCTCCTTACTTTTAATTCCAGTGACATCGGTGGAGGCTCTTATTGCTATCTGTGCCTTTTGTCTCCGCACTTACTAACTGAATTGTCAGGGAAGTATATGGAATTTGATGGATTATGGAGTGTTGTAAAACAGGAAATCTTTGTGAATAACAAGGAATTTGACCTCTTTCTGTCCTTGATGAGTTACAGAGTTTCTCCATCACTGCAACTCGATTTAGCTGGAAAAATATGTTAACTATGACAGGTCCCCACCCTCTCCCCCCCCATAGGTCCTGGGGTTGAAAGATGCACATTGAGAATGAATGTGACCATTTCTCGGTTACACAGTAACAGGGAAGGAATGGGATGGTGTGCTGTGTGAGCCGGACCTCCTTGGGTAAAACCGGCAGGGACATCACTCCTAGAGGGCCCCACGTCCTGTGTGAAAGCCTCCACTTCCACAGTGGATGCGTTTTTCCTTTCTTATTATGAGAGTCGATTTTGACTCATAGAAATCCGATAGGACAGAGTGGACCTGCCCCCGTGGGTTTCCCAGGCTGCCAGTGCTCACAGGAGCAGCGAGCCCCATCTTTCTCCTGAGGAGGATTCGAATTACTGACCTTGTGATTCGCAGGCCAATATAGAAGCCGACAGGGGTCTTGCTTTTTAGCCTTTAGTTTCTGGATTCCCCCTCCCTCTTCCCCTGCCCCATCGTCCCTTAAATTTTACCCCTGCCTGAGGGTAGAGGGGTGAGTAGCGCCAAACTATTTGATCATCTTTGTTATTAGAAGTTAATAAAAGTCCTTTCCTGGAATGTGTTTGGAAGAAAGAAGCTCGGGAGGCAAAAGGTTGCAAGTGGGTTTGATTCGCCCCACAATTTCCTGAAACCCACTACCACGGAGTTGACTCCGATTCGGAGGGGCCCTGGGACAGAGTCGAACTTCTCAGGAGAGACTCAGGCTGGCCGCCTCATCCTTCTCCTGGGGAGTGACCTGTCTGTGGGTTGGAACTACCAACCGTTTGGTTAGCAGAACAGCACTTCGCCCACTGCACCCCCAGGACTCCGTAAAGAGGTGGTCCTTGTCCTGCGGGGTGTCTCTCATCAAAACTAACTGCCCTTTCCTGAGTACCCGCCGAGGGCCTGGTGGGGGATGGGGAGGGGAAAGGGCTCCGGTAGCTGTGGAAGGACTCCGGTTGGATTCCATGGGTCAGAAAAGGAGCATCATTTACATTTCATACAATTTTAATTCAACTTGTGAGCGACCTCGTGCCTCCTCTGGAGCACAGTGCCCTCCCGAATCTTTGGACGTCAGAGGGCTGGCTGCCTTCTCTTGTGAGACACTTTTCCACTTTCTTCTAGCTTCGGGGGCAAATCCTCCTGGTTCCCTGAGAGTGGAGGTTTCCTCTGTTTTTTGGGGTCCCCTGTCGTCCACTGGTGGGAAGCCTGGCTAATCATTAGTGTGTCCAGTTGTGGGAAGCCTGGCTAATCATTAGTTCACTATCCAGAAGTTTCTGTTTTCTCTTTTCCCCGGGGCGGGAAGTTTGTTTAGAGGGATGGAATTCCAGGAAGCTTTATGCTCTTACTGTGGCGATATAACCCCACAGTGTTAACATCGTGAGGAGGGCTGACGTGGTGGGGAGGGAAGGGACAGTGTGGACAAGCTCTTGGGCTCCTTCTTTTGGGAGACAACCCCCCCCCCCCACTAGTGCTTCAGTTTTCTGCTCTGTAAACTGAGGGTTTAGGGAGATGACCTCTCAGACCCCTCCCACTGTGACATTTTGTGATTCTGTGCCTCTAACAAGACACGATTCTCCTGTGGCTGCCCACGGCCTCTGCTGTCTGTCATGTCCGTGGTTCCATCCTATTCCCTGACAGGGCCTGGCTGAGCAGCTTGGGAGGGTGCCTTCAAAGACTTCTGTGCCTTCCCGTGGCCTACCTTCTTCAGTCCTCCCAAACCTAGACACAACATTGGTTTTGATTTCTAAAGGAAGAGGTGAATCCACTTAAAGTCTTCCCTTTGAAATCAAACCCACCCCCACCCCTACCCTACCCCACCCTACAAAACAAAGCAAGATAAAGCACAACAAATTTCAATCAAGATTCCCATGTCTGACGGACTTTTCTAATAACTGAAGAGCCCTGGAGGCAAGTGGGTTATGTGCTGGATAACTAACTGAAGGGTCAGCAGTTCGAAACTACCATCTGCTCCTCAGGAGGAAAATGAGGCTTTCTACTCCCACCACGAGCAGTTCTACCTTGCCCCATAGGGTCTTTTTGAGTCAGAATAGACTCGATAGCAGTGAGTAGAGATTTTTCAGGAGTAAATTGCCAGTCCTTTCTTCTGAGTTACCTCTGGGTAGGTTTGAACCTACAATCTGTCAGGTAGTAGCCTGAGACTTAACCATTTGCACCACCCAAGCTCTATTGGTATCCAACCTGGTGCTCTCTTTCCTCTGTGTTGAGCCTCTTCAGAGGCCAGCACCCTCATGCCAACTTCTGAAGGACAGCAACTCCCTCCTCACTGTGTGTGGAAACTTGGTGTGCAAACCACACTTGGGAAAGTACAGCCGTGTCTTCAGCAGCAGCTAAACCAATACCACAGGGGACCTTTGCAGCCCTCGCCTGTTTTGCAGCCAGACCCAGCTGGAGAAATACTAGCTTGTTTCTTGTGGCCCTCCAGCTGGTGACCACTTAGCAATATGGTGGAGAGTAAGACAAACCGCGTTGAGGCCAGAAACACCTGTGCCAATCCCTTAGGAAAATGCCATGTTAGAGACTGAACGCGGTTTCTCTCCATATGTCCTATTACCGCATTTCCCCTGTTGGAGCAAATGGCCATTTCTCTGATGCTCAGATTAAACAATTTATGGTTAGTGTCCATCATGTAAGAAAAAAATGTATATTTAAACATTTGACTAACAATGAGTGTGGTGACTGACTAGAGATTAAAAAATACTTTTAGAAGCCCAGGTAAAATCTGGCTCACTTGTGAATTTAAGATGTATCAACATGTTTATTTCATTAAGTAATTATAGAATGTTACAACGAATTCAAAATAAAATGAAACACACAACACACACAAACATAGGCCATCAGGGATGCTGACACACATTTACAAATAGATACAAAAATGATCAGACTGCAAGTGCAAAACCTATTCTATCAGGGCATGTCAACTTCTTGCACCGTCCGGGAACTCCTGTACTACTGACCACTGTGGGTGGGAGTTTGACTTCATGGGCAATGGGCTCGGTTTGCAGATGAACAGGAGGAGGCTGCTGCCCTTGCATCCTTTTAGCTGCCTGGCTGACCCCCCCCCCCCCCCCATGCCTGGATCCCAGGAACAAAACCCTGTACTCCAGAAGGGGACCCCTGAGAGGGTCAGCTTGGTGGTGAAGACAGAGCACTGACCTGAAAGTAGGAAGCGCCTGATTTGACCCCAGGTGGACTTGGTCAAGTAATAATCATTGTAATACTGAGAGTGGCTAATTGAGCGGTCATTTATTTTGCAGATGATATTTTTTTGTTGCTTTGAACATATGCATATATCACAACATTTGCCATTTAACATCTCATGTGTTCAGTTTAAATTGAACAATTATTGAACACCAATGAAAACTTTTTTTAATTCATTTTATTAGGGGCTCATACAACTCTTATCACAATCCATACATACATCAATCATGTAAAGCACATTTGTACATTCATTGCCCTCATCATTCTCAAAACATTTGCTCTCCGCTTAAGCCCCTGGCATCAGCTCCTCATGTTTTCCCCTCCCTCCCCGCTCCCTCCTTCCTCATGAACCCTTGATAGTTTATAAATTATTATTTTGTCATATCTTGCCCTGTTTGACGTCTCCCTTCACCCACTTTTCGGTTGTCCATCCCCCAAGGAGGAGGTCACATGTAGATCCTTGTAATCAGTTCCCCCTTTCCAACACACCCTCCCTACACCCTCCCGGTATCCCCATTCCAACCATTGGTCCTGAAGGGATCATCCGCCCTGGATTCCCTGTGTTTCCAGTTCCTATCTCTATCAGTGTACATCCTCTGTTCTAGCCAGATTTGTAAGGTAGAATTGGGTTATGATAGTGGACGGGGAGGAAGCATTTAAGAACTAGAGTAAGTTGTATTTTTCATCGTTGCTACATCGCACCCTGACTGGCTCGTCTCCTCCCTGAGACCCTTCGGTAAGGAGATGTCTAGTGGCCTACAAATGGGCTTTGGGTCTCCACTCCACACTCCCCCACTCATGCACAATTATATGATTTTTTGTTCTCATGATGCCTGATACCTGATTCCTTCGACACCTCGTGATCACACAGGGTGGTTCTGATGAAAACTTTTTATCTTTTAAAATCATAGCAGCAGTCTTAGGCGGTGAACACTGCCATTTCCATTTCACAGATGAGAACGCTGATGCTTAAGAGATTGAACAGCTACTCCGGTTCACACAGCCAGAAATTGATGGCCTTGACTCATCTCAGATCCTTCTGATGCTAAAGTCCAAGCTCTCGACCACTGTGCTGCCCAGTTAGGTCATTAAATCTGACATCGAGTTAAATTCCAGGTACATAAAAAAATGAAATATAGAAATATTTAAAATAAAGATATAAAAAATAAGAATAAGAAAAGAATTGAAATTACAAAAATGTTAGAAGAAAACACAAGATAATTTAAAGAATACTTTTAAAGCAGGGTAATCTTTAACTATTATGTAGAGGTGTAAATCTACATAACAAAAATACACAATTTAAACAATTTTTACATGTTCAATTCAATCACACTGATTATGCTCTTCAAGTTCTTCAACAATTCTGTTATCCTTTTGTAAATAATTTCACCGTTAACCTAAACTCAGTGCCCTGTAAGCAAAAACTCCATTTCCTTCACCAAGGTAACCGCTAGTAATCTTAGGTTTCTATATATTGGTTTATTTTATATAAGTGAGATCATGAAATGTCTACATTTATGACTGATTTATCTTAATGAAGGTGCTATTTTAACGCAAGACATAAATCCAATAAGTCATAAACTGTGTAGGTCTGATTTTATGACAATTGATATTCTGCATGACGAATATTCCATAGACCAAGTTGGAAAATTAACTAGAACACAGCAGTAATTATGTAATAGGAAATGGGCTAATTTCCTTAGGGTCTGTCTAATCCCATGAATTAATACAAAAAAAGACAAAACTAGACAAAGGACATAAGCAGACATGCACAGAAAAGGAATAAGAATGATTTTTAATAACTTGAAACCAGGCTCAAACTTATTTATATGAGACCAGTACCAGTGCCAATTGCTATCAAAGCCAGTCCAACTCCCAAGGACGCCGGGCATCTGAGGGGAACTGCGATCCATTGGTTCTCAAGGGCTGCCTTTCCCAAAACAGATCTCCAGGCCTTTCTTGGGAAGCACCTCTGGGTGGACTCGTAGCTCCAGTCTTTGAAAAATGCCACTAAAACTATAAGGAGGTGTAATTTCCCTCTACCAGTTGGGAAAAGGGTGAAGAGTTTTCTCATTGTATGTTGGTGAGAAACCTCGACATTGTCGGTAGGAGTCTAAGTAGGGAAGTCCTTTGGAAGGTAATTTGAAAACATCTAACAGAGTTTAAATGCATGTGCCCTTTGACTCATTAGACCCGCCCTAGTAATGTATCCTAACAGTATCCATCAATGTGCAAACACTCAGAAGGATTCTCATTGTAGTGTTGTTTATTATGTCGAGAAATAACTTTAATGTCTAACAGAAGAAGACTAGAATCAGAGACCCAGAGTCAAATAGTAGGCTGCCATTACAAAGAACGAGACATATTTATTTATGTGTCCCGATCTGGAATAGGCTGCAACATATTGTGCTATGGGACATGGCATGGAGCCGAGTAATATGAAGACAGAGTGTGTGGGTAGGTGGTCATCCCCATATGGGGGGCACTGCACAGATTGTCTCTTGGTGGAAAGCCAAGACACTGACCTGTAGGGAAGGAAATGGACAATGAGAATCAGAGGTAAAGACTTATTTTTCACTGTATTTTCCTGACGTTGTTAAACCATGTGAATTTATCACCTGTTGGAAGTTAGAAATTAAAAACCTCTTCCTGTTGCTGAAACCCAGGCTCCTCACCCTTGGAACATTTTGAAGATGATTAGGCATTTGACAACTGAAGAGACTGCTAAAATCCTGGAGCTGGACTCCGTTCTCCCAGGCAGTGAATACATCAGAGAAAATCCAAATGTTGAAAATCCCACTCTATGGGCCTTACTATTCATACTTAGTTGATGCTTTGCATATATCACTGTATTTAATGTCGGACTCGCACAAGTGGCTTTAGTTATTGTGCCCATTGTTCATATGAGGAAGCTTTGCCTTCAGTTTCACCAGTACGGTTCCCATTGATTCAGTCCTACTCTTTTGCCCTTTCAATGCATTCTCTATTTATGAAAACCGAGTATGAATCATCTGCATTTCTACCTGCTGCTTTTATATGTTTGCTAATATTTTCCTTTACTTTGTGAGTTTGTTATTGTAGTGCTTCTGTTTTTGTACATCCAAGTGTCGGGAAGGTGTGCAACACTGCTTGCTATCTTGGCAGGCTGTAGGCATTTACTGCTTGTCTTCTGGGGAGTATGATAGAGAATGGAAGGGAAAAAAGAAAAGAGGAAAAAAAAACAAGAAAAAAACAAAACAAAAATAAGGGATGAAAAAGAAGAAAGGAAGGAGGGAAGGAGAAAAATGGGAAGTAGGGCACTTATGGGAGATGCCCTTGCTGGCTGAAGAGTCTATGGGAGTCCTAGTCCCAGAAATAGCTGCTGCCTATCCAGGAGTGGTTTGGTATAAGGTGTCTGGTATGGCACTGTGTGTTCCGCTGAGCAAAGGAAGTGGGAACCAATGCCTTCAAATGCTGGCATGGAGTTAATTGGCACCTAATTCACTCAGAAGGGTCTGAGATGTGAAAGAAGGGACAAAATGAGAGTGCTGAGGATGCTGATGACTGAGACTCTTTATCACTTTTGGATGGCTTAAGACTGAAGCAGGCATACCCCAACCACTGACCCCACTGGTGTAGGTACTGAAGACCTCTGGCCTTATTTGTAACCGGGTGCTGAACCCTGAGGTGAGAACCGAGTCCTGTGAGAAGAGATGAGGGGACCAGGATGAGGGCTTGGCCCAGAAGAGATGCAAGGGAAGTAAATTAGTGCATGTGTGAGTACCAAGAAGTAGCTTTGAAATACTCCTACATATCAATCACTGTATGAATTGTTCTGTTTCCAATGAGAACAAAGGATGGGTTTAAAGCACAGCAGGAGGAAGACAGGCCTGATGTGAGGAAGAATTTACTAATTTGGAGAGGGGGTGGGTTACACCCTCAGGCAGTGGAAAACCCAGGAATAGACTGAGCTTCCTTCAATGACAACATTTCCTGTGGCCCCTCACTATTGACCTTCCTGCCCTGGTCCAGAGGAAGAACAGATGGTCCTCAGGTTCCCTGGCACCTGTGCCTGATAAGCAAGGAAGAGTTCAGAAGGAGGAAGCACCGAGATAGCTGTGCCTACTGTTCAGAGATCTGCAGGCAAGGTCCATGAACCAATACTCTCTCTGGAAATATTTAGGGAAATACTTTCTTGGTTGCAGGGACAATGGAGTTCACCAAATTGCCCATCCCTCACTTCCACAAACAGTGGCTGAGGAGGTTGTATAGACATAGTGTTCCATATGGTATAGCTACAAGATGATGGAGCCTCAATCCAAGCATGGCAGGACCCTGTCCTGTAGTGTCTCTTGTGGGATGTGTACTGTAAGAGGTAAATTCACCTTGTCCTAATCCACTGAATATATGTAATTGTTTGTTACTACAGTATTCTCTAGCCCAGCGGTTCTCAACCTGTGGTCTGTGACCCCTTTGGGGGTTGAAAGACCCTTTCATAGGGGTCGCCTGATTCATAACAGTAGCAAAATTGCAGTTGTGAAATAGCAACAAAAATAACTTTAGGGTTGGGGGTTCACCATAACATGAAGAACTGTATTAAAGGGTCGTGGCGTTAGGAAGGTTGAGAACCACTGCTCTAGCCTATCCTGATAAATACGCTGCCTAGAAGGAAAGGGAAAGTAAAGCAAATGTGGTGAAGAAAGTGAATGGTGCCTGGCTATTGAAAGATATAGTGTCTGGGGTCTTAAAGGCTTGAAGGTAAACAAGCGACCATCTAGCAGTGAAGCAACAAGCCCACATGGAAGAAACACACCAATCAGTGCGATCATGAGGTGTCATCGGGACTGGGTAACAGGCATCAGAAGATTCATAATAAACAATAAACAAACAAACAAAAACACATGGTTGAGAACGAGGAGGTTTGGAGCAGAGACCCCAAGCCCATATGTAGACAATGGTTCCATCCCCCCACAGAGGGGTCACAAAAAAGGGATGAGTCAAGGACCGGATGAAGGGTGCAGTAAAGGACCGATGGATCACAATATATTCCTCTGGGTCATTGAGGCTTCCTCACCCCCCACTATCATGACCCTAGCGCCCCTTCTCACTCTGGACTGGACCGGAGCAGGTACACAGGTATAGATGAGAGAAAAAGCTCACGACACATGGAGTCCAGGAACAGGAGTGGGAATAGTGATACCAGACCAGAAGGGTCGGGGAAGTGGGGGAGAGGAAGGGAGGAAGGAGGAACTGATGGCAATGATCAACACATAACCACATATCCCCACCCCCACCCCCATGGGGGGGGGAGAACAACAGAAACCATGGGGGAAGGGAGACAGCCGTCGGGGCGAGAGCTGAAAATAATAATTTATCAAGGGGCCATGAGGGTGGGTGGGGGAGGGAGGGTAAAAAGGAGGAGCTGATACCAAGGGATCAATAGAAAGTAAAGAAAATGTCTAGAAAAGAATGATGCCAACAAATTCCCTGATACAATTGATGTGTGCATTGTAATAAGAGTTGTAAGAGCCCCCAATAAAATGATTAAAAAAAGAGAAACGCTCATTATTTATTGCTGTCTAACAAATTGCCCCAAACTTGGTTTAGCTTCCTGACCGCATTTATCATCTCAGGAGGGCTGCAATCAAGCTTTTGATTGGAGTTCCTCTGGGCTCTGGGGAAGGGGTGACTTTCAATCTCCCTCCTGTGACTTTTGCTACAATTCCATTCTTCCTGGACTGTTGGGCAGGGGTTTTCAGTTCCTCAAAGCATGTTGGGTCAAATGTTACCCTCAGTTGCTTGCCATGGGGATCTATCTCCCCATAGGACAATGAGCAGTGTGGCAGCTGATTTCATTATAGTTGATGTCTGCTTGTTTGAAAACAATTAAGACTTGAGCCATTCTGTCAGATAGCTGGGCACCATCTAATTTCTTCACTATACTTTGCTATTGCCTCTATCATCCTTGTTTCCTTCATGCGGATGAATATCGAACAGGGCCATGTTGTAAGAACTAATTGTTCTTAGAATGGAACTAGGATTAAGTGTGAGCCCCCAATACATTCCTGAATCTATGCTTTTTTAAAAATCTGCCTCTGGCTCACATTAGAGACAACCTTGTTAATTTATGGTAGAGAATCTTATCGATCATCTCCCTGGAGTATAAGGACCTTCAGTTTATAGTGTCATTGATTAGCCCATGGTAATAATTTAAAAACACTATTGGGAAGAGGAGATTGAACAAGTGCAGGTTAGCTGCAAATCATAATACATGGATTATTCATTTGTACAGAATAAATCCTCACGTGACTAGACACCATTTGCACAAACAATGGGAGTTGGTGGTCAGGCAAAACTTACAATAATATTCACTGACAATGTCTCAGACACAGGTCTGCCAGAATAATTCATATTTTAATATAGCAAGTATTGAAATAGTAAGTAAATGTTAATCTACCTACTGATAGTTCAATACTCTTGGTATAGCTGTGTTCTGCTCCTCACCCACCATGTAGTTTCAGTCTTAAGTCCTCGGGTTTTAGATGTGTTTGAGTTAAAACCTAGTTCGCCTAGTAGGGTTTCCACATTGCATCCCTCTGGTATGGTGTTAGGAGCATGTTGCGTGCCTTGAAGATCCAGGATTCAATGATCCGGTGTCCTATGGCACGAGGCCTGGGTTCCCAGGGGTGTACAGAAACTTGGACCAATGTGGCCTATTAGAAAGGAGTATAGTACCAGGCATACGCCAAGTTTAGGGCCCTTAAAAGTATTGTTAATCCCCCAATCCCACCCCACCCCCAC
>NW_022111325.1:4005173-4014466 GCF_000313985.2 Echinops telfairi
GTTCCCTTCGCCTTACCTCCCAATTTTCTGGTCTGGCAGCAGGAGCTCTGGAAGATGCGTCTTATCGGGTCGCCATATTCCTCCCATAGGAAGTTGTTAGATGCAGCGCAAACTCAAGGGGGAAGGGCCTATGCCGGGTGTACATACAAGGAGGCAGTTATCATTTGAATGGATCTAAAAGCTGTCTATACCAGTTTTGTACTTAGCTTGCACTAGAAACTGTGCTATAGGATTTTGATCCATTATCACATTTACTTTACACTATCATTACTAGGCAGATAAGAAAGTAAAGGTTAGCCAATTCAAGGAACGTGTTTAGAGTTACACTCGACTTGCACTAGAATTCGATCCCAGATTTGTTTCAAATGCTTTGCATGAGCAGCTTTTCTAGAATCAAGGGGGTCTATCATTTGTGTTTCCTAAAAATGGTGGGTTCTGTGAATCCCTCATTCGTTTTTCTGAGAAAACATTCGTTTTCCTTTTTCCAAATGTCCTAGGTGTCTGCAGCACCGGGGCCAGGAGTTCTGGAGCACATGTAAGTAAGAACCCTGAAAGCCGCACTGTGTTGAGGGAGAGCCGAGGCGGTTCGGTCCTGTTTTCTGTGAACATGGACTCACAAGTGCAGCGGGGCGCTGAGCTGGAGGAGATGACATGGAGCGTCGGTCCTGAGTCAAAGCACAAAATTATGTTTCAAGTCCATCGTGGGTCAGACCAGCCAACATGGCATGGTCTCGAGGCCAAGTACAAGTACAGGGTCCATATGCCCAATATGACATCCCTGAGGATTGACAACCTGACCCTTGAAGACAGTGGGCAATACCACGCTAATGTCAAACTCACTGGAGGAACAATGTCCACTCAGAAGTTCCATCTCATTGTCTATGGTGAGTAACAAGCCCCTCATCCCAGCCTCAGGGGTCACGCTCTTCATTTGCCCAAGGGAGTGTCACTTCAGCACCCCGGGATTGTAGGATTGCAGCCAGATACCAATCTTTACACTCTATTTTCTCTTGAGTTCCCGATAGATTAGCTGAGATTCATGCCTGGAAGAAATGCACTTCATTTGGGGACAGGAGGAGTGGAAATTTGACAGAGATACAAAATTTTGCAATAAGTTTTTTTTCTATACGACTAAACTAAATTTCCTTGACATAGAACTGCTCCTAACTCACCGTGACATTAAGATGGGTTTTGAGACTATAAATCTTTTGTGAACAGCTAGCTTCATCTTTCTTCTGAGGGACAACCGATGGATTTGAACTGCCTACCTTGTGGTTAGCAGGTGAGCACTTACCCAGTGGCACCATGAGGGCTGTCTGTAAGACTGAAGATAATTAATAAAGGCACAGATTAAGTATCTCTAAAAGACTAAGAAAACTTAACTTTATATTGTTTCTGTAACAAATTACTACAAATTTGTGCCTCAAAGCAACACAAATTGTAATTTTACAACTCTGTAAGTCAGAAATCTGACACTAGTCTCACTGGGCTAAAATCAAGGCTGTGCTTTCTGAAGGCTCTTTTCTCCCTCTTGTTTTTTTTTTTTAATAGCAGAAGTTTCAGTAAAAAATTAAGAGCATATTACTTTTTAGAACAGTTGTAGGTTTATAGAAAGAACAGAATTCCTACACATTCCCTACCCTCTGCACAGTATTTCTCCTACAAAAATCTTGCATGGCAACGGCACATTTTACACATAATTGATGCACCAATATTGATGCATTATTATTAATGGAAGTCTACACAACATTAGAGCTCACTTTTTATGTTATAGAATCCTATCATTTTTGACATATGCTTAATGTTAGGTACCCAATATTATAATATTATATAGAATAGTTTGATTATTTTAAAAATGCTCTGCGCTCCACCCAGTTATCCCTCCCTTCTACTGACCTCCTGGAAACCACTGATTTTCTGACTGTCTCTGTAGTTTTGTCTTTTTCAAAATGTCACATAATTGGGATCATATAGTATGTAGTTATTTTGGTCTGGCTTCTTAAACTTAGTTGCATGAATTTAAGATTCTTCTGTGTCTTTGATGCTTTATAGTTCATTTCTTTTCTTTTCTTTTTACTTTTCTTCTTCTTTTTTACATAGAGTCACTATGAGTTGGAACCAACTCAATAACACCTAAAAAAACCAAACATTTTTGTTATCATTTAAGAATGTCAACATTTTTTATTGATTGTGGTTTGGGTGAAAGCAGACAGAGTAAAATAGTCTCACATACATCTTGTTTTGTAACATTAGCTCATTTTTCTTTGTCTCTGAACAATACTTCATTGAATGGGTGTGTGACAATTTATTTATATGTTTTTACCTATCCAATTGCATCTTGGAGTTTCTAACTCTTTCTATTTATGAATAAATTTTCTATCAATAATTATGTATATATTTTTAAATGTGAACATTCATTTATATCTCATTTGGGTAAATACCTAATGGCTCAGTAGTTGGAGCAAGTGGTAAATCTTTGTTCCACTTTGTAAAAAAATGGTCAGATTGTCTTTCAAAGTTACTGTACCATTTGCATTAAAAATTGTTTTATTGGGGGCTTGTACAATTCTCATCACAATCCATACATCCATCCATTGTGTCAAGCACATATGTACATTTGTTGCCCTCATCATTCTCAAAACATTTGCCTTCTACTTTAGCCCTTAATATCAGTTGCTCATTTCCCCCCTCTCTTCCCATAGCCCCCTCCCTCATGAACCCTCCATAATTCACAAATTATTATAGTTTTGTCATAAGTTACACTGTCCGACGTCTCCCCCTGCCCTCTTCTCTGCTGTCCATCCCCCAGGGAGGAGGCTATACGTAGATTCTTGTAATTGGTTCCCCCTTTCTATCCCACATTCCCTTCACCCTCCAGGCATCGCCCCTCTCACCACTGGTCCTGAAGGAGTCATCTATACTGGATTCCCTGTGTTTCCAGTTGCTATCTGTACCAATGTACATCCTCCGGTCCAGCCAGATGTGTAAGGTAGAATTGGAATCATGATAGTGGGTGGGGTGAGGAAGCATTAAAGAACTAGAGGAAAGTTATATGTTTCATCGTTGCTACCCTGCACTCTGATTGGCTCGTCTCCTCCCCACAACCCTTCAATGAGGGGGTGTGCAGCTGCCTACCGATGGGCATTGAGTCTCCACTCTGTACTCACCCACCTTTACAATGATATCTGTACCAATGTACATCCTCCGGTCCAGCCAGTATCAGTACTATCTTCTAGGCCCTCAAAGGGATGGCAATCTATTCCGGTGTTTTTTTGGATGGCCTTTTAAACTTTATCCACGTGAATGTGATAGCTGGGTACCATCTATTGGCTGTTATATTCCTTCGTGCTACATCTATCTTTCTAAAATCATAAGTGTCCTGGTTTTGTTTCTCTTGAGAATCCTGTCTAATACAAGGGGCTACCTTAATTTCCATAAAAGACAAAGGTAGAACAGAAATATTAACAGCAACATTAGGTCAATGATCTGAAGTAACCCACAAAACCAAGACGGAGTAAGACCTGTACCAAGAATAGCAAGTATCATGAGGCTTTGGTCTATACATACCCAAGAAGCACCAGAAGCAGCTACATTCTGTAAAACCTCAGGTTGTACCTGACTATAGACATGGAAACACTCATCTATTCAGACACAAAGCTGCTTTTCTGAGGCTTCGCAGAACCATCTCCTGGCATTCTATGTTGTAAAACTGCAGCTTTGAGCCCAGTTGCTTATTGAGTCAGAAGTCTTCCAGTCCTGCTCTATTTACACAAAAAGCCTTTAATCTGAGAGTTGAAATATCACTAATTAAACATTCTAGGAATTAGAAGTATTTCTTATATTATGAGGGCAGAGCCTTAAAACACACCTAATATTCCCACATAAAAACCCATGGTAACATTTTAGTCTGTTCAATAGCTTGTCCATTCTTCACAATTTGAATCTGTTGTAATTTGTGAGAGGATACAACCCTGATACACACCTTCCCTGATTCTTAATAAAAACTATCTATGTACTACAAAACCTAATTAGCTGCTGAAATAAAGTATAATTGACCTAAGTGTTCTTTCAAACTGTTATCTGGTTTTGAATCCCAATTTAACAATGCCTCAATGGCAGAGTGCATATGCATTGTGCTGTGATCCCCATGCTTGGCAGTTCAAAACCACCAGCTGCTCCGTGGGAGAAAGGACTGGGCTTTCCACTCCTGTCAACAGCAACAGTCTTGGAAACCCACAAGAGGTCGCGATGAGTCGGCCTTGACTCAATGGCAGTGAGTTTGTTTTTTGGTTTATAGGACAGTAGAGCTGCTTCACCGGGTTTCTGAACTATAGATCGCTAAGACAGACACGGCTTATTCTTCGGAGTCAATGTTGCTGTCGTTCGGTACCATTGAGTCGGTCTGACTCAGAGTGACGCTATGCACAATAGAATGAAGCACCCGTGCAATGCGCATGGGCTCAGATGGCAGAGCTTTCTCTCAGCAGCCAAGCCTTTGGTCCACCAACATTTCTTCCACACGAATTGAGAGAGTTTTTCTTAAGAGTTTTTCTGAGGCTGAATGAGTCAGAATGCCCTCCCTTTCGTTTAGGCTTACAAAGACAAGAATTAGTCATGTGCATATGTTTAAATGGATTAAAAATTTTTATCTTTTGAAGGCTCAAGTCTTGTCCTGTTTCTGGAAAAACTGATTTCGATATCAAAATCGTCTTTCTTCCAGAAATGAAACCTATTCTGTAATATCTTAATGAAGTTACTTGTTATTTTGATTTTGAGGTTATAAACATAAAACTTGTTCCAAAGGAATGTATTTCATTAATTATTTATAATTGCAGAACAATTTGATTTAAGAGTGTACATGTGTTATAACTGCCAAGCAGATTTCCTTAAAAAAATTATATGACTTAATAACATCATCTGGAGGTAAAAATTATATTTTCAACAATATTTTTGCTCTAGAAGGTTTGCTTTATCAATCCAAAATAGTTTATTTTTCTACAGTACACCCTTCAAATGGTCTGCCTAATTAAGAGTCACAGTAAGCAGTTTAAGGCCAGATTTGCATTTAAGGCTCAGATTAACCTAATAGAGAGAAAATAAGAAAACATAGATCTCAAAGTTCAAACAGAAGTCCTAAGAATGAAACTCCATTGTGTTAGTCCAGGGTTGACTAGAGAAATAAATCGAGGGACACATGTGTGTGTAAGAGAGCTTTATATCAAAGAGTAATTGTATATTAAGAAAACATCCCAGCCAAGTCCAGATCAAGACCATTAGTCAAATATTATTCCATATGTCTGATACCAGTCTATAAATTCTTCTTCAGACTCATTCAACACATGCACTGATGCCAAATGCAGAAAACTCATAGGCCAGTGGGTAGAAAGTCTTGTGGATCCAGTGGCAGTGGAAGCATTTCAGCGCTGGCGTGGGTCTCCACGTGGCTCCTTCAGCTCCAGGGCTCTGATTCCATCAGCATAACTCCTTGTGGCTTGTCAACAGGAATGAGAAGCTGAGAGAGAGTTCCCAGAATCCTCCTGAGAAGGCCACGCCTACAAGGAGGGATCAGCCTGTGACCTGATTGACCCCTTCATTCTTATTTATCAAGTTGACATGAAATTGTGTAACTACCACACCCATTCATGATTCTAGGTGACCCATAAGTAGATTTCATTCAAACGGACACCATTTGGAACAAGGATCATGTATTCAACTGGGTCTCTGAAGTCAACTAACAGGCTTATGAAATCACTATTGTCTGTTTCCAATGTACAACAATTAACAACAGCATACCATTCTAAAAACTGCACAGCACAACAGAAAGTCAAGCAACACAAACATACACACTAGTTGCATAATTTCAAGTTGTTTTAGTTAGTTCAACCTATTTTCAAACTATAACAAACCTATAACAAACATTTTCCCTCAAAGGTGGCCACTGATTTTTAAAAAGAATTCTTGGCAGTTAGATGCCATGAGCAGAGGTCTAGCCTGATCTTCAGAGGGGACATTGTGTGCCAACGTTCCCCCTCCAATTTTTTTGGCAAGATCTGGCGATACCACCCCAAATGCTCACACCAAAAAGCTAGACGGTACCATTTACCAATTTTGATGAGAAGATTGAGAGCTTCCTGTAACATCCCTCATCAATATGCTCATAAACTCAGTGAGCTACGGCTCCTTGAAAATAGAATTACTCCCATTAACTCAAACAGAGCAGGGTTTCCCAGATTTTCTCTGGGCCACAAAACCCTAGGCACACAGAATCAGAAACTCAACCCTAACTGCCTGCAAGAGAGCAGACGAAGCACTCGCAAACAGAAACAGACAGTCTAACGAAATCCGCCCCAGTCATACGCCACAACATTGGGCCATGTTGTCAGGGGAAAGAGATACAAACGGGAACTAATTTTCTCAAATCACTAAAATTCCAAATTTGTTCTCGTTCTTTCAATTTAATGTACAAACTCTGAACCGGTGTCCTGAGAAGGGAAAAAGAAAAAAGGAGAAAAAAAAGTATATAGAATCTAGAATCTAAATTTAGTTTCTTACAAGTACACCGACGATGGTCCCCAGAAACTTTAAGAAACTATCAAAGGCATTTCTATCTTTGCCTGTAGACAGCCTTTGCCGGAAAACAGAAAAAACAAAAAAACAAAACAAAAAACACATAATGTGAGTATTGGAAGGCCCCAAAACATGGTTCAAAAACTTAAGGGCAATCTCCTTATAGGTTCCTCAAAGAACACTGGACCCAGTGGGGTAAAGCACCCCTCTTTTCTCCTGGCAGTCCTGGACCTTTTCAGAGATCCTGCTAGGAAAGAGGGCTTTGAGCCTGCCAATCTATGCGGTATTGTTCTAAGGGGAAGAGATCCCAAAGCCAATAATATTTATAGAGACCCACTATTAAGTCTTAAACAAGACCAAGAGAACGCATTCGCTGGATAAGGGAGTGCATTAGTATGAGATCATAATGATGTCACCCCACCCTCACCCCTTAGCCCCCTTTCCTGATCTTGCTTAGAAATCTCAGGCAAGTATTCAAGCTCATCACTTACACTTTCTACTTCCACAAACCATCAAAGCATAATTAGACAAGTTATTTGCCAACTTAAGTAGCACTGTCCTTCCTCCATTGTCTGCTAACTTTGGAAAACTTCATCAGGAGACATTTAATGCTACATTTCAAATAGTCTGCTCCTGGTGAGAGTAGTTCCCCCACAGCTTTCAATTGCCAACAGTCTCTGCAAGGCAATTTAGGATCTTCCTAGTCATTACATACAAATTCCTCAATATCAATTATATCACCCAAGTCGAAATCCATGTTGCCCAGTTCTACATTTTAGGTATGTTAGAGCAGTGCCCCCCCTTTCTGGAACCAAGTTGTTCATAGTATCTTACTATTGCCATAGCAGAAGTGCCACACTCAGATGGCTTTAAAGAACAGAAGTTTGTTTGGGCACAGTGAATGAGGCTAGACGTCTCCATTCAAAGATGTGACTTTCAAAAGAAAAATACAAAAACAACAACAACAACAACAACAACAACAACAACAACAAAGATGTGACTTTCTACTCCTGCAAATAGTTGCAGTCTTGGAAACCTACAGAGGCAGTTCTGCTCGGTCATTTGGTTCTCTATGAAGGAGAATCCACTTGATGGTTTGAGTTTGATTTTGGGTTTGGGTATGAATTCAAACACATCCTTGGAGGCAGGGGATACAAGTCAGTCCATAAACCTCTACTCTCAATTTTCTGAGAACTTATCTTTTTTATTTTATCATGAGTAGGCTGTTGGATTTTGTTAAAGACTTTTAAGGAATCTAGTGATATGACCTGTAAATTTTCTTCATTAATCTGAAGAATTATATTGATTAGTTTGTGACTATCGAAACAGCTCTGTAAATTTCTTTGAACAGTCCATGTGATGTAGTAGGTTGTGTATCAGATAAGAAAAATTGAGGTTCTTTCAGCTGGAAAGTTCTGATGATAGTGATCGTGGTTGGTGCTTTCGGAAGGCATTCTTCGATTAGGGTGTAATCTTTTAGTAAGGCTGTAATCTTTTAGTAAGGTGTAATCTTTTAGTAAGCCCTTGGCTTGTGGTTGTCAAGTGCACCTCAACTTCCCCTCTCCCATTGGTTAGGTTAAATGAGGAGGCTAAGGAGGTCTGGCGTTGGCTGGTATGTTCCTCACATTGAGGATGAGAAGGGGTTGCAGGTTGGCAATTGAACTTCCAGGTGGAAGGCTAGATGGGGCTGGGGGGCTATTTGCTGCATTTCAGGTCAGTTTGGCTCTACTGACACCCTTGTTGACTAGGCCCGCCTCAAGTACTTTCCATTGAGAGCATGCCATTGCCAAGGAAGACAGGGCGCTCTTAAAACATGTTATTTGTCCTCTTCCTGCCAGAAGCACAAAGAGATGTATCTGTGAGCTTCACAGTGATAATCTGGGGTGGCTCCTGGAAATAAGCTTTCTTGGAAGTGTGGGAAGCCCCACACTCTGCATCGGATAGCCTTGGATCAGAGCTCAAATTCTGAGCACTAGGTTGGCAGAAAGCTACGGATAACAGTGAAAGCCAAAAATCCATATGTAGAGTCCCCATATGGATTAAGCCTCCCCTGAGCTCCTGCTGACAATTAACCAGGAATGCAAATAGGCATATCCTCAGGCAGAGTATATTTGAAAGGGGATTGCCTCCTCACCCCTAACTTGCGCAGTCTCCTGCAGGGCTTGCCTGGACGGTCCTTGATGGAGACTGCATGGTAGTGGGTCATCCCCTGACTGTCTTGGGCAGAAGGCCCTGGCCCAGTCTTGTAAACTCTCTGCCTTACGTAATAATGTACGTGCCCAGTCACGGTCCTGTTGCTGCCTCTCAGCTTTGGTTGTTAGATGGCATTGAGTCAGTTCTGCCTTCATAGTGACACTGTGTAACGTAGAACTAAACACCACCCGGTCCTGTGCCATCCTCACAACGGTTCTTATGTTTGAGCCCATTGTTGCCGCCACTGTGTCAATACATCTTGACGAAGGTCTTCTTTTTCCCTGCCTCTCTGTTTGTCCAAGTATGATGTAGTTCTCTAGAGACTGATCTCTTCCGAATGCTTCTAAGGAGTATTCTGCCTGTACTTCTTAAAAAAAAATCATTTTATTGGGGGCTCATACAACTTTGATCACAATCCATACATACATCAATTGTGTCAAGCGCATTTGTACATTCATTGCCCTCATCATTCTCAAAACATTTCTTCTCCACTTAAGCCCCTGGCATTAGGTCCTCATTTTCCCCCTCCCTCC
>NW_022111325.1:4015311-4024658 GCF_000313985.2 Echinops telfairi
TCTATTTCCCCATCCTCATATATAAATATATTTACATATGTACATGGCTTTATTTAGACCTCTATAAATGCCCTTTGCCTCCTAGCTCTATCTGCCTGTACTTGATGTTTGTTTGTCCTTTTGGCAGTCCACGGTACTTACAGTATTCTTTGCCAGCACCATCATTCAAATGCATTGATTCTTCTTCCATCTTCCTTATTCAATGTCCAACTTTCACATGCATATGAGGTGATTGAAAATACAATGACTTGGGTCAGGTCCACCTTTGTCCTCAAAGTAATGTCTTTACTTTTCAATACTTTTAAAAGGTCTGCAGCAGGTTTACCCAACACAATGCATCATTTGATCTCTTGACTGCCAGCTCCATGAGCATTGATTGTGGATTCAAGGAGGAAGAAATCCTTGACAACTTTGACTTTTTAAGTCTCTGGCTCTCTATAAATGCTTGGGCCCTGCTATGACCCTGTTCTCACGGTCTCCCTCATCCAGGTGATGTGTTTTTCTCTTTGTCTTATCTTTGTCCTAAGACTTAATACATGTTCACCTTAAACTGAGATTTGAGATCTCATTTTCACCCTAAGAAACGTTTGTGTATTAAGCTAATTCATGCTCAATCCCCTGCAACTACTTTTTAATGATCTTTAGTAGATACTAAGTCCAGCAGCCACAGTGTTGCTGGTGGTGTCTCTTCTCTTGGGAAGCAAAGATTCCCTGTTATCAGTTTGTCTGTCTCTCCAGATTTTGGTAGTCATTTGTTCTGTGACCTCAATTCTCTGACAGACATAAGAAAAGCTGTTTTTCAGCGTTTTTATTCTTCTTGTGAGGATAACAACACAAGTTTCTTTCCTGTTCCTGTTCCAGAGGCCACCCACACTGCTTAGCTCATGCTTCCTTCTGTCATTTTCAAAGATAACAGTGCTGTTGCCCAGATTAGGGGTTCAGGTATTTTCTTAGCCAATTGACATAAAGCAAGGACTCCATGCAAGAGAAACAGAAAGGGGTTTTATTGTCTGAGCAGATGAGGAGCAGTGTGTGTGTGTGTGTGTGTGTGTTGTCTCATGTCCCAAACTGAGTGCACCTGGGTCTCTTCAACCCACCACACTTCTAGGTTTCTGTCCCCTTCCCACCCTTCCATGACCTCTAACGAACCCCTATCAATAAAGGAAGGTTCAAGTTGCTAAGTCATGTTCTCCTGAATGGTCTTTAGGTTCTAATAAAACCATGTGACAGATAATGAGATAAACACTGTGCATGCTCTCTGTCCTGTTCCAACCTGGGAGGACCCTGGGGCCATTCTTTGCAAAAGACTCTTATACATAGAATGTTGCACAAATGGAGGATTTAGATAATAGCAGGATGGGTCACTAAGTACCAGATTGGGGTGGGGGAGTCTTACAAAGGTGGTTTGGCTAAGTGTTCAACAGTGGTGCTTCAAACCTTTCTCGTATCTCAGTACTTGGACTTTCTCTTTTGCATCCCTTTTCCTCTCTTGTGTTTATACCATGTCCATCCAGATAATTCAGTATATTATTTCTGTGTTAAGGTCAATGGACTGGCAACCTTAAATATTTCTGTTACCCCAATTCCCCTTTGCCATGTAATCTAACATCATCACAGATTCCAAGGATTAGGACATGATTATCTTGGAGACCATTATTCTACTTGCCAGAATTTGCAAATACATGTGTAAGCAGGTCCTTCCTGGTCTCTCCTCTAATTTAGCACCATCCTCACTCACAAAATACACCACATGTTCAACTCCGATAGCCTAGAAAGATGCAGAAGAAAGTTTATCCCTAACACTTCTTAAGAAACCCACTTAGCTAACTCTTTGCCTCCCTAAAGTTTCTCACTTCATAGAAAAATATCTTACAGAGAATATGGCTTCTACAACTTTTGGTCTTAGGTGATTTTAAAGACTGATTTGTCAGTTGTTGGTTCTAAGTTGTCAATTTGTTGCTTCTCTGCTTTTTACATAGGACCAGTGACATATTTTTCTCACAAGGTTGGTCGTCCTTAATTTTTACCTCTGTCTGTCCCTTAATTGCTACCATATTTGGGGACATATTTTTTTCTCTAGTGTCTTCAAGGTAGCCTGATTACTTTACGCCAGAGTGACTTTGTAGCCCTGGGCTTCATCTCAGCTGTAGAAATAGTTCAAGGGTCTTGAAAACAGAGAAGTCCTTCTGGCCCAGACTTCATCCCCTTCTAGGAAAAAGCCAACTTCTTAGAAATACTGAGCCCCTGGAGAGTATGTGGCACCTAATATCCTGCTTTTATTTTCGTGTAGATTTTTGAAACTTGCTTACTCGAGTGAAGTCATAAATGAGTTGGCACGATTGCGCCCATTCTTAGGAGAACTTTCTGATTCTCTGTCACTTACTTTTTTAGTTTTGGGAAAATTGTATCACCTCTATAAACCTCAGTTCCTTTTTTTTGTAAAATGCTCTTATTTTCCTTGTGGGAGGCTGCTGGAGCCCAGAGAGATAGTTGGTTTCAAAACATGTGACTTGTGTTTTAGGAGTAAGAAAGCCCACAAAATTAAATGTATTGTATAGAGAGCCGCTTATTAAGTTATAGCAGGACAAAATAAAGGATAAAGACGAATCATCCAGAGGAGGAAGATCATCAGCATAAGGGTGCCACAGTGTCCCACGCGTCCCAATTACACAGCTACCTATAGAGGACACAGGACAAGAGGAAATGGTCACAAAATTGACGAGCAGCAAATCAACGCATCCCATTTGCAGGCAGGACTACAGACGTGGGAAACAACCATAATTGAGATCCACTATTGTAGATCAGAAAAGCTTTCAAGATGGGTCAGGGCCCTCCAACCACATTGTTTAGAGTATGATTCATGACCACGGGGCCTTGGTATCTCAATTGCCATCACAGGCATACTGACGCTAGTTCTTGAGGGCAGGCAGTCCCTCTCTGAGCTGACCAGGGCAACGGCAGCAAGCTTGCTCTGCCTAAGGGCAAACTTTTACATTGCTGGTCAATGATCAGGAAAAAATCTGGAGACTGAATCAACGTGGACACGTAAAATGGATTTCAGGCTCCCACCATAAATCGTAGGCTTCTACAAACCCTGTGCTCAGCATTTAAGCTCTAATACACCTGTACTGTGCGCCACACATGTGAGGCATTGTGGTGCAAAGAATTATTTAATACGAACCTCTTAGCTGTAGTCTTTACAACTCCCACCAAATGGCTGGGTGTGTCTACGTGAGATGTTTGTGATCCATTGTAAGGTATATGACAGGGTCTAGGAGTTGTTGACTAATCTTGGGAGTGGGTGTAGGCAGGACTAGACAAATAAGGTGTATAGTACCTTGATGTGGTCAGTTTTGCCATCCCCTAGACTTAAAACGAGTGGTCCCAGAGAGGATAGGGGGGTCTTACTACGATAAGGAAAGAAGACATGGGAGTGGAGCACTCTCTTGGGACCTTGGATTCCTGTACTGGGAACCTCCTAGATCCGGGAAACAGAGAGTTGTAACGCCAGGGATGGCAAGGGACAACCGCAGAAACATGGTAGCAGCGGAGACAGCAAAGCCAAGAGCTCTGCATGAGACAGTGCGTTGGACTCTCTGGCCAAAGGCATGAGAAAGGTGAGCGCCTTCAGATGGAAGGCTTGCTGGCAGTGCCTCTGGGCACTTGGGGCTAGATTTACCAGCGCAGGCAGTTAGTGCTGAGTGCCTTCGGGCCAAGACCTTCTAGCGGAGTGGGGTGCCTTTGGGCACTTATCAGCAGAGCTAATAGAGCTTGGCAACACTTGCCCAAGTCAGGCAGAAGCCAAGCGATGAACCAGTAGGCTGAGGGCAAGAGAGGTGTGCCTTTGGGCACTGCTGAGAAGAGGCTGTCCTGCTTGGAAAAATGAATGAAGTCCTTTCTGAACCTGTCCGTTCCCTAATCAGCCTCAGAAGCATGAGCGCAATCTATGGATTCTGTTTGGTCTTGGCAACAAATGGTCAAAACCAGCGGAAGAGTAGAGAGTACCTTGGGAGGGACAGCGGGTTTCAGAATTGCTAAAAGGGTTCTAGGAGTTGCCTTGGGCTGTTGAGCTCCACCCTCCTACCCTCTGGTGAAGTTGGAGGAGGTCAGACACTTTGGCCAGGCAGTTTTTATAGGCATTATTTCTTTCCTTGGTCTCTTCCTACTCCAGAACCCGTCCCCTTCCCGCAGATGGTGAAAAAGTCATCCTCCCTTACACCAGACTGGTGCAATGTTACACTGGAGTGCAGTGTCCCAGGGCCTGCAGAGCAGAACCTGAGCATGACCTGTAAGAGCAAGGACCTTCCCACGAACCTGCATCCAAGTATCACATCAGGACCAGGCACCAACTCCTGGACCTTTACTGTGGATGTAGCCCTGAGTCAACCCCAGAGCCAGCCCAATGGCAGCATCGCCTGTGTGGTCAGCAACTCTGAGGATGAGAAAACTGTCACCTTCGACCTGAAGGACACCTGTGTCCATGGTAAGTGGAGCTCGTCAGGAGGAGGGGCACTCTTGGAACACAGATGCCACCAGGGTACAGGGGACTCAAGACTTTTCATTCTGGCAGGTGCATTAGCACCAAATTCTACCTGGTCACCCCTTCCAGATGTCTGGGAGTCACAGTCAAATAATTTCTGCTTGCAAATATCTCTCACTTTAATCCCTCTTCCCATTGGTACAGTCAGTACCTCCCCACATCTCTGCCCACTTCTAGTCCTTCTCTTCCCCCGTTCACCATCCATTGTGCACTCCGAGTGGGTGGTCATATCTCCAGGGAGTTCCTGCAGGACTCATATAGAAATCCTCCTTCACCCATGTTTCTGTTCTTACACACTATATACCTAATTGGAGATCTCAATGTGTCCTGCCCCACCAACCCTTCCATGCCCCACGTGCCTCACTTCCTTCTAACTCCACTTGAATATTTCTCTATAGCCAGGCCTACCATCCAAACCATGACACATGTGAAGTCACACGGGGCCCTGTGCTCTGAAGAACTCTGCACTCGGGTGAAAGCTCTAGGGTTTCTGTATTAAATCTTTTAAATTAATTTTAACTTAATTTCAAATAGTCACAATTTTTGAACAAGAGGCCCCGCATTTTTTGTTCACACAGGGCCCTACCAGTGCTGTAGCTGCTTCTGTGCTGGGCCACTATCTCCTCTATGGACCCATCAATGGCCCTCTCGCACTTGGGGCCAAGGCTCCTTCTATTACAATGTCTCCTGAGCCGAGTAGGAATGTTCCATATGCTGGATGCTCTGAGACAGCTGCTCTGTCTTGTTCTCCATTGTACCTTGGCTTTTGGCTAAAGTGTGCTTGGAATGAGTGTCTCATTGAGTACACGAATGAATGGATGGATAGCAATGGGCAGCCTCACCACCCTTCTGTAACCCACCCTCTACCTTCTACTGGAGGGATCTGGTAGTGTTTCCATGTCAAGTTAAGCCGTGTGTGACCCTCCACCTTCATCCTGGAGTCTCAGATAAAGTTTAGCACTTAGCATGATCCACAACACCGTCTAAGACCAGACTCTTGCCTCCCTCTGCTCCTTCCTGCCTACTCCTCCTCCCTGCCCTGAGCACCTGTCTGTCGCACCCACACTGCTCTCTTATCCCCAGCAGGCTGGCCTTTTGATACAACTATTTTCTGAACATGGTGCTTCTGGGATAGCCCCATATCCTATCTATAACCTATGTATTTAACGTATATATATAACCTATGTATAATGTTTAAGACTCCGCTTTCCCCGAAGACTTGTGTACAAAGCACGAAAGCTCGACCACAGAGGTGGTCCCTTTGTTGAGCAGCATGAAGAGCTGCGTGAGGATACAGCACCCATCTTTTTCCTGTCGGTGTCTCCGGCACCAAGCCGAAGCTTGGCAATTGGGTGACTGAATGGGCCTGCCCTCGCTCTCGCCCTTTAAGCTTCTGAACCATGTTCCTTCAGAGTTTTCCACCTGTGCTTTCTCTATGTTCTCTTGGCAACGAGTATCTCAAATTCCCTCTTGCTTTACCTTTCTTGAGGGAAACAGGACAGACTGATAATAGACTCCTGAGAATCAGCCTTGGCATCTCTGTGTTTTTGCTTATGACCTTGGGAGCTGGACTGTTCCTCTGGAATACACATTGGAAGAAGAAGAAGGAGGAGGAGGAGACCAGGAGAGGCAAGTTACACCCTTCCATGATGCCTTCGGAGTCCCCTGCATCTTGCTGCACAGGGAATGGGCTTCTCAGGGAGGATGCGGGGTTTGGCCGTGGCTGTGGAGGTCATGGAAGTGGAGGAGAGATACCAGTTTCTAAGTTACAGAACCAGTCTTCTCTCTGTGTGTGTCCAGGTTTGCAAACAGACTGCAGGGACGATGATGGTGACCTCAACTATGTGGAAGTGGGCCAGCAGGAGGCTCCGAAGGGCAAGAATAAGGTGAGCCCTGGAGAGGGGGCTGTCCTGGACACCTCTAGGATACTGCCTTACCCTGATGTCCCCAATCCTCGGATCTGTTCTTTCTGCCCCCACAGTCTCTTTTTCTTCTTCTAGGATATCAACATACTGTATATACTTGAGTATAAGCTGAGACACCTAATTTTACCACAAAAATATGCTGAAAATACTCGACTTATACTCGAGTATATACGGTAATTTTGTATGAGAATTTGCAATCCGGGTCACCAAATACTTGATGCTTTGGGGGCATTTATAAGTAGGAGTGTCGACGGGCATTGGCACTATGTGGGTCCCTCAGTTGGCACCTTACCTCCAGCTGATCTTTCTGTTTTGCATTCCCAGGGTATCAGAGAGCAACATCTGGAAGAAAAAGTGTCTCTCACTACCATCTACAGTGAGGTCTGTAAACCAGGGCAAGCCATGAAAATACTTTAATTGAGAAGGCAGGAGAATCTGGTCCTCCTGAGACACCACCATTGAGCCTGTCACCCTTTGGATACTTGCCCTTCCAGCAGTGGCCTAGTTCCAGCTGCTCCTGGTTTGGATTATCCTGACCTTCCTATCTGAAGCCCCCTGGGAACACATGACACTGCTCTTCTCCTCATCTCTTGCCTCCAGCTTCCCATAGGATGTCTACAAACTCAGGATCCTCAGCCTGTGAAGTACGTGAGGCTGGATTCTCTAGAAAAGCAAAATCAGTTCTCTCTCAAACTCACCAGCTGATCCACAGGAGAAAGATGGGGCTCTCTGCGTGTGTAAAGATTTACAGACTTGGAAACCTTATGTGGTAATTACATAATTTCATGTCAGGTTTAGGGGTGGAATCTAACCTGTCAATCAGGTCACAGCCTGATGACCCCTCTTGGTGGGTCCACAATAGCAGGATTGTGGGAACTTCCTCTCTCTCTGCCTTCACCTTCCTGCTGCTGAGCTACACTGAGATCGGAGAGTGACCCTGGAGATGCATCCATTGCCATTGGATCCACGGGGCTTTGCGCCCACCGGCCAGTGACACTCCTGCATTCTGCATCATTGCATGTGGCTTTAGGAGTCTGAATAAGAACGTATGGGCTAATATTGGACTTATGGACAAGTGTAGAACTTATGGACTTGATCTGGACTGAGCTGGGATGTTTTCCTGATATATAATCACTCCTTGATGTAAAGCTGTCTACACATATATGAGTGTTACTGGATTTGTTTCTCTAGGCAACCCCGCCTAAAACACGTTCTATATATAGGATTGCTATGGGTCATCAGCAACGCAATAGCATAGGGTAGTGTACATTATACTCCTGGACCAGAGCCTGCACCTAGGCCTGAACTTTGCCCACTTTTCCAAAACCCTTCTTTCTGTGAAGTAGGAAGATGCATTATTCAGGCCTTTCCCTACCTTCTATTTCCCAGGTAATGATTCCGATACGCTACATTTTGGGGTTGTCTTATGATATAAATAGCCCCTGCTCTTCCCCTGGTCCTGGGTATGGCATTAGTGGAAAGAAGAGATCTGTGGAGTCTTTCTGACCCACTCTGAAGTCCTCTGTCATGGCAGGGCTCTTGTGGGCTCTAACACATCAAGCCTGTAGGGAGGTCAGCTACTCCTTAGTCTGCTCTTTTATCGAGTTCCCAGTCCCTCCAGCAGTGCTGCCACCGCCCATCGCCCATAAACCACTGGCAGGCCTCTTCCTTACTCGAGTGAGGGTCCCTCCCACTGCTCTTCCCTCCCACCCCTACCTCTTTTTATTCAACTCCCCTTTTCCAAATCCCACATCCCAGATGCCATTTCCATGTAGCCTTTCTACTCCTAACCTTTCTGCACACCTTGGACATCACTCCAGGGCCCTGCCACTGTCTGCTCTGGAGTGCAGTCACACCTTTACCAGGCTTGGTACAGGAGGCCCAGGGCCAAGGAGAGCAAGCACCTCTTTGAAGGACTGGTCCGTCCTTCTGCCCGCTTCCACAAGGGCTCAGCAAAGGATGCAGAACTCAGAGGCTGCAGGTAGTCTCAGGGGCGGAGGGCATGACGACTACTCAGAACTCACCTGATGCAGGGGTCTCGGCTTTCCCATGCCAACTCCAGCCTCATACGGTCCATCCTGCACAGTGGTGTGTGAATGTTTCGCTGCTTGGGGTCCTGTGTTAGGCTGAGTTGTCTAGAGAACCCCAACCAGTTACACTCATGTATATATTTATGGATAATATATATATGTATAATGTATAATTGTATATCAAGGAGTAATTTTATATCAAGATGTCATCCCAGCCCAGTCCAACCCAAGTCCATGGGGCCGATGCAAGCCGGAGCCCTCCTCAGACTCACGTAGCTATAGGACAGCCCCACAGAAAGGTGAAGCAGGAAGCCAGATATCCCAGGGCGGTGGGTGCAGAGTGGATCCCAGGTTCGTTGGAGTAAAGCAGGTTACCGACAGCTCCCAGGTTGAGGGGTTCAATTTGGACTCTCACGGGAGGGGTGCAGGGAGGAAGGCACAGGGCATGTGAGAGCAGTTCTCACTGTTTCTCTCTTAAGGTCCGCGTCTCACTCCCCCATTCCTCCTCCCCCCTCAGCCACCCTCCCTCCATCCCAAGGAGTCATCACCAGGCTACCACCTAATTGACAGGTTGGATTCCACCCCTACACAGGTATCAAGTTGACATAAAATCTAACCAGCTCAAGGTCTTACCTATTCATGGCTGCCGCCTCCTTGCTTGGGGAGCAGCTCCTGCGTCAGAGATAGGCTGGCTTTGCTACAATGGACCACTATGGCTTCTTTGGTGGCCTAGAGGCCCTTTGGTTCCTGCAATTTAGTGAATTGTTTGACTATGATCTTTTACCCAGAGCCTTTGCTATTCCTACCAACAACCCTGGTTTCCCTGATGGGTGAATTGTTTGACTATGATCT
>NW_022111325.1:4025306-4033889 GCF_000313985.2 Echinops telfairi
CCCTGATGGGTGAATTGTTTGACTATGATCTTTTACCCAGAGCCTTTGCTCTTCCTACCAACAACCCTGGTTCCCTGATGGGTCTGAGTGAGAAAATGGGGGAAGATTCTGATTCAGCTGTGAGCGAGTGCCCTCCTGATGGGTCTGCAGGGAGCCATCTCAGAAGCAGGAAGAGAGAGAATTCCATGGCCATCAAGAAAAAAAAGAATCACAAGCAGAGCGTGTGTGTGTGTGTGTGTGTGTGTGTGTGTGTGTGTGTGTGTGTGTGTGAAATCCCTGTCTAATGTGGTAGAGGCCGCAGAGGCACCAGAGGACAAAGCCTCGAGATCGTGAGATTGGGTAGAGGACCTGCACCGAGACGACGAGGCCGAGCAGAGGAGCAGTGCTGAGACCATGAGACCACTAGGCTTCCTGGTGCATGGATCAGACAGAGGCCAAGAGACCACATGCTGAAAATACTGAAGACCAGAGGGAGACATGCCTGGCAGCATGACTGAGAAGAAGTGCAGCTGACAAAAGAACGGGATCTTTATCACTTTGTAACTTGTTCCCTTTCTTAATAAATCTGCTAATTCTGAATCTTGCCTGTGAGCTCTGTGTGCAACGACTGGCACTGGATTCACTAGCCCAGCAGAGAACGAGAATGCCCTGACAGGGATGGTTGGAGTTAGAACAGGGTAAGAAGAAGGAGGCTGGAGGTGCAACTGACCCCTGCCTGGGGTTGGTTTGAGGTAGATTCTTTTCTTTTGCGAGGTCTGCGCTCGGCTCCATGTCATTACTCAGACCCTGCCTCTGACCTCTTCTCCCGGAGACCGAACCGGAAGTTGAGGAAGAGATGCCATTTCCTCTTCTGTTTCCCAGCTGACTTGTCATGACTGAACATCAATTCCCATCAGCCTGGAAGCAATGTCAGAGGTGACCACACAGTGACCTTCCCATCTACCCCAGACAGGAAAAAGCAGAAAAAGGAAACCAGGGTTTCCTCTGCCCATAAGTGCCAGATTTAGTTCCAGGCACTTTAGAATATATATTTTTAATTCTTAAAAGAGCCCTCTGTGGTATGATCTCCATTTTTATGTATGGAAACTGGAATTGCTGACAGAATTGGTGGCAGAAAAAACCCTTTAATCGAACATTAGATGATTCTAAAGTTCCTATCTGTGATAGGTAGTTAGTTTATTGTGCCAACATGGCCAATGAACACATGTGGGATTAATTGAAGGGCAGAGAGATAAATGGCTGGCGAGCCTTGCCTTTCTTGTCTCTTGCTCTTTGATGATTGGACCAGTGTGCTGCTGCCTTGCTTGTTCTGTACCTCAATTTGCAAGCTACACTACCTGTGGGACACTTAACCTGTGGCCTGTGTCGCTGTAATTTGAGGTTCCTTCAAGATCTGCTTCGCCACGCTACTGGAATATACATCGCTTGAGCTGGGGACTGTCAGACTCTGTCATCTGGCCGACTGTTGGTGACCTGCCTTGCTGTTTGCGCCTGTGGCCGGATAGCCTGACTTGCTCTACAAAGGACTCAGCTGTATGCTTCCTTGACTTGTACCCGGTGGCCCTCAAGACTTAAAGGACTGCCAGTGTATTAGTTGTCTCACAGAAGTGAGTTGCACTGAGCCATTTGTACTGCTTTATAAATTAACTGTTTATTTCTTATATTATCTATCTAGATATATATAAATATATATAAAATCATTAGTGCTTTGTTTCTCCAGAGAATCCTGTCTAACATACTATCTTACCCCTACCTCGCACTGACAAGCCTGGAATCCTATGAATATTAAGATAAAAATATTTTATTTATTTAAAAAAATCATTTTGTTGGGGCTCGTACAACTCATATCACTATCCATACGTCCATCCACTGTGTCAAGCACATTTGTACATTTGTTGTCATCATCATTTTCTTTTTTTTTTAAGTCATTTTATTGGGGGCACATAAAATTCTTATCACAATCCATACATATATCCATTGTGTCAAGCACATGTGTACACATTTGTGCCATCATCATTTTCAAAACATTTTCTTTCTATTTGAACCCTTGGTATCAGCTCCTCATTTAAAAAAATCATTTTATTAGGGGCTCATACAACTTTTATCACAATCCATACATACATCAATTGTGTAAAGCACATTCATTGCCCTCATCATTCTCAAAATATTTCTTCTCCACTTAAGCCCCCGGCATTAGGTCCTCATTTTTCCCCTCCCTCCCCGTTCCCCCCTCCCTCATGAGCCCTTGATAATTTATAAAGTGTTATTATTTCTTCATGTCTTACACTGACCGATGTCTTCCTTCACCCACTCTTCTATTGCCCATCCTCCTGGGAGGGGGAAATATTTTATTTCTGTTCTCACCTTTCCCCCCAATTCAAATGCAGTCTTTTCTTCCAAGGGCCTCAGCATGCTGACTGGGGTGGCTCAGCTCTGGCTGGGCTTAGGTAGTGATGGAACTGGTAGGTTCAAGAAGACTTTCCCCTTAGGTTGAGAGTGAGGTTATGGTGGGTTAAGGGTTATGGGTTGAAGGATTTTGCACATTGGGACAAATGGACATTTGTGGGTCGATGGTCTCCCTGTCTTGAAATTTTCCCCAACGTTCCCACCTTTTCCATGTGGTGCCATCTGGACATCAGCATCTTCATCTTCAAACCAGTTCCATTTGTGCAGGCTTGTTCATAATAGCATTAGATAGTGAAATAGACAAGCTCATGGCACCTCAATTTTTTTCAATTGACCTAAATGTTAAGTAACAAATGTCACAAGTGTCCTTCACTTTTGAAGCCCTCCTCCCAACTCTGGCTGGCCTTTGTTCTGTTCAAGGCAAGCTGTGTTTTATCATCACAGTGGAATGCTGGTCAGTAATTGCCCTTAGGACGATCATTGTTTAAACTTCTCTCCATATCAGAGAGGACTAGTAAGTCATTCATCCCGGGGCAAGTGTGTTCATTTTTCCTTTACCAGGGAGCTCAGCTAAAGACAAGATCCAGGGACGAGTTGGAAAATCAGCACCAGCTGTCACTGTCTATCTCTCACTAATCACATATTAATTTTTAATTTGCTTTTTCTGCACCCCACTTGCTTCTTGAATGCTATAAACGCCTCAGGCCAGGGAACCTCAGGATTGTAGTGTGGAGGATCGTTCCTCTGAACGCCCCCTCTGCCATCGGGCGAGCCTGGTATAAAAAGACTTCGCTTAATTTGACTTGGGCATTGTAGTGGTCTTCTTTTATTTGAACCCACAACAGAGAGATAGGCTTGTTATAAGTCCCATATTTGGAACAGAAGTGATTCTGCCAGGCAGAAATACCCATTCTATAAGTGGGGAAACTAAAATCCAAAGAAGTTAATTGCTTCATTTATGTTCTGAGTACAAAGTTGCAGATCATGATTTGACCAGGGCATATGAGGCTGCCAGGGGCCATAGATTCACTTGTTTTCCCTCCCTTGCACTTGTTCCAGACCCCTCACCAGATAGCATTCCCCGTTGGGTTACCACTCACTAAATCTTTTGTACCCATTCATACTCTTATTCTTATTCCCACCCTCAGACCCCAGGCTGGCCTTCCCATTATCATTCATGTCTGAACCACTTTCCAACACACTCCTGACTTCCTTCTCTGTATCTATTATGGTCACTTGTTTTCTTCAAGCCACTCTGGTAAAATTTCTGAATTCAAAGGGCAATGAACAAATGAACCACAGATGCTTAGTCTAGGACAGCGGTTCTCAACCTTTGGGGGTCAAACGACCCTTTCCCAGGGGTCGCCCAATTCATAACAGTAGCAAAATGACAGTGATGAAGTAGCAACAAACATAATTTGATGGACAACATGAGGAACTGTATGAAAGCGTCATGGCATTAGGAAGGTTGAGAACCGCTGGTCCAGGAGAAGGCCTAGATTTCAAATCGGCCAATCAGAGTTATTTGGAGTTTGGAAACAGAGAACTGGAAGGTTGTCCCTCTGTTAAAATGCAAAATGGAAGCATTGTCCTTGGCTGCATTTCTTGAGAAGCAGAGCAACTGCTCTGCAGAGAACAAGGCAGGTATTTTTAGTTAGAGAGAAAGAGAATATTCAAAGGGCACTGTAGTTCTTGGTTTCCTTCCAGATAATGCAACATGGTGTGACAAATAGTATAATGCTGGCCAGTCTCGTGCAAATGCAGGACCTCATTGGGGCTCTTGACACAGAGCTTCAATCTTAGTAAGTATTTTAACTCACTCATCCGGTCTCCTAGAGCACTGTTAAGGACTGGATTGTGCACTCTAAAAATATGTTCCCATACTTGTGGATGTGATTCAATTGAGGAAAGGTTTTCTTTATTATGTTAAGGAGGTCACCGAGGTATATATAGGCTTGTCCATGAGCTAATTACTCTGAGAGATGTAAAGAGCAGTATTGGCACAACAGTGGTTTCAGCAGGTACATCAAAAGGGAGCTGCCAGAAATTCAAGCTAGAGTCAGTAGAAGATGTGCTATCAATCATACTGACTTTGGTTCCGAGCAGAGAATCCCAAAAAGATATTTACTGGTGTTTTATTGACTAGGAAAAATGCATTCAACTGTGCATACCACAACAACAACAACAACAATCAACACAGACACACAAAACACAACAACCTATGGATAGCATTTAGAAGAATGGAAATTCCAGAACAGTCACTGTGCTCATGTGGAACTGTTAGATCTCTCTGGAGCTAGATATACCTCGGTCCTTGGCTCCCCACGAGAAAGAATTCACGCCAAAGCCTGGTTCGTGTGATCCAAGTGAGTTTTATGAGAGTTAGAAGAAGTTTCAGGTTTACACAGCACCCATAGGACTCCTCCTGAACATGCAGCCTGGCTGGAAGCTGCTCAGCATCATGCAAAAGTGTCCCAAAGTTCCTCCAAAGCTCTCCCAAAGTTCTGCGCCAAAGTTCTCTCAAAGTTCTCCCGGCTCCTGCTTTTTCAAGGATTCCACGGGGAGGCATGGTGGATGACCCCTGATCGGCCCCATTAGCTGAATTAAATTCACCTGGCCTAAGTGGGCCAATTCAGGTTCATACCCACCCATGCCTACCAGCGGGAAACCCTGAGCCTCTGGGCATGTGCAGTGCGCCACTCCTTTGTTCCCGTAGCTTGGCCCTCTGTGCATGCATTAACGGACATTCCCCAGCCCTACGCTAGTCTACCTAACAGAACCTGTACATGGACCAAGAGCAGTTGGAAGAGAACAAGGGAATAGTTCATGCTTTAAAACCACAAAAGGTGTGTATCAGAGTTGTATCCTTTGACTGCACTTATTTATGCTGTATGCTGAGTTCGTACTGTGAGAAGCTGGTCTATAAAGAGAAGAATGCAGCATCAGGATTGGGGGATGGCTTGTTAACAACCTGTGATATGCAGAGGACACAACCTTGCTTGTGAGGAGGATTGAAGCGCTTACTGATGAAAATCAAGAGCTGCAGCCTTCAGTATGGATTAAAGCTCAATGTAGAGAAAACCAAAATGCTCATAACTGGACCAATAATTAATATCAAAATAAACGGAGAAAAGATTGAAGTTGTCAAAGGTTTTATCTTGCTGGGATTCACACTATTGCTCATGGAAGCAAAAAAAACAAAAACAAACAAAACAACAACAACAGCAGCAACCACATACCAAACTCACTGCCCTTGAGTTGATGCTAACTATAGTGGTTGTGTCAGTCCGGGTTGACTAGAGAAACAGATGCAGTGACACTCATATATGTGTAAGAAAGAGCTTTATATTATGAAGTTTTATATACCAGGGAGACATCCCAACCCAGTCCAACTCCAGCCCCTCAGTCCCTCTTCAGACTCACACAGTCACAACAATGATGTAGACTGCAGGAAGAATGCAGTTCTGGTGGGTGCAAAGCCTTGTGGATTCATTGGTGGTGGATGCATCTCCAGGGCTTTGGCTGCCATCATGGTCGTCATCAGCAGGAAGGTGAAGGCAGAGAGAGAGTGGGGAATTCCCAGGGATTCCCTCCTTATGACAAGGCTACACCCACAAGGAGGCTGTGACCTGACTGACAGGCCAAACTCCACCCCTACACTTTTATATAGCTTCAAGTTGACACGAAATTATCTAACGATCACGTAGACCTACCCCCGTGAGTTTCTGATACTGTAACTGTTTAATGGAGTAGAAAGCCCTGTCTTTCTCTCAGGGTTTCAAACTGCTGACCTCAAAACTAGGGACCCAACTCTTAACCACTACACCACCAGGGTCCCCTGCTCATGGAAGCAGTAGCTAAGAAATCAAATGATTTATTGCATTGGGCAAATCTGTTGCACTGGGCAACAGATTTATTGCATTGGGCAAATGCAGTTTAAAGTGCTGAAGAACATGGCTGTCATTTTGCTCTTTTTAAAGTGTGCCTGATTCATGGTTATGGGAAACAGAAGGATTTCTCTCAAGCTGCCTTCCCCAAATATATGCCAGCCTTAGCTGCTTGAGAATGACTATACACTTGGAGGTCTTCAAGAATAGATCAGGGGTCATTCTCCCTAAGAGCTATCAACCATCTACAGCAAGCAGACACCACTGTTTATCCCACAACAAGTAGGGCCCACTCCCTTCTGATAAGGATAGTAGCTGTCTGTTTCCCTGTAGGAGACACCAGAGAAGTCAAACCCGCCCAAGGATGACCAAGGTTAGGCTGCCATCATGAATCTAGGATCCTCCCATCTTGTCACATGTATACCCTAGACCTTCCTGTTCCTATGGGCACACCCCCTAGCTCACCCCCTTCCTGTTACGCTTATGCCTATCATAGATCCCCTTCCTACAATGTGCATGCCTATTGTACTGCCCCTTCCTGTGACGTGTGGTTACCTGTAATCATGTCCCCCTAAAAAGATAACACTTGGTGAGCAATAAAGTGGAAGCTCTTCCCGGCTCTCGCCCCCGAGGCTCTCCCCTGCTCTCATGGCCAGGCTGTCCCCATGAGGACCACCAAGTGGGGCTGAGGTGAGCATGCTATCATGAATTGTGTCTGACTCCATTTTTCTAATCTCTCCTCTCCTCTCATGCTCTCTATGACCTGACTATAATCTTTACTTATTATCGCTGTACAATTGCTCCTACCGGACCTGTGGTGATTTTTGGGGGACCCTCTCTCTTCTCCCCACACATGGTAATTTCAATGACCTCATATTCATGTGGAAATTGGATAATATATATAAGGAAAACTAAGAAGAATCGATGCATTTGAATTAGGGTGCCAATGAAGAATGCTAAAAATACAATGGACATCCAGAAGAACCAACAGGTCTGTCTTGGCTCTTTGGAGGTGACCATGGCAAGACTTTGTCTCGATTCCTTTGGTCTCTGATCAGGAGAGGCCAGTACCTGGAGAAAGGCATTGTGTTTGGTAAAGTGGAGCGGCAGTGAAGAGGAGAGAGACCTTTGAAGAGATGGATTGACTCAATGGCTGTCACAATGGTCTCGCACATAATAATGATTGTAAAGGTGTTGCAGGATTGGGCAGAATTTTCTTCTGCATTATATATGGTCACTATGAGTTGGAACCAACTTTATGGCATCTAACAGCAAGAACAACACCAAGACTAATTGACCCAGGGATAGACAAACACAATCAGAGGAAGATAGATGTCACATGAAGATGGCCAAGAAACTGAGACACTGAAGATGAAAGTCAAATACATTTCTCTAGAGCTGACAGAGTGAAGCCATCTCCAACAGCTAATGCCCTAAATGTAGCCTTCTCATCTCTTGAACTGTGAAAAATAAAAGGATCTCCCTTCTTTAAAGCCCTTTATACATGTGTTTCTGCTATAGCAGCACCAGGGACCTCAGGCAATGACTATAACTTCCTGCTCTCCTTAACCCTAATTGTTCTTCTCCCTCCTCATTTTCAGTCCATTGCTTTGCCTTTTATTATAGGAACACCACAGAAACAATCAGAAGAACTTCCACCATCTCCATCATCACACTTATGTACCATATATACTCGTGTATAAGCCAAGTTTTCCCGGATATTTTAAATGCAATTTTTGTGGTAAAATTAGGTGCCTTGGCTGATATTCGGGTCGGCTTATACTCGAGTATATACGGTATCTCCATTCATCTAAACCCATGCATTCTATTTTTCTCCTTGTGACTCTGAGTAGGTTTGGTTCCTTTGAGTCTAATACTCCTCTTGCGCACCAAATTCCATATCATTCATAGGCAGAGACATCACTCCACTGGTCTTCCCTGAATTATTAAAAAAAAGAAATATAGTCCAGGTTATTTTTATCAGTGCGTAAGCATATATCATTTCTTTCAATAAAGGAGTCCTACAAACTCAATTCATCTCTAGTATTGTCCTATATTTCTGCTCCAATATACAGCAATATTTTCTAAGAGAATTAGCTATAGTTTTTCTTTCCAACTCTCTACCTTTTTCTTCTGAGTTATCTTTACTTTTACACTTCCCCCAGCTCCCACTGACATGGTTCTTGCCAAGATCCTCTCAGAACTCCATGGTGATAAATTCAGCAATTCGCCATCCTTGTGATGCAGTGAATTACTTTATATGTCTTCACTACGATCTTTTTTTTTTTTT
>NW_022111325.1:4034928-4061878 GCF_000313985.2 Echinops telfairi
TGAGCATCATAGAATGCCAATTTACTAGAAGAAAGTATTCTTGCTTTGAGGGAGTACTTGAGTGGAGGCCCAATGTCCTTCTGCACTACGATCTTATAATTCAGACTGAAGTGAAAGAGACAGTCTGGTATGCTTGATAACTGAGTTATGAGATGAGTGTAAGGGTGGACGCACAAGAAAAAAGGTGGGTTGCATTTAGATATGTTCCTATGAAATCCATGGACTCAGTCCAAATCATTAGAAATGAGAAAGAGAAGCGGCCAGCTGGTCTTTAGTACAGGGAGGTATGTGTGGACTCCTTTGCTTAGAGCTGGTGCCTATTGACCTAGTTTGAGTGGCCAGGGATGAGCTGCCCTCAACTGAATTGGGAAGAGATGTCCTAGCCCTGGGTTAAAAACAGCAGCAACAACAAAAAACCAAAATAAAACAAACTCACTGCCAGCAAGTCAATGCTGACTCATCAGGACCCCCTGTGGGTTTCTGAGACGAACTGTTTATGGGGGCAGAGAGCCCAATCTTTCTCCTCCACAGCTGCTGGTGGCTCCAAACTGCTACCATGCAGCTTCCAGTCCAATGAATAATCACTAAGCCACCAGGGCTCCTGGGTTAAGAGGGAAAGAGAAAGCGAGATGTTTGCCACCATGAGCTGGTGACGATTGCTGCAATTGGACGGCTCGCGCTGGACTGAGTCTGGCTAGGGATGCATGTACTCAGAGTTCGAACTGGCACAGAAGACTCTTCTGATCAAGAAGCATGCTTCTCCCTCAGAGTACTGGCTTGGCAGGAACTGGCAGTTTAGAAATTGACCATGTGGTATAGGGGAAGATCAAGGCCAGAAGTGGCAGGTCACACACCTCACATGAGGGAAACAAGGTGCTACCTGCACTAGGTACAGTGAACCCTCGTTTATCACGGTTAATCGGTTCTAGACCCTACCGTGATAAATGAAATTCCGCGAAGTAGGATTCCTTATTTGTAAATCAAATATTTTCGTAGTTAGAGCATAGAGGACATGAAAAAACACCCTTTAGTCACCATGACACTCGTATGACCCAATTTATTAAACGAAAAAGGGAAAACATTTTGGACGTTACAATTATCATTTATTATTTATTATATTATTGATGGCATCAAGCGTGTACAGTATGAGCCAATCAGTGGCAGTAATGACAGAGCATGCGCTGTTACGCAAAAACCACAATAGAGTGAAGCCGCGGAAGTTGAAGCGCGAAGTGTCGAGGGTTCACTGTAGTTTCCTCTTTTCCTGAAGAGTGTGGAGAAGAGAAGGTGCTGACAAGTGTACATAATTAATTGTGTTAATTTTTATCAGGGTTAAATTTGACGATAAAAGCTGTAATTGTAGAAGCAGTAACTTCGAAAGAGTAGGCGCAAAGGGAGGCATTGCTGGACTGAAGAACAGTGGGAGCACGTGAATAAAATGCCGTAAAAGTTTTGCTATGCTGATGCCTCATGAGGCTCAGAGCAAGGGATACAATTTTGGTTAAACGTTATCAGACACCAGATAAAATTTCAGTTAAATTTTATCAGACACTAAAACGGTGTCTGGTATTTTCAGATAGTCTGACTAGATTAAATGGATAATTTCTTGTACCAGATCAGAATGGCTGATATGTGGGTGACCTCATCCTTATGACTCTTTGTCTTACTAAAGAACTAATTATTAGTGACCGTTTTGGACTTGCAAAATAATTGGGAAGAGGAAGTTAATTCCTCAAGTATGAAAGCTCTCATTATCCTGGCTGCTCATCAGGATGTTGAAAATTGTGGCTGCAGAGTTTTGAAAAGCGAGGCTTCCTGGTCTCTCTGACCATACGGGGCATCAGGTATATTTCTAAAAGATCAGTAGATGTGTCTGGTGCATGATCGGACTTGAGAACTGAAATCTTTGGCTTAGTCATAGAGTACCAACCCTACTCTGCTTAAATTAAAATCAAGAAACACATTCGAAGGAAAGACAACTCAAACCGCGAAGAATTTTAATAATTCCACAGAGGGAAACCCAGCACTTCAACCTGGCAAGGCTTTGGGGACTTTCTATAGGGCGAGAACAAAGACCTGGAGCAACCCTACTGGACTGGAGGTTATACATTTGGATCATCTCAAGGTGAGGCTTTCTGAATGGGCCTCCTAAGATGGGACTTCCTTGCTGTCCACATGCCTAGTGACTAGGTTAGTTAGGGTCTGGTAATTCCAAGGGTGGGCGACGAGGGGAAATCACCAGGTCATTATGTCATAATCACTGATGGATCCTTCCTTAGAAACTCCCTGTTCAAGTAGAACTTTTTCTGTGGGTATTCGCATGAGAGATTTTTAGGAAGGTGGACCCTCGATCTCCTCTTAGAAACACCGTTTCTGCATTCTTAACTTTATCACAAAGGAAAACATTTCCTGGGGTGTAAGATCAACTCTGCCTCGACAACGGCTACTGGCAGAGTGGCAGCAGGGCCAGTGACGGAGTGAGATCTAGCCCTCTGGCCAGCGAGCTCAGATTTGACCAACTCTCTCAATGTTAAATTTCCTTACATGGTCTATATTGGGTCTTTATATTCAAATAGGAACATACATGGTATGTGTAGAGATGATGTCAACTAGACACTCCGGGCTAATGGTAGGGGTAGAGTTCAACCTATCATTGCGTCTCAGCCTGACGAGAGAGGGGGACCTAGAAGAGTCAACTCATGTTTGGTCCTTCACCTTCTGTTGGAGCTGGATCGCATATCTGGTTCCTCCATCTTCGGTTGTATCGCCTTCAGGTTCTGAAACCATCCTCAGATTACTGGCTGAGGGTTCATTTGGCTGACCTCAGATGTCTGCACCCACCAGCCTGTGCCCTTGCGGCCTCTGCTTCATCATCCTGGTCTGGTTCCTTGATCCCCCATTTCCAATCTCAGGAGCCATTAGTGACTGCCCTGACCTGAACTGGACTCATTCATCAGCGGGCTACCATAGACCTATTTCAACACTGTGTAAGGCACATCTTGATATAAACAACTTCTTGTATACTACACATACAAGTGCCACTTGTTTTGTTTCTCTAGAGTGTCCAACCCAACGCAATATGTTAGGCTGAGTTTTCTAAAGAAACAAAACCGGTGACACTAATATATGCATAAGAAAGAACTTTATATCAGGGAATGATTTTATATCAAGAAGGAAGCCTGGCCCAGTTCAACTCAAGTCCATGAGTCTGATGTTATCCCTGTTGATCCAAGGTCCCACATGGCACGGTGCCAAAGCTCCCAGGGAAGGCAAGATACATGGGCCACTGCACAGGCTCTGCAGGCAGATGCAAAAGCCAAGCAAGCCAGAAGGCAAAGAGGGTGAGAGAAGGCTTAGTTCCCTTCAGTGTCTCTGCTATAAAATGTTCATACTCCCCAAGGAGGCATCACCTAACGGTGACCTGATTGATAGCCTGAACTGCACTCCTACATCCACACAGGCACACTCAAGTGCTCAGGGACAAGGCAAGGTGCTGTCCGCACCCAGGATCAGCAGACCACATGGATTGCTGGCCCCAGAACTAGATACAGACTCCAAGCAAGCAAGATGGTGAAGAGAAGGGGAGCAAGAGAGGGGCTGGTGTGTGTTATAAACAAGCCACCCTCCCAAGGAGACTTCATTGGACTGTGCCCAGATGAAGAGCTTGGATTCCATCCATACCTTCCTACAGGTGCATCAAGTTGACACAACCCATCACAGCCATCCAAGATAAACATGGCGCTGTGGAGACCTCTCACCTCAGTGGGAGTAGAGGAATCAAAATCATCTGTTTCATCCGCCCAAGGCCGATTCCTACAAGGTTCGGTCACATATTCTTCCCTGTCCAATCTTTTTTTCTTTTTATACCTATTCTGATGTCAATCATTCCTCCCAGGGCCCTTTCTACTCTGCTGGGTTTGAGAATTCATTGCAGTGGCCACACAAAACGCACACACAATACTCAGAATTATAGAGTTTATTAAGGAAGCAATAAAGTAAAATTCAGGGCCAGGAATGCTCAGGAGACAATTAGGACAGTCTCTTCTTTTTTTCCCCCCATCATTGCTTGATTTTTTAAAATCGTTTTATTAGGGGTTCATACAACTCTTATCACAATCCATACATACATCAATTGTGTAAAACCCATTCGTACATTCATTGCCCTCATCATTCTCAAAACATTTGCTCTCCACTTAAGCCCCCGGCATCAGGTCCTCATTTCCCCTCTCCCTCTCCGCCCCCCCTCCCTCATGAACTCTTGATAATCCACAAATTATTATTTTGTCATATCTTTCCCTGTCCGACCTCTCCCTTCACCCACTGTTCTATGGACAGTCTCTTCTTGGTCATGTGTTCAGACATGCCTCTCTCTGACCCTCAGCCCCTTAGCCCTGTGGCTTCCTGATCTCTGCCTTACTTGGGAAGTGTACAAATCTCTCTTTGCCATTCTGGCTAAGTGTCTAGAAGTCCCCTCCTCCACTAGCAGGCTTTCTGTTTTAGAGACTCAGCTCGATTCTCTGTAAGTCTTGTGCCGTCTCTTGTTTCTGCTGATCTTCCTCCTTTTTTGGGGTCCCTGTTTCCTGAAGTCTCTCACTGTCTCCAGTATTACTGTTCTCCATCTGAGGAACTGGGCAGGTTCCTAGTGCAGGGGCCCTGGGTCCAGAAGTTGTGTTCCACTCCTGGCTCCTTCTTTCTTTTTGATGGTCAGGAGGTTCTCCATTCAGCCTCTGGGGTGGCTCATTTTAAGCCTAGGGGGATGGGAAAACAGATCAGTTCCAATATTAGGGCTCTAAACACCTTATTTGCATGGCCTTCCCCACCCAAGTGTAGCATATATTATATTTATATTATTAACAGGCTGCCCAACTGCATGAGTGAATTCTAAGTAATTTACATTTACATATTCCTACCCAGTTATTTGGTGAGACTTCAAAAACTATGGCCAGAGGAGCCATATTCAGTCATGAACCACACCACAGCACACTCACTTCCTATTATTGGCTGGAAACTTTCTCGTAGGGAGTTTGACGGCCAGCTTTGCTGGGAGAATGAGGAGGACACCTTGTTCACAGTTATATGAATCTGAGACATGAGTTGAGTTCTTATCTGTCAAGTCAAAAGCAAAATAGGAAGTGAGCGCCTTCCGGATGCCTGGAATCTAGTATTGAGTACACTCTTTCAGTTGGCTGATTCCATGCCGGTGACTCTGATTCATTGAACACTTGTAGGTAAATTAGGACAATGGGCTTAGAATTACACTATTTGATTTTGCCAACGATTGTTACCTAGAATCTACCAGTGTACAAGTTGGAAGGAAACTCAAAGACCATGGAATCCTACCTCTAGCCTGTGCTGTAACAGTCCATCTTAATGACAGTGTGCCTGTGTTTACACAATTCCAGTAATAGGGAACTCACTATATCGAAAAAGCACCTATTCTGTCTCAGGACAATTCTGACTGAAAAAGGTTCTTTGACATCATAAGTTACTGCCCCTGCCCCCCAGCCCGCTTGATATGAACATCTGTGATGTCACTCATTGCAAATGTGACTTCCATCCACTTAATGGTTTTTCAAGTGGGTTTCAGTTTAGGCTGAGTTCTCTAGAGAAACAACCGTAAAATATATATGCAAATCTAGAGAGATTTATCTCAAGGAAATTGCTCACACAGTTGTAGAAGATGGCAAGTTCCAAGTTCAAGCATCAGATATCAGCCTGGAAGCCTGGCCTGACTCATGTAGCTGCAGAGGGTGATGAACCCAAGATCTGCAGGTTCGATGACAGGCTGTGGCTGTGGAGGAGTCCAAGGATGACAAGTCAGATGATGCACTGCTAACTCACAGGCTGCATGGTAATGACACCCAGAATTGGCAGGCAATAGGATAGGCCACTCATTCAAGTCCAAAGAGCCAGATGCGAGCCAGATGCAGGATCTAGATCTAGCAAAATGCAAACAAACTTTACCAAAATGCCTAAATATTCTTGAAGCAGGCTATATCCCAGAGAAAAATTTCTTCCAATGGATTGGTAGATGCTATCAAGGTAGATAGCATCCTGAAGGATTTCATTGGTGGTAGATATCATCATGAAGGTCATTATAGTTGATCAGATCTCATCACGGGGGGGTGGGGTGGGGGGGGTTGTGCTGGCTACGCCATGATTATAAAAACACTGAGAACCATCAGCCAACTCTTCCTGGGGCACATGCCAACCTTGACTCTTTCTGGGTTTCCTACCTTGTATAGTCCCAGGGGCAGGGAAGTCTGGGATATCATATTCCTGAGGATGCGGTTGGATGCCATTTAGTTTACCCTTCAATTACACAATTGCTCTGTAGGACCCATTCAGTTGTGGAGGCTGATTCCCCACAGTAATCTATAGTGAATGTTACAATCTTTGACCTTGTGGTAGTTACATAATCTGCTGTCATTTTGAGACTCACGAGTGAAGGGGTGGAGTTGACCTGTCAATCAGGTCGCAGCTTGATGACTTCATTTGGAGGCGCCAAGGAGATAAATAGCTTGCTGGAGGTGGGACACTTGCTCACTCCCTGTGAGACATTGCTGATGAGAAGCCACATGAAGCTACCCTGATGCATCCAGAGCCCTAGGAGCTGGGGGAGCCATGTGGAGACCCCTGCCAGTACTGAGATGCTTACAACACCTCTGGATCCACAAGACTTCCCACCCACTGGCATGTGATCTTCCTGTATTCAGCGTCATTGCCTGTGTTTCATGAGTCTGAAGAGGGCTTTATAGATTGGTATCAGACATGTGGGCTAATATGGGACTTATGGACTTGATCTGGACTGGGCTGTGATGGTTTCTCAATACTCAATTGCTCTTATATATAAAGCTCTTTCCTACACACACATGAGTGTCTATTAACTTGGTTCTGTAGCTTATCCGGACTAACACAGACCTTCATGAGGAAGGGCTTAAAGGCCTTCTCATTTTCAACAAGCAGCATTATGTCATCTGCATATTCATAATGTAGTTCCGCTTCTTGGATTATTTGAACAGCATACAGATTGAACAAGTATGGTGAGAGGATACAAACCTGACCCACATCTTTCTTGATTTTAGATCATGCAGTATTCCGTTATTCGGTTTGCACAACTGGATCCATGTACAGGTTCCCTGTTAGCACAATGAAGTGTTCTGGAATTCTCATTCATCTAAAAACTAGCCATAGTTTGTTATGATCCACACAGTAGAATGCTTTGGTGCATTTTTAATAAAACACAACGAACATCTTTCTGGTATTCTCTGGTTCGAACCAAGATCCATTTGACATCAGCAATGGTAGCTATCATTCCATAACCTCTTCTGAATCTGTCCCAAAAATTTTCAGCTCCCTATCAATGCACTCTGTAACCATTGTTGAATGATTTCCAGTAAAATTTCATTTGCAAATGTGATTAATGATATTATTCTATAATTTGTCACTTTTATTTGGAATAGGTATAAATACAGATTTTTTCCAGTTAGTTGGCCAGGTAGATGTCTTCCAATTTTTTTTTTTTGGCATAGACAAATGGGTGCTTCTGGGGCTTCATCAGCTTGTTGAGACATTTCAATTCATATTCCATCAATTCCTGGAGCCTTATTTTTGGCTGATGACTTCAGTGCATCCTGGACTAGTTCCAAACATGGAAGGGCAGTAAGCATTCATCCCAAGAATGCTAAGCACCAATGGAGCTCACCTCTAATCTCCTGGGAAAGGATTCTTCCTGGAGTTGAACCCATTACCTTCCTTTGCATTCTTCACCAGCCCTACCGACTTCTGTTAGGTGTAAGGTGGTATCTTTTCTGCTTGAGGCTGGTGTTGGGGCTTCCTAGAGAACTCGTTAGAGGCCAGGTTCACAGTTAGGGTCCACAGTTGATTGCTGGTTCTGGTATTTGTCTAGATCCAGCTTCCTGAGGAGGCCTTTGTTTTCTCAAGCTATGCTTAGGTTTTCTGCTACTCCTGTGGTCCTGGACTCCCGGGTGACATTGCATCAGTGTGGGGATAGATAGTGGCATGCCCAGAACCTTCAGGAGGGGAACCGTTTCTGGGATAGTCGTGAACAAGAGAATTATTATTGTATTTGCATAGCACATTATTCATCCATTCTCATGTAAATTTCAGTGCACTCCTGCTAGGAAGGCAGAGCATGTCACAAAGGAAGAAAGTAAGTTTTGGTGAAGTGAAACAGTTTCCCCAAAGTCATATAATGAGAAAGTGATACGGAATCCCAGATTTAGAGATGTTTGGCAGCAAGAAACTGTCTGTTCTCTCCACTACCTGCATCCCTGAGCCACAGGACACACAGTCGAATTCATAATCACTTATAGTTCACAGAATGCAACGTTGGATCCTCTCTACCCTCACAGCAATTACAAGAGTACATTCTAGGCACAGAATTTGTAAGAGACTCTGGAAGCAGCAAATCCCACCTGGAAGAAGCACACCAGCCTGTGTGATCATGAGGCATCAATGGGATAAGGTATCAGGCATCAAGTAACAAAATGTCATATCATTGTAAATGAGGGAGAGTGCAGATTGGGGATCCAAAGCCCATCTATAGGCAACTGGACATCCCATTACAGAAGGGTTGCGGGGAGGAGAGGAGTCGATCAGGGTGCAGTGTAGCAATGATAAAACATACAACTTTCCTCTAGTTCTTAAATGCTCCCCACCTGCCCACTATCATGATCCCAAATCTACTTTACAAATCCAGCTAGACCAGAGGATGTACACTGGTACAGATAGGAACTGGAAACACAGGGAATGCAGGACAGATGAACCCTTCAGGACAAGTGGTGAGAGTGGCGATACCGGGAGGGTGGGGGTGGGGTGGGGTAGAGAGGGGCAACTGAATAAAAGGATCTACATATAATCTCCTCCCTGGGGGATGGACAACAGAAAAGTGGGCGAAGGGAAACGTCAGACAGTGTACAACATGACAATAATAATAGTAATTTGTACATTATCAAGAGTTTGTGAAGGAGGAGTGAGTGGGGAGAGAGGGGGAAAAATGATGAGCTGATACCAAGGGCTCAAGCAGAAAGCAAATATTTTGAGAACGATGATGGCAAGAAATGTACAAATGTGCTTGACACAATGGATGGATGGATGGATTGTGATAAGAGTTGTATGAGCCCCCAATACAATGATTTAAAAATAATTGAAAAGAAGAGTCCCTGGAGACTGATTTTGACCCTTAAACATTCACCTATCCTGAAGACATAAAAAGTTTACCTCTGGGGATGTGGGGAAAGAAAATGTTTTGGAAGGCTTCCCACCCCCACTTCAAGCCCGACATGAATGGCTTCACTGGGACCCTTCAGAGTCGTGTGCATCCCTACCACTGGTGCGTGTGCTGGACAAGGGCCTGGCTCACCTCTGAGAAATGTAAAGGAAGAGGTGTTACTGAAATGGCCCAAAGATGCAGAGAAAGCACTGCCGGTTGGGAAGACCTTGCATTGTCCTGATGGGCTACCTGCATATGCTTTTCCTAAACTAGAGAGAACCTTGTCCAGTTTATCAAGAGAGCCATCTGAAGGAGCAACAGAACACCAGTGAAGGTAATATGTGTGGAAGTGGACCACTCAAGAGACAGAGACCAAAGAGAAAGACAGACATCAGGTGTGAGACACTCAGCACAAGAGGGAGGACTCTCCAGGGAACCTTTGATGATCCTCATGAAGGAGTCAGATGAAACACCCTCAGACTCAGCCAACCTCTTTATGCTCCTCTCCTCTTTCCTCGTGGAGTTGGGGGGACGGGCTTCCTGTCTTTCTGCTCTTCCCTGCCATGCTTGTCGACCTTTGCCAGGGAACCTGGTTCTAGTTTTTCCGTATCTGCTGCCGGGGCCCGTCATTTCCACCATAACGTACCTGGCGCGGTCCATGTCCTCTGAGCCTTCCTTGTTCTGGCCTGAGGTTTTTGGCTTTGTTTTTGCTCAGCATCCTCTTAGGACTCCATGTCCTCTGAGCCTTCCTTGTTCTGGCCTGAGGTTTTTGGCTTTGTTTTTGCTCAGCATCCTCTTAGGACTCCGGTTCCTCTTCAGGGGCCCATCAGCACACCTCAATCTCTCTAACGCCATGAACAAACTCCGGGGACGGGTGGACCCTCTTCTGCCTACACACACGTTGCCCTCAATGTCTACCTCACCATTCTTCTTTGGGAGGAGGCAATATTTGGCAACATGAATTATAAGTAGGGCTCAAGCCCCTCTGCTTTTGTATATCCTTTCAACCTCCCTATTGGCTACACATTGAACTGGTAACCTCAAGGTAGGTTGTTCAAACCCACTAGCCGCTCCTCAGGAGAAAAATGAGGCAGTTTGTGCCCACAAAGATTTACTGCGTCAGAAACCCTAGGCAGTTTTGATATGAGTCTGAATGGACTTGATCACAGTGGATTTGTTTGTTCGGTGGACCGATCCCTAACCCTGCTGCAAAACCCCTTTGTTGAGACCGTAAAGAATTGCTACTTGAAGTCCTTGCCAATTTCAATCTAATGCCCATTTTAAACAATTTTAACTCATTTTCCATTTTCTCATATCTCAAGTTATAAGTGGCACCTTTTTAATTTGCGACTTGTTGAAAGAACACTATTCTCTTACTTTACAGTCTTTGGTTTGGGAACACATAAGTCTCTCTCCGATAGAATCTTGCCTATTTTGGAAGTAAGCAATGAATGCCGAATTTCATTCTCAGCTGGGTTCTGGCCTCTGTCTGAAGCAATGACTTCCTCACCCCCAAGTCTTGGAGGTTTCAAGAAAAAGGATTTTACAGTAACGAGAAAGACAAAAACACAACTTTAGAACCCTCCAGACCAGAAGGTACTTGAACCACCTCAAAAAGGTTCTCCTTATCATGTAACATGGAATAATGCTTGATAAAATTATAACTCGAAATGCTTTAACTATGGGCCTGAGAGGCAGGAGAACAACAGTCACAAAAACAAGTGGGAATGACGTGCTGAAAGGGTCACGGTGGCCCTGAATGGAGAGAGAGTCTTGGCTGTGGCCTTGCAGAGATGCCGTACAAAGTCTGATAGGGGCTGAGTGATTATGGGATGAATAAATTTGCATCTTCTGGCTTGGGAAATCAGCTCGTGAGGCTGCTACTTGCCACGAGCCATGGGTGGAGTCTATGGGAAGTCGTAATTCTAGTCTGCACTGTACATGGGCCTGTAGGTGAATTTTTACTGCACGCTGCAAATCTGAGGCCAGGAACTAGCCTAGAAATAGGTTTAGCCTATCAGGCCCTGGTGTTATCTGCTATGGAGTTGCTTCCTGACTCCTGCTGGCACCATGTGCTCAAATAATTGTGACCTATCGAGTTTTCACTGACTGGGATTTTTTAGAATAAAGCTGCCATGCCTTTCTTCCCAATTTGTCCTACTCTGGAAGCTCTGTTGGCATTGTGCAGCATCACAGTGGCACACGGATGAGTGATGGATGTACACGAGGGACACTGGCTGGGAATAGTGGAACAGAGGTTTCCCATGTGGAAGGTGAGAATTCTACTACTGAACCATCTCATTTTGGGGCCCTTAGCAGAGGCAAACACTAAGCTGACCCATTGGAACACTTCCACAACTCAGGGAAGATGTGTGGGCTCTTGAGAAAAGTCAAAAGGAAAAATATGTCAATCTATAAAAAACGAAGATAAGAATAATTACACCGGACTTCTTTTTAGAAATCATGCAAGCAGAGAGTGAAGTGAAATAATTAAAATGTTGTCAGGAAAAACCAAACCAAAACAAAAACTCAACCAACCTAGAATTTTGCACTCAACAAAGTCATCCCTCAGAAGAAAAAAAACATGATGAGTTGAACGTCATTAAATTCTAAAGTCTCTGCTCTGTAGAAGGTCCTGTGAAGAAAGTGAAAAAATAAAAAAATCACAGAGTGGGGAAAAATGTTAAGCAAAATATATATCCAATAAATAATTTATATCAAACATACGCAGAGAACATTAAAAACTCAACCAATGAAACAACTCAATTACAAAAGGGACGAAATATCTGAGCGGAAGTCTCACCGAATGACAAATAAGCATATAAAATAATGCCCCAGATCCTCAGTATTCCTTGTTATTAAATCAAAGCAAAGTCACTGCTATTGAGCTTCCCCCTTAGGTTTTTGAACCGTTTAAATGTTTATAGGCGCAGACAGCAGACAGCCTCATCTCTTCTGAGGAGCTGCTGGCGGGGTGGACTTGTTGATCTTGGGGTTCGTATAGTCGTTCAGTGTGTAGCTAACGATGACACCGGGCGTCCTGTCATGGTTATTAATTGCTGTCCGTTTGATTCTGGCTCCAGATGCCCACACAGATGCCGAGTAGAACTTCTCCATACGGTTCTCAAGCCTGTGATCTTTTGGAAACAGGCCGTCAGCCCATCTCTGAAAGGATCATTGAAGGAGCTTGAACCACCAACTTTTCAGCCCGTAGGAGAGTGTTCTGGCATTTGCACCACCCAGGCATTCATTCATACAAGGGGGCTTTGAAAGTTCATGGAGAAATGCCATTATCTTTTCATTGCCTTATTCCATGAACTTTTTGAAGTCCCTTTGTATGGCAATTTAGGAAATTGCAAACCAAAGCAGTGAGATACTACAGACTTTCCCCCAAAGCTCAATAAAATGTCATTTATAAAAAGAAAGAGACCCTACTACACCTCTATTAGAATATTTGAAACTCAAAACACTGACAACAACAAATGTTGAAAATGGTATGGCCGCTTAGGTGGACAGGTAGTTTCTTACCAAGGTACACATGGGCTTATCACTGATCCAGCAACAATGTTCCTCTGCCACATGAAATGAAGACCTAGATCCACACAAAAGCTTGCATTCTACGGTTTATAGGACTGTTCATCATCATTACCTCAAATTGGAAGCAATCAAGATGTTTTTCAACAGGTGACTGGTAGACAAACTATGGGACATCCACAAAGGGGAACATTACTTGGCAATAAAAGGAGCGGGCTAGCAAGCCCTGAAAAGAATAGCAGAAACCAAAAATATGACAGGCAAAACTATAGGTGTAATAAAAATATTTGTGATTTCCAGAAAGCCAGGAGGAGGTGGGAGGGATTCTGTCCTGTGGAGCTGAAAAGCGGTAAGCCCCCAGACAAAAGAGTGCTATCATTAAAGTGCTGAAAACAGAAGAAAAGAAATGGTCAACCCAGAATTCTGCACCACGTGAAAATATATTTTAAGAACAAAAGATAATTAAAGACTGTTTTAGAGAAACAAAACCTTGAAAGGATGCATTTCCAGCAGAACTGCATTATGAGAAACGTTAAAGGAAATGCATGGGCTATAGGAAATATGATCTCAAACAGGAATTTTGATCTATACAAAGAACAAAAACTGGGAAACTACTTAAAGAAAGTAGGGTGTCCTGGTGGCTGTTGGCAGTTCAAGCCCCATAGCTGCCCCATGGGTACAGATCAGGCTGGTCTTTATTGGCAGATTCTTTACATGTCAGACAACTTAATTGTTCAACAATATTAAGAAGGGTTGTGCAATCACCATCACAATCAATTTCGAATATTTTCTTCTCCAACTCATTGCCATGAGCTCCTCATTTCCCCTCCACCCACCCTCCCATGGCCCTGGGCATTAATCCAGTTAGGAGAATATTATTTTAAAGTAAACTATGACTAATCTTATAAATCCCATGCAACAAGTAAAACATGAATTAAAAGTTGAGGCAAATGAATAGTTTTGAGTTTAGGCCCAAACTATGTGGATTTGTTAACGAGTAACTGGGTTATGACTGTTTACTCTCTCTCTTAAAATTAAAAAAATTATATTCATTTTTTTTAATGATTTTTTCCCATAAACAGTTACAGTCTCAGAAACCCACAGGTGTTGTTATGAGTCACCACACACTCGATGGCAGTGTGTTTGGTTTGGAGTTTAACTAGACTCAAGCTTGTTCTTTTGAGCCCCAGGAAAAAGCAAGGCAAATCGTTCCATTGTGCTGTCATTATTCGGAACACAATGACGCACACGCAGTGAAACACGGAAGGGGACATTCTATTTTTTAACCAATACCCTGTAAGCCTGATATGAGATTATTCATGTTCCTTTCCCAAAACTCTCCCTTTTCCTTTTCTTTTTTAAAAAAATCCTTTTATTGGGGGTCGTACAACTCATCACAATCCATCCATCCATCCATCCATCCATTGTTTCAAGCACATTTGTACATTCATTGCCATCATCATTCTCAAAACATTTTCTTTCTACTTGAGCCCTGGATATCAGCTCCTCATTTCCCCCCTCCCTCCCTGCCCACTTCTCTCTCATGAACCTTTGATAATTTATAAATTATTATTATTTTGTCATATCTTACACTGTCTGACTTCTCCCTTCACCCACTTTTCTGTTGTCCATCCCCCAAAGAGGCGCTTATATGCAGATCCTTGTGATCGGTTCCCCCTTTCTACCATCTTCCCTCCATCCTCCCTGTATCACCACTCTCACCACTGGTCCTGAGGAGTCATCTGTCTTGGATTCCCTGTGTTTCCAGCTCCTACCTGTACCAGTGTACATCCTCTGGTCTAACTGGATTTGTAAGGTAGAATTGGGGTCATGATAGTGGGGGGGAGGAGACATTTAAGAATTAGAGGAAAGTTGTATGTTTCATTGTTGCTACACTGCACCCTGACTGGCTCGTCTCCTCCCCGCGACCCTTCCATAAGGGAATGTCCAGTTGCATACAGATGGGCTTTGGGTCCCCACTCCACACTCCCCCTAATTCACAATAATAAGATTTTTTTGTTCTTTGATGCCTGATACCTGATCCCATCGACACCTCATGCTCACGCAGGCTGGTGTCTTCTCCCAAGTGGGCTTTGTTGCTTCTCAGCTAGATGGTTACTTGTTTATCTTCAAGCCTTTAAGTCCCCAGATGCTATATCTTTTGACAGCTGAGCACCATCAGCTTTCTTCACTACATTTGCTTATGTGCCTGCTTTGTCTTCAGCAATCTTGTAGGGAAGGTGAGGATCATGGAATGCCAGTTTAATAGAGGAAAGTGTTCTTGCATTGAGGGAGTACTTCAGTGTAGGATCAATGTCCACCTGCTACCTTAATACTAAACCTAAAAATATATACACATAGATCAATTTCCCCATCATGATATATATATTTACACATGTACATGCCTGTATTTAGATCTCTATAAATGCCCCTTTCCTCCTAGTTCTTTCTTCTATTTCCTTTTACTTTCCTCTTGTCCCACTATCATCCTCAGCCTTCATTTGGGTTTCAGTAATTCCTCTCAGTTACATTGCCCTCACCATTGATTTTGGATCACTTGTTGTTCCCTTGTCCCTGGGTTTGTTAACACCCACTTCTTCTCCCCTGCCTCCCTGAACTATCGGTCCCATTGTTTTCTCCTCCAGATTGTTTATCCAGCCTATCTTATCTAGATAGACCTGCAGAAATAATGATAGGCACAAAAACAAGACAGCAAAACAAAGCAACAACAACAGCAACAACAAAACCAATGATAGAAAAAGGAAAAGCCTGTAAATAGTTCAAGTCTGTTTGTTGAATTTTAGGAGTATTTTCTGGTGGAATCTGATGGGGTGCCACACCCTGGCCGCAAAGTCTATTTTTGGTATTCCCTGGGAACATCATTGCTCTGTTCCCCTTGCTGTTCTGTTGCACGCCCTTAGTGTTTTGCCTTGGTGCGGTGGGGTCAGATCGGGTGCAATTCCTGCAGTCTCCAGTGTTGTCCACCCGTAGGGTTATGCGTCAGTGAGGGATGTTGTGTCTCATTGTGGGGCCAGCCATATAAAGACTCCAGATTTTCTAATAGCCGGGCACCATCAGCTTCCTTGTCCACATTTGCTTATGCACCCATTTTGACTTCAGCAATCATGTCAGGAAGGTGAGCATCACAGAATGATTTTTTTCATGTATATGAAGATTAAAAAAAAATTCCCTTTACCCTTTGTGTTTCTGCACCTGCTGTTTTCCTACAAGGAACACTTCCATCGTGGAGATCCAAAGCCCATTAGTAGGCCACTGGAGATCCCCTTGCAGAGGGGTCTCGGGGAGGAGATGAGCCAGTCAGGGTGCGATGTAGCAATGATGAGAAGTACAACTTTCCTCTAGTTCCTAAATGTTTCCTCCCCGCTCCCACTACCATGACTCGAATTCGATCTTGCAAGTCTGGCTAGACCAGAGGAGGTACACTGGTACAGATAGGAACTGAAAATACAGGGAATCCAGGGCGGATGAGCCCTATAGGACCATTGGTGTGAGTGGCAAAACAGGGAGGGTAAAGGGAGAATGGGTAGGAAAGAGGGAACCAATTATATGGAACTGTGTGTGATCTCCTCCCTGGGAGACAGACAACTGAAAAGTGGGTGAAGGGAGACGTCGGACAGGGCAAGATATGACAAAATACCCATTTATAAACTATCAAGGGCTCATGAGGGAGGGGGGAGCGGGGAGGGAGGGGAAAAATGAGGACCTAATGTCAGGGGTTTAAATGGAGAGAAAATGTTTTGAGAATGATGTACAAATGTGCTTTACACAATTGATGTGTGTATGGATTGGGATGACAGTTGTATGAGGCCCTAATATAATGTTAAAAAAAAAAAAAGAAATATTAAAAAAAAAAAAAAGGAACACTGCCATCAAATTGGTCCTCACAAACAAACTTCTCGTTACCTACCGACTTCTCTCACAGTCCTTCTCTCTGAAGGGCTCTCTTGAATTTTTAGGCCAATGGAGGATTATGTTTGTAAGTTCACAGCTGCTTTTTGTTTGTTACTCCATTATAGTTCTTTTCTTTTCCTGTTATGGTTGTTTTCATGGCTCCTTGAGGGTTGGAATTGAACTTCTCCGTTGGTACCACTAGGTTTCTCTGTGCTGACACACAATAAGCACTCAATCCCCATATCTACAAGCCATTTATCAGCTCATGTGACCCCCAATGCTCTATATCCAGCCTCCCTCTCCTTGAACCCACCACAAACACACACACACACACACACACACACACACACACACACACTGTTCTGCTGCTGCATACTCAGTTTGTCTTAAAAAAAATTCTCCTAAAATAGTCCATCACCAGGCATTGTATACAGTAAACTCTTACTAAGATCCTGTGGTTGGTGTGTATGTGTGGGTATATGTGTGTACATATGTGTGTGTGAGTACTCATCAGTGGGATGGAGTAAGAACCTTGGACATTCTCCTGTGGGTCCAAGTAGAGCTGCGCTCCCCAGGGGTTTCAATGACTGAATTTTGGAAAGTATATTACTAGTCTTTTCTTCTGAGGGGCTTCTGGGTTGACTCCAACTTTCCATTGGTTTGATTAGCAGCCGAGCAGGTTAACCATTTTCACCTCCCAGAAGATAACCAATAGATAGCCACAGCGTCCTCAGTACATCCTCCACACCTAACAATAGAATCAGCAGTAATCTCCCTTTTGGAAGTGCCTGGCACTGTGTTGGACTAGCCTCATTCTGTACAATTTCAAGCAGCTTTGTGAGTAGTCTCCCTCCTCCCCCTTTCTGTGCTTCTCTGGATCAGCAGCCCAGCTCCAGGCAGCCCTGCTCACCAATCCAATCTTCAGGCAGGCACAAAGGTCAGGTTTTCACCTTGAGGCTGAGCTCAGCCCCCCCTAGCTTCAGTGGCCATCCCCTGGACTGAACTTATTTAGTGAGTCAAATTTCCTTTCTCATTTTCTATAAATTTCAACTGTTAGTTGGTTAAGTAAGACACTCTGGGCAAGAAAGAACAAAGCTCTTTGTGGGAAATGTTAACTCTCAGTCCCACATCACCAATGCAAATATTGGTATTTATGTGATGGTGGGAACCAGTCTTTGAGGTCTCTGTAGCTTCAGTTGTGTACTCCTACACACTCAAGGCAGGCAGCACTGCTACGATTAAAGCCCATTTATAGGTGTGAAGCTCCAATCTTAAAGGGACTATGTGACCTTTTAAAGGTCACATAACTATTTAAGGGGCAGAGTCTGAACTTTTGACAATAAGTTGAGGAATCATCTCTCAACAGCACAGTTACCTTCTCATTCCACTGTGTGACCCCACACAAGTCACCTGGAGTTCAGTTTACCCTCCCACATAAGGTGCCATTGCAGCGTCCCAGACAAGACAATCATATTGAGCCATTCATTATTTGCTCATTTCCAAACCCCACTTAGTAATGGGAAGTTCCCACCCCCCAAAGTGGTCTGTGTATCCTCTGGTCAGAAACTTCTTATATGGAATCATATTTTGGACAGCTGAACCACTGGTCTCCCTCAGGAAAATTCTCAAACAAATCAAGCCGTGTGTTCCCTCAGTCTTTTAACCACGCGCAAGAGGACTCTTTGTTTGAAACTGTTTAATTATGCAAAGCATACAGGTGAGGGAGGTGCAAACAAGGATCTAGTGATGTGGCCAGAGGGCAGAAAGAATGGGAGAAAGTCAGTAGACACCGCACGCTGGAAAATCAGCGAGGGACTTAAAAATAAAACAATACCCAGAAAGACTAATCTGAGTCTGGAGTCTCTGGGTGCTGCAACTGTCCAAATGCTCTATCACTAACCCAAAGGTTGTCATTTCAAATCCACCCAGAGGGGCCTCAGAATGCCAGCTTCTTTGATCTTCATTTACCAATAATCACTTTATTTACCCTTGAGAAAATACTTCTTGATCACTTACTCTTTGCAAGTCCCTGCACTGAATGCTTAATATATATTCTCTGACTTAATTTTTTTAAAGATCATTTTATTGGGGGCCCTTACAGCTCTTATAACAATCCGTACATCAATGTCAAGCATATTGGTACATATGTTGCCATCATTATTTTCTAAACGTTTACATTCTATTTGAGCCCTTGGTATCAGCTCCTCTTTTTTCCCTCCCTCTCTCCCTCCCACCCTTGTGATCCCTTGATAAGTTATAAATTATTATTATTTTCATATCTGATCTTCTATTTTTTGATATCAGATTTAAACTTCTTTCAATCTTATGGTGTCATAACATGTACACACACATACACACCAACCATAGGACCTTTAGTAAGAGTTTATTATATACAATGCCTGGTGCTGGTCATGTCTTAGGAGAATTTGTTACAAAGGCAAACTGGGTATGCAGCAGCAGAACAGTGTGTGTGTGTGTGCATGTGTGCATGCACGTGTGTGTGGTGGGTTCAAGGGCAGGGAGGCTGGATAGTGAAATGGAGAGTTCAATGGGATGGAGTAAGAACTAGAGATCTGTGATTTAAAGTGATCATAAGACCTTGAGCCTCAGGAAAGGCTCTGAACCTCGGCAACACATGGGATGGATAGTCATGCCTAGCTCACTTGAACACGAAAGGATAAGACATCCTAGTTGAGCTCTGAGTTATATGAAGAATATATATGAGGGGTACCCCCCAAACTGGACATTCTTATTCAAAGCTATGTATTTACATTTTTTTTAAACAAAACAATCTTATCACCTCCAAAGCACTCTCCATTACACTTAATATATTTGTCACATTTGTGATTCCATTCTTGGAAACAGTTTTCAAACTCATCTGTTTGGATGGCTGACAGTACCTCCTTCATATTTTTCTTCACCTCTTCTACACTGTCAAATCTCTTGTCATGTCCCTCTTCATTTATGGAAACAAAGAGAAGTCACAGGGAGCAAGGTTAGGTGAGTAAGTTATGTGGGGCAAGAGAGGCGTGTTGTGCTTTGCCAAAAACTGGTGCATTGAGCTGGCTGCATGAGCAGGTGCATTGTTGTGGTGGCAAAACCAGTCCCCATCTGCCTCAAGTCAGGCCTTTTTTGTTGCACACGTTACACAATCTTTTCAGAACCTCTAAATAGAAAGCTTGATTGACAGTCTGATCTGGTGGAACGACCTCCAAATGCATTATGATTCAGCAATCTCTATTCTGGGTATACACCTAAAGAAATTAAGAATACAACACGAATAGGTATATGCACATCTATGTCTATTGAAGCAATTTCTATAATAGCAAAAACATAGAAACAACCAAAAACCCAATTATGGAGGAATGGATAAACAAATTCCAGTACATTGATGCTATGGAATATTATACACCAATAAAAAAGAATCACAGCTGAAAACTAACAAAACAAAACGATGGCAGCTCTCTTAAACACCACAAGGTATGGACAAAATGAAGGAACCCTATACTTAGCAAACTTAGTCAATCTTACAAAGATAAATATTTAATAGCATCATTATCCTATGGAAAAGAAAGAAATGTAAACATGGTTTATACACCCAAAGATAAGCTGTTGATGACTTCAAGGAGGCCAAGGATAGGGGCAAGAACAGGAATAGGGGAGGGATAGATATTGAAGAGGGAGGGAGAAGGATGGGAGTGGGGGCAGAAAGAAAACCACATTTATGGAGGGTTTAACAGGATATTGTTGTTGATTTCCTTTATTAACATGGGCTCTGTAACCATATGAAGTGTGCTTAAAAATGCCCCTAGATCATTCATCCCTTAGACCGCATCTGAGTGACCTCCCCCCAAAAAAACTAAATAAGGAAGAAAAGTAAAATTGAAATGAACTTCTAGTTTAGTGACAGACAAGTTCATTTCAAACAAAGAAACAAAAGAGGTCCAGTTGATTGATTTTGCTGTTTGTTTCTTCTGTGTCTTTGAGGTTGCTTTTCTAGCCGTTTTGTCTTTCTTCAATAACTGTGTATTCAAGTCTCCTAATATGATGGTAGTGTTACCTATTTCTCCCTTCAAATCTCTTAAGAGTTGGATTAATGTATTTAAGCCATTATACTTTTATAAAATGGAGCCCTGGTGGTGTAGTGGTTATGAGTGAGGCTGCAATTCACATGGTCGGCAGTTTGAAACCACCAGCAGCTCCGCGGGGGAAAGACTGGGCTTTCTACTCCCGTCAGCAGTTACAGTCTCAGAAACCCACAGAAGCGTTGCTATGGGTCACCATTGACTTGAAGGCAGTGAGTTTATAAAACTTTAGTTTTAGACTGGGTTTGTAGAAAAGCAAGACCAGTGACTATAGCTAGCTAGCTTGATCTGTGTGTTATGTCAAGGAAATGGCTCATGGAGTTGAAGAGGCAAGAAAGTTTCAAGTTGGTCAGCCAGTTGTCAGGTTCAAGGCTTTTTCTGATGAATGCAAGATTGGCAGGTAGGACAGGTGGCTTCTGCTGCAAGAGCAAATGAATACAAGACATCAGTTAAGATGTCAGACTGAGTATGACTCCCAGGCCAGTGGCTCAAATCCAAAGAATTAGATGTCAGATGACAAAACAGATGCAGGACTCAGACATAGCAAGTGAGTTCTCTTATAGCATGTATTCATCTTGTAGGCATAGTTCTGTTTTTGTCAATGAGTGCTATTGAAAGTTTTGCCCTATTGCCAACCCCTATTGTTTGTGTAAATAGTGTCCAATCACTTACGAGTTTAATCTGTAGACAGTCACAATTCATGTACTGCAGTCCGAAGACAGCTTATCCTTGTATAATTTACTTTTCTAAACAGTGTTTTAAATTCTATACTCTTGGCTAAATTATGACACTATCTGTAGAATTATCTTATGCTCCATTATCTTATGATAATGTTCTCTATCATAAAATGATAATCATGTATGGGAAACAGAAAGATTTCTCTCAAGCTGTCTCCCCCAAATATGTACCAGACTTAGCTGCTTGAGAATGACTGTACACTAGGCGGTCAGCGAAAGTAGGTCAGAGGTTATTCTCCTTAACATCAGCCATCTAGAGCAACCAGACTGTATAGTCTGAATCACCCTAAGTAGGGCCCAGTCCCTTCTGTTATCGTTCCCTTGAAGCAGTGCCTGAAGGCAAGCCCGGGATCACTCTAAGATGACTAAGCTTATCGAGTCCAGGGTCCATCCATCTTGCCACACATGCTCCCCTATTCCCTCCTCTTACTATTGCGCATTCACCCCTAGGTCATCCCCCTCCTATTGCTTTTATTGCCTATGTTGCAACCCCTCCCTATGACGTAGGTTGTTGTGAATTGTATTGCCCCTTTTTGTGATGTATGATTCTGTAATCAGATCCCCCTAAAGTGATATGATGCGTGGTTAGCAATAAATAAGGAAGTTCCCTGGTTCTCAGGGGGGCGGCGGCTCCCCCAGGGAGGAAGACGAGGGTGGCTGCTCCCACGAGGTAGGCGGCTCCTGCTCCGGTGGCTGGGTTCCCCTCACGAGGACCACCAAGCGGGGCGAAGGTGAGCAATGCTACCATGTAATATGTCTGACTGTATTATTGTAATATCTCTCATGCTCTCGATGACGTTAATATAATACTTATATATCTCAACCGTACAATTGTGCTTACTGAACCCATGGGTAGTAGAAGTAGTAGCGGGTGGGGGCTGGTCCCCCTACCCCCATACATTTTACTTAACCCTACAATCATGTCTGTAAAATAAACCAGAGACATATATAAACCATAGATTATGAATGAATTTGGGGCATACTCTTAATTCTAGCCCCAATCTAAGAACAATTAGTTCTTATGACATGCTGCTGCTTGATGCTCACCCTCATGAAGAATCACTGAAGTCATGGGTGCTATAGCAAAGTGTGGTGAAGAAACTACATGGTGCTGGGCTATCAGAAAGAACAGCATCTAGAGCCTTAAAGGCTTGCCTTCAAATATGTAGCCATCTAAACAAGGCATCAATTAAGTCCACATGGAAGAAGCACACCAGCCCATGTGATACAGTAATTATAAACAATTAAACACAAATCCAAAGGAGGGAATGATATCAATGCTTAAATTGTGAGCACCAGTTTGTAGAAGGTTAGGGATGGTAATGGAAGCCACAAATCCATTCACAGGCTGCCCACATGGATTAAGTCTTTGGTGAATGTCCTCTAACCATATGTGAAGGATGTGACTAGCCTTGCTATTACACAGAGAGCATGGTATAGTCGATTATGGCAGATGGAGTTAGATTAAAATGTAATACCCTTGTTTATGTCTCCACAGGAAAGGGAGAGAGGGACCAGACCTCAACCTGGTATGCCAAACCTTGAGGGAAACATATGGGCAAGAAGCTTTGGACAAACAAAGAAGTCTATACAAGGCCAGCCCCAATCCAAGAATGTTGACCTCCTCCCCAGATGATTGCACTACAGAGGACAGCACTGAAGATATAGGCCAGGGAGAGTGGCGTGTCTGCCCAGACCACACAGGAGTAAATGACGAGGGAAAGAGAGGGAGAGAGTGAGATGGAGAGGGAGGGAGGGAGGGAGAGAGACTGAGGGAAGGAGGGAGAGTGGGAGAGAGGGAGAGGGAGAGGAGAGAGAGAGAGAGAGATCCAACAACACTCCTGTTCGGAGCAGCCAAGGCAGAGAAGGGACCCTAGGGCCTACCAGCCCCACCACGAGACATGGTGTCTCCTCACTTGACCCGCAGTGCTGCAGGGGACAGCACTGGAGAAACAGTGCGGGGATTGTGCCTTGTTTGACCACCCCTGCCCCCTACCTGGGAGAAACATGAAGGGAGTTCAATAGAGCAGTAAGGGGAGCAAAGCAATGAAGTCCCTGAGGAATCCCCCAAATAGACTTCAGACTCAGAGGGCAGGGCTTGGTATCTCATCAGACTCGATAGGAAAACATACATAAGGGTCAGCAGACAGACCTGGAACTATTTATGGCCCCACCCCATTTTCTTCTCCTTCTCCTTTTTCTTCTACTTCTTCTTCATGCCTATCTATATAAGATAGGCAAGTTAAACAATCCTGAGGAGAAAACATTGGGACTGATGGTTTCAGGGGGACAGGGGAGAGGGGTAGGTTGGGGAAAGGGAAGGGGGAGCCAACAAACCCAGGGACAAGGGAGGAACAAAAGATCTAAAATCGATGGCAAGGAGGGCGTAGAACACCTAGGGTTTGTTCAAATGCAATGTAGCCAAGAGGAACTACTGAGAGCTGATTGAAGGTAGAACATGATAGTGGGGCAGGAGAAAAGAAAAAGGAAACAGAGGAAAGAACTAGAAGGCAAAATACATTTATAGAGGTATAAATATATAAATATATAATATATATAACAATAAGGATATAGATTTATGTACATATATTTATAAGGTAAGTATCAAGGTATTAGATGTACATTGGGCCTCTACTCAAGTCATCCCTTAATGCAGGAACACTTTGTTCTAATAACCTGGCATTCTGTGATGCTCACCTTCCCTGACACAATTTCTGAAGTCAAAATGGGTGCATAAGCAAATGTGAAGAAAGCTGATGGTGCCTGGCTATCAAAATATATAGCATCTGGGGTTTTAAATGCTTGAAGTTAAATAAGTGGCCATCTAGCAGGAAAGCAACAAAGCCCACATGGAAGAAGCACACTAGCCTGTGTGCTCCTATGAGGTGTCGATGGGATAAGGTATCAGGTATCAGAAGACCCAAAACAAACAATCATATCCATGGGAACGAGGGGGGTCGGAGTGGAGACCCAAAGCCTTTCTTTATAAAATTGGACAGTCCTTCACAGAAGGGTCACAAGGAAGGGATGAGCCAGTCAGGGTGCAGTATGGCACAGACAGAACATACAACATTCCTCTAGTTCTTTAATGTATCCTCCCCACCACTATCATCACCCCTGTTCTACCTTACAAATCCAGCTAGACCAGAGAATGTACACTGGTACAGATACAAGCTCTGGACACACAGAATCCAGGATAGATAAACCTCAAGAACAATAATGGGAATAGCAATACCTAGAGGGTAGAGCGAAGGTGGTGGGAGAAGAGGGTGAAAGGGGAACCGATTGCAATGATTGACATATAACATCGCGCCCCCCACCAGGGAACGAACAGCAGAAATGTGGGTAAAGAGAGACAGTGGATGATGCAAGATATGAAAATAATAATAATAATAATAATTTATAATTTATCAAGGGTTCATGAGATAGAAGAGTGGGGGAGGGAGGGAAAAAAGAGGAGCTGATATCAAGGGCTCAAGTAGAAAGAAAATGTTTTGCAAATGATGATGGCAACTTACATACAAATGTGCTTGATACAATGGGTGTATGGATTGTAATAAGAGTTGTAAGAGCCCCCAATAATATGATTTATTTAAAAAATTAATACCCTGTCATTTGATCTCCCCTTTGACCCATCTTAAAGTTGTTTCAGTGTTCTATATTTATGCTTTCTCTTTTATTGATGTTTTCTATGGTTTGTCTAGTCATTCTTGTTGTTTTTTGTTTTATTTATTCTTTTGCTTTGTATTAATTTGTATAATTGTGTTTTATTTTGTATGATTTTCTGTATAAGAAATCTAAGGTAGGTAGATCTATAGAGACATTAACTTGATATAGGTATGGCAGAAGAAGATGAAGGGTGGGGGTAAGGAGCTAACAATGAATATGACAAGAAAATGCTCTGAAATTGTGGTGATGATTGTACAAATCTTTTTAATATTATTGAAGAATTAAATTATATAATATGTGAAGTATATGCCAATAAAACTATTTTTTAAAAAGAAGCAAGCTTCCCTTCCTGATCCATGGCAGGGGACAACATTGGAGACTCAGTGTCGGGATTGGCTTGGTCTGACCCCACCACACTGATGCAAAACACTAAGGGCATGAAGCAGAGCAGCCTGGGGAGCAGAGCAGGGAGCTTCCGAGGGAGTACAAAGGATGGACTTGGGGGCCAGAGCATGGCAGCCCATCGGACTTGACTGGAGGACACTCCTAGAGGTCAACAAACAGACCTTGATCTATTTATAGGTTTTTCTCTTTATTTATTTAGGTCATTGGTTTTCTTTGTTGCTGTTGTCGTTGTGTTCTCCTTTGTTGCTTTGTCTTGCTACGCCTTGTTTTTGTGTGCATATTATTATCTCTGCAGGTCTATCTACATAAGATATACTGATGAACAGTCTGCAGCAGAAAACAACGGGACTGATGGTTCCTGGGGGACATGGGAGAGTGGCAGTGGAGAAAGGAGGTGGTGTTGACCAACCCAGGGACAAGGGAACAACAAGTGATCCTAAATTAGTGGCAAGCAGGGTGTGAGAGGCCTGGTAGGGATTCATCAAAGGCAATGTAACTGAGAGAAATTACTGAAACCCAAATGACGGGTAAGCATGATAGTAGGACAAGAGGAAAGTAAAAGGAAATCGAGGAATGAACTAGGAGGCAAAGGGCATTTATAGAGGTCTAAACACAGGCATGTACATATTTAAATATATTTGTATATGATGATGGGGGAAATAGATCTACGTGCATATACTTATAGATTTAGTATTAAGGCAGCAGATGGACATTGGACCTCCACTTTGTTCTATTAAATTGTCATTCCATGATGCACACCTTCCCGACACAATCGCTGAAGACAAATGTGTGCATAAGAAAATGTGATGAAGAAAGCTGATGGTGCCTGGCTATCCATAGATATAGCATCTGGGGTTTTAAAGGCTTGCAGGTAAACAAGCAGCCATCTAGCTGAGAAACAACAAAGCCCACATGGAAGAAGCATACCAGCCTGTGTGATCATGAGGTTTCGAAGGGACCAGGCATCAAGCATCAAAGAACAAAAAAACATATCATTGTAAATGAGGGGGAGTGCAGAGTGGAGAACCAAAATCCATCTGTAGGTAATGGGACACCCCCTTACAGAAGGGTTGCGGGAAGAGACGAGCCAGTCAGCGTGCAGTGTAGCAACAATGAAACATGCAACTTTCCTCTAATTCTCAAATGTTTCCTCCCCCCACTATCATGATCCCAATTCTACCTTATAAATCTGGCCAGACCAGAGGGTGTACACTGGTACAGATAGGAACAGTAAACACAAGGAATCCAGGACAGAGGATCCCTTCAGGACCAGTGGTGAGAGTGGTGATATCGGAGGGTGGAGGGAAGGTGGGGTAGAAAGGGGAACCGATTATAAGGATCTACATATAACCTCCTCCCTGGGGGACGGACAA
>NW_022111325.1:4062786-4064587 GCF_000313985.2 Echinops telfairi
CTGGTCTAGCCAGTCTTGCAAGATAGAATTCGAGTCATGGTAGTGGGAGCGGGGAGGAAACCTTTAGGAACTAGAGGAAGATTGTATTTCTCATCAATTATTTTCAACTATTACATTCAAACATTATCATTGGGTTGGGATTGATAATTATATTATTATACAATATTTTAATGCCACAATATAAGTCACTCACAATTATACCTATGATTTTCACTTGTCTTAATGAAATATCTAAATCTGGTTTTATCATGGTACTTTACTATCCAGAGGTTAAGAAAGAAAAATAAAACTATTGCTATCAAGTCAATTGGGACTTATGGACTCATTAACAACCTGTGATATGTAGATAACAAAATGCTACTTACTGAATTCAAGAAGGACTACTTTAGGTACATACTGATGAGAATCAAAGATTGCAGCCTTCAGTATGTATGCTACTCTATGAAGTAATAAAAGTTTCTCAGATTTGAGCCAGTAGACATCATCACAATAGATAAAAGATTGAAGTCAAGAACTTAATTTTACTTGGGTCCACAATCAATGCTAATGGAAGAAGCAGTCAAGAGATAAATGATACATTGCAGCAGGCAAGTGTACTGCACAAGACTTCTTTAAAGTGCTGAAGAACAAAGATGGACCCTTGAGAACTAAGGTGTGTCTGACCTAAGGCATGGCGTTTTCATTAGCTTCCTAGACATGTGGAAGTTCGACAAGGAATAAGGAAGACTGCAGAAGATACATTTGAATTATGACACTGTCAAATATTTTAAATCATGGACTTCTGGAAGAACAAACACATTTGTGTTGGAGGAATTACAGCTAGAATGCTCTTTAGAAATGAAAACAGTGAGACAGCATATGCATGTTGGACATGTTTCTCAGGAGAGACCAGTCCCTGGAGAAGGACATCATGCTTGGTGAAGCAGAGGGCCAGTGAAAAGAGGAAGACTCCTGGGAGATGAGTTGACACGGTGCTGCAACAATGGGATCCAGTGTAACAGCAATTGTGGCAATGGTGCAGAACTGGACAAGCTTTTATTCTGTTGTGAATGGTGTAAGTCAGAACTACGTCCATGGATCCCAACCACAACAACAGGCTATGGAAGTGGGGTTCAGATAACATTTATGAAGTTAACGAATGTTCAATGGCAGGGGGTGGTCAGTTACACCAGGGGATGGGAGCCAATGTTGGACAGAGATTCAAGAAAACCCTCCTTTCTTTGAGCATCTGTAATTCCTTGAATTAGTCAAGTCTCATCAGAGATTGATCTGAAGTTCTTTCTTTTCTCAGCCATTGCCACTGCACCACCCAGAGCCACAAACAGAGGTCCTCATTGTGAACCATGTATGGGGATGGGATCAACAATTTCCCAGATTCTAAACAAACCTTTCTCTGTTTCTTTCCTCACATGGCTCTCACGAATTTGATTAATGAACTCTTTTTTAGCCTTGTCCAACTGCTTTGAAAATTACTCTCTCTAGAAGAAAAAGAAAATCTCTTCCAAAGATTCCATGTGACATAATCTTTTTGTGCTTGCTTGATCAAATTTCCATACACTCTCCAGTTCTGAACTTTCCATATAAGGTATGTCTTGGGATGGAGAGCAGGGATATTCAGAAACACACACACACACACACACACACACACACACACACACACACACAAAACAAGCCCGAACTTTGTTTAGGTTACTGTGTCTAGGTCTATGCCACTAGTAAGGTATGTCTTGGGATGGAGAGCAGGGATATTCAGAAACACACACACACACACACACACACACACACACACACACAAAACAAG
>NW_022111325.1:4066071-4068458 GCF_000313985.2 Echinops telfairi
GTCTGATGTGTCATTGCTAAAGATGTTTTCCCAGTCCGTGGACTCTCTTATTACTCTCTTGGTGAATTCTTTTGATGTACACAGGTGTTTTATCTTCAATATATCCCATTTGTCAATTTGTGCCTCCTCTGTGTTTGTGCCCTTCCCTATTTCTGATAGCCTATGTACTCCCTGTGCCAATGTTCTCAAGTTGGTCTCAATTCCCTCAAGATGGCCCTAATAGTTTGGGGTTTAACTTCAAGGTCTGTGATCCACCTTGAGTTTATTCTTGTGCATGGAGTGAGGTAAGGGTCTTGCTTCATTTTTCTGCAGGTAAATATCCATTTTTTCCCCAGCACTATTTGTTAAAGAGGGCATCTGCTTCCCATTGGATATTTTTTTGGCCCTTATCAAAGATTAGTTGTCTGTATGTTGATGATTTTATTTCTGGGTTTTCAGTTCTTTTCCATTGGTCTGAGTATCTATCATTGTACCAATATCATGCAGTTTTGACAACTGTGGTTGTATAGTATGTTCCAAAATCAGGTAACGCAAGCCCTCCCACTGTGTCCTTCTTCTTCTTTTTTTTATTTTTTATTAAACAAAGGACTTTATTAATACAAAAAAAATACATACAAGCTATAAAGTACTACGAAGTTTAAAGCAAGGAGTCATAGCAAGTTGAAGTCATAGCACGGAGGTGGCAATTCAACATCCAGGACTGGCAGACCGCTTAAAGGAGACTGCAAGAGAGTGGACTCCCACATCAGAGAGGGCATCTTCATAGGTGAGGGGGGGTCCAAGGTCTAAGAGTTTCCCCAGTTCCCGCTCCTCGTCCAGCATCATGAGAGGAACTCCATTCAAGGAGAGGTTCGCAATCTGGTGCTCTTCAGGGAGGTCAAATCTCTCGAAGTCTAGAGGATTGAAGGGAAAGAATTGTTCTATTTCTGGATAGGCTTCATCCAAGGCAGGAACAAAGTTTTTTGCTTTGCCAGTCTTCTCAGTTATCTTCTTGGCTGAGAAGGTCGGCTGCTTATGTTTGAGGGATCCACTGGTCTTTCCGGACTTTTCTGTAGCCCTGTTGACAGTCCCCAAAACCTTTCTGGCCGCTTTGGGTAGGGCAGGTGGGGCATCAAAGACCTTACCAACATGGGGTGTCGAAATCTGAGATCTCCCTTCTAAGACTTTGCCTAAAGACCCGGACGCGAGCTTCAGGCCATCCTTGGGAGCCACACGGGTGCCAGGCTCGCCGTTCTCTTTATCAACAAAGATCAGAGTGGCCATTCCGGATGCCTCTGCTGGCCGCGGACCCGGTTTCCCCACCACGCCAGCAACCTCCGACACGCACCAACAGCCAGACTCGCTCAAGACGCAGCTGCTCGCGGGCGTGCCAGCCGCGGCCTGTGTCCTTCTTCTTGACGAGTAGTCTGCTATTCTGGGCTTCTTCTCTCTCCATATGAATTTCATTTCCTTGAAGAAAGATGAGGATAATTGTATTGGGATTGCTATAAATTTATACAGTGCCTTTGGCAGAACTGACATCTTGACTATATTGAGTCTTCCAATCCACGAGCATGGGATATTCTTCCATTTGTTGAGGTTGCTCTCGGTTTCTTGTAATAGTGTTCTGTAGTTTTCCCCAGATAGATTTTTTGTTCTTTTAGTCAGGTATATCCCTAGATATTTCAATCTGTGCTTGGCTATTGTGAAGGGTACCACCTTTTTGATCTCCTCTTCTACGGTCTTATCTGATGTGTATAACAGTCTAATGGACTTCTGTTTGTTGATCTTGTATCTTGCCACTCTCCCAAACTCCTCTATTGCTTCCGGTACTTCCCTTGAGGAGCTTTTGGAATTTTCCACCTATAAAATCATATCACCTGCAAATAATGGTAGTTTCACTTCTTACTTCCCCAGACAAATACCTTTGGTGTCTTTTCTTTGCCTTATGCTGTTAGCTAAAACCTCCAGCATGATACCAAATAAGAGTGAGGACATGGGGCATCCTTGTCTGGTCCCCTTTTTCAGTGGGATTTTGTTCTTCTTTTCTCACTACCAAGTTGGCTGTTGGTTTTTCATATATAGCTTGTATAGTCTTGAGGAATTTTCCTTCTATTCCTATCTTCTACAGTGTCTTAAACAGGAATCGGTGTTGGATGTTGTCCAATGCTTTTTCTGCATCTATTGATATTTTCATGTGGTTCTTATAGTTTTTCATGTCAATGTGGTGAATAATACTAATGGTCTTTGGTATGTTGAACCATCTCTGCATCCCTGGTATGAATCCCACTTGGTCATGGTGAATTGTTTGTTTTATATACTTTTGTATTCTGTTGGCTAGTATTTTGTTAAGGATTTTTGCATCGATGTTCATTAGGGATATTGGTCTGTAGTTCTCGATTCTTGTG
>NW_022111325.1:4068883-4080283 GCF_000313985.2 Echinops telfairi
TTTCTTTGGTTAAATTTGCAAGTGGTCTGTCGATTCTGTTTACCCTTTCAAAGAACCAACTTTTACAGTATTAATTTTTTCCATAGTTTTCTTAATTTCCCTCTCCTGAATCTCAGCCCTAATTTTTATAATTTCTTTTCTTTTGCTATTAGTAGGATTGTCCTGCTGACTCTGCTCTAGTTGTAAATTTTGTGCAATCATGAGTGTTTCTTCCTTTCTTAGGTATGCATGTATTGCTATGAAACTTCCTCTGATAACTGCCTTTGCTGTGTCCCATAAGTTTCGGTATGTCGTGTGCTCATTCTCATTGGTTTCTAGAAATTTCCTAATTTCATCTCTGATCTGTGCCAGTACACACTCCTTTTGCAGTAGAGAGTTATTCATCCTCTGATTGTTTGCTCTTGTTTTCTTCATCTTCTTTTTGTTGATTTCCAGCCTTATGGCACAGTGGTCAGATAGAGAGGTCTGTATGATATCAATGTGTTTACGTTTATGTAGATTTGCCTTATGTCCCAGCATGTGGTCTACCTTCAAATATGTGCCTTGTGGGCTTGAGAAGAATGTGAATTTTTTGTATTTGGATGAAAAGCTCTGTAAATATCGATCAGGTCAAATAGTCTAATTGTTGTGTTTAGATCTACAGCCTCCTTGTTGAGTTTTCTTTTCCTGTGATCTATCTTTCTCAGAGAGTGGTGTATTGAAGTCATCCACTGTAATCGTTGAGGCTGTGATTTCTTTTTCACCTTTTGGAGTGTTTGGTTGACGTATTCAGCAGGACTCTCATTCAGGGACTATATGTTGACAATGCTTAGTGGTTCTTTGGCTACCATTCCCTTGAGCATTATATATTGTCCCTCCTTATCTCTTTTTATGGTTTTCACTTTGAGGTCAATTTTATCCGAGATTAGGATTGCAACCATGCTTTTTTTGAATTGTTGTTTGCTTGATATGCCTCTCACCAGCCTTTGATTCTCAGCCTACTTTTGTCTGTAGCCTTGAGATGTGTCTACTGTAGGCAGAAGATTGATGGGTTGTGTTTTCTAAGCCAGTCTGCTAGTATCAGTCTTTTAATGCCTGAGTTCAGGCCATTGATATTCAGGGTTATTATCTCCATCTGCAAACTCTGTGATGTCATCTTATACCTTTTGTGTTGGGTGTTTTCCTACTTTCCTTTCTCATTAGTGTGTTGTGCATGTGTGTGTGTGTGTGCGTGTGTGTATCATTCTTGACTTCTGTACATCTTTAAGCCAATGCTATCTTGGGGTCTGTTTTCTCTTTGTTGCCCTCTGGGTGAGGTTGTTCTATGTGATGGTCTCTTATTTATGCTTGGTGAGTGTTGTTCTTCTGCCCATACTGGGTTGGCAAGTCTTTTGTAGGGCTGGGTTTCTTCTGACGTATTCTTTGAGTTTTTCCTTGTCTGGAAGACTCTTACTTCTCCATCTGTCTTGATCGATAATTTGGCTGGGTAGAGTATTCTTGGGTTTGCATTGTTTTCCTTCAATTTTTGGAATATGTTACTCCACTCTTTCCTCTTCTTCATAGTTTCTGCTGACAGGTCTGAGCATATTCTTATTTGGGAAACTTTATATGTGATTGCTTGTTTTTCCCTAGTGCTCTCAGGATTTTCTCCTTTTCCTCAAAGTTGGATAGTTTAACTATTATGTGTCTTGGTGACTTCTTCTTGGGATTCAGTCTAGCTGGTGTTCTTTCAGCCTCCTGAATGGTTGCCTGGTTTTCATTCATTAAGCTGGGGAAGTTTTCCTCCAAGAATTCTCTCACCATTGTTGCAGATGACTTCTTTGTTGTGCCTTCCTCCTGTAAGCCAATAATGCTAATGCTGTTCCACTTCATAGCATCAGACATAGCTCTTAAGTTTTCTTCAGCTTCTCTGATGATCTTATTAGATTTTTGTTCGCGTTTTGTTAAAGTCTGCTTGGCTGTCCTCCAAGTCACTGATGCAGTTCTGTCCTTCGTCCAGTCGATTCTTGAGGTCCATGTTTCTGCTACTGGTTTTTGTTATCTCCTCCCTAAGCTCTTGTATTTCCCTTTGGTGTATGCACTTCATCTCCTCTATCATTTTATCCTTTTTCTGTATTGTTTCCCTCATATCCTGTATTACTCCAAGCAGCATTCTGAAAATTTCTTTGTGTGGTAGCTCAATGTCTGCTTCTTCTATGCATGTCGTTATGTTTGGGACATCTTCTGCCATTGCCTTTTGTTTCTCATGTTTTTGTTTTTTGTTGTTGAGGTCGTTGGGCTGATGGCTGTTTGTCTTGCATTGTGTTAGAGGAGCCAGGTGCCATTCTCCAGGGAGTCAAAGAGCACTGGCTCTCTCTGGGATATTTGTAGGAATGCTTATTTGAACTGCCTACCGCTAATTTCACTATGGAATTAACCTACCACTTTATCCTCTTGTGGCTTCCCTATCAGGGGAATGCCCAAGAAGGCTGGTGGGTTGCCTGCTTTCATGTTGCGGAGGTTGGGCAGAGGTTCCTGCAACAGTTTGGAATGTTGAGGAGTGTTGGCAGAGGTGCCTTAGGGCCCCAGGCACACAGGCAGGAATTCCCCAGTAAGAAGTTGGGCAGAGCTTCCAGTGGTGGATGTCAGCAGGGCTTTCCCCTGCCTCAGGCTAGCTGCACAGGGTGGAGCTCACCTAGCGGGGTGTGGTGCAGGCGTAAATGCCCTAGGCTAAGGGGAGTGATCTGGAGGTCAGCAGTGGAGTGTGAGAGAACAGGAAAGAAACAAAAGGAGAAAAAAATTAAAGTAAGCCCGCTGAGAGTTTTGCGGGTATATAGTGAAGAGAGGGAAACAAAAGCAACAATGTAGTTGAGTCCAGATCCCTGCCCGTGGTACTGCAAGGGTTTAGTCCCTGCCTCGAGGTTGCAGCAGCAAGCTGTGGCTGTGTTGAGAAAAATCCCCTGCACAGCCCTCCATGACTGTGGGCGGATATAGAGAAGAGATGGAAATAAAAGTAACAATGTAGCTGAATCCTGATCCCTGCCCATGGAGCTGCAAGTGTCCAGTCCCTTCCCCGAGGCAGGCAGCGGCAAACTGTGGCTGTGTTGAGACCAAACCCTCCTACAGGCTCCAAATGGTCCTGGCTCTGGCAGAGACAGTGGAAGGGCGAAGGTCAAGCCCCAGCCGGCCTCCACTGAGGTAAACCAAACATCCCCAGCTCCTCAAAACTCCATGGGTCTTTACATACTTATCTTTATGATGCTCCTCCTGCATTCCAGCAGTGTTGATTTCCCTCTAAGCAACTCTCCTGGGCTGAATTCTGCAGAGTCCCTCTGGTATGTGTCACTCCGTTGCCATCTTCCTGGAAGTCTTCGTCTTTTGATCTCTTGACTGTTGCTTCCACAAGCACTGATTGTGGATCCAAATGAGACAAAATCCTGAACAACTTCAACCTTTTCTCCATTTATCATGATGTTACCTCTTGGTCCATGTATGAAGATTTTGGTCTTCCTTAACTTGAGTTGTAATCCATACTGAAGGGTTTAATCCTTGATCTTCAACAGCAAGTGCTTCAATTCCTCCTCACTTTCAGCAAAAAGGACTTTGTCATCTGCATTCTGCACGTTGTTAATAAGTCTTCCCCTCATCGCGAGGCCATATTCTTCTTCATCCAGTGTCTCTGCCACTAGCAGTCAAACGTAGTTTCCTCCTACACAGATGCTTGTTGCAGCACTGCTTTAAAAGTGAGGAACAATCCTAGCTTCCTAGCTTCAAATTTCACCCCAGTACATGGGAACTCGTACATTGACCCATGTGTTTCCTAGAGAAACTTGAACTTGGCCTCACATAAACACATTCCATACTCAGCCCTCGTTGCTGCATAACAAAACTTGTAATGCAAATATTTTCATTAAACTTCTGGAAGTTTAAACACATGAGATAAACAAACAGTAAATCATACTCAGCCCAATTATATCAACAAAAATTTGGAAATGGCTGTGACAGAGTGAAAAAAAGTTCAATTCTCATCTAACATTGGGAAATAAATTGATAGCATTTCATTCATACTATAAAAGGAAAGCCATTGCAACTAATTGATTCCAACTAATAGCAACTCTATTAATTAGAATGATAACATTTCATTCATAATGTAAAAGGAAACCCAATTAATTCCAACTAATAGCAACTAATAGGACAGAGTAAAATGGTCCTGCAGGTGTCCAAGGGTGTAAATATGTTGGAAGGAGACTGACACATCTTTCTCCCAGGGAGTGGCTGGTAGATTTGAACTAATGACGTTTCTGTTTGTTCCTAATTGCTTTAAACACTGTATCACCAGGGTTCCCCATTCCATTAACACTACTGATAATTATATGAAGTGTCCTTTTTAATTCTATTTAATCTTGTTTATTCTTTTATAATTTAAAGAAAACCTCTAATAAAATTGATAATATGATGTGCTTCCTCAAAATCATTAGGAGATAGAGAGGGCAAAGAAAACAGCATCCATACTAATGGTCTACAGACGCTGAATGACAGAATATGCAAAATAATTCTGTGTACATACTACTAGTCCAGTTCTTTTTTCTAGTGCTTGATGGGAAGCTGGGCGGGCTTAGGAGGTGGGGCCTTCTAAACAGAGAATCTGCTTCAAGCAGTATGGACAGGCTGTTCTCTCGCTCGTTCCCCAACCAGATCCAGATGCTCATGCTCAGCCTCCTTATTGGTGAGTCGGGGAATTGCTGGGGCTGCTGCTCCAGTTGAGCCTGAGAACGGGTGAAGGGCTTTGGTGTGAAGGAGACTGGCATGCAGCTATGGCACCAACATCCCTGGTTTTACTCTCCTGATTCCTCAAGTATATTTGAGAGGTGGGGGGTGGGGTGGTAAAGAGGACACAGGGGCTTTTAGGAAGGCTTTTGTGATAGATATGCTTCCATATAGATTCATAACCCCCACACCCCTACTTCAAAAGACAGGCTTTTCCTCTGCTTGCATGACTACTGCAGCTGTGAATTGCCCTCAGACGGTCTCAGCCTTTGTTTCCTGTTGCTCTGTCAGAGATAATCTCTTTTCTTTATGCCCCGCCCACCTTCAGCCTTCTTCCTTCCCATGTTGCCAGGCTGAGCAGGGGGTGTGTGCTGTGAGAGAGGGGTGAGGGCGAGTGGCCTCACTACGGCTGGTGTCGTCCCGTGGCCCTCCTACAAAGAGCCATACACAATCCTTAGTAATGTGAATTATCAATTTTAATCATAGAGTAATGTAATACAGATGGTTGTAAATTGCTTAAAGATACTATTTCTTAAATCATATGAATACACAACAAAATTGCTTTTATAAATCTTTCCACCCTGCATTATAATATTCTAGATTACAGCATGAGTAATACTTGGAACTGAGTGGAAGTTATTCTTATTTTTTAATCGTTTCCTCTAATTGCTACGTAATTCTCAAAGTTATTGATATCAGTTCACCTATACTACTTGCCATAATAATTATAGCTAAAACACATTTTGACAGAATTAACTCCTTCATGCTTATAATGGATGCGTTGTTGAAGTGTCCCTCTATTTGGAGAATGATGGCAGCTCTGGCCTGAGTGCATTAGAGGGTTCAAAAATAAATCAGCACAGAGTTTTAGCCTTGTTGGTGTATTGATACATGTAACCCGGGCTTATGAAAAAAGTTCTTGTTCTTATTAATAACTATAGGGCTAGTTTACTAAAAAGAATATATTTCTGCTGAAACACGGTACACACATTTTATAGACAACCATTTTGATGTCACCCCTTTGTCAGTGTCACCCAGTATCATCTGTACCCCCCGAGGGATGCCACTGGCCATGGAAGCCTCCCAGCGTCCACTCCCAGAATGGTGAACTCTGGGGCTTTCCACAGAGGTCAGGGTGGAAAGGGAGCTGGACCATCATCTCTCATCTGCTATTTACTTTCATGTGTAGCTACAAGCTGTTTCCAAGTTGGTCACGGTGATCATTGTGGGCAGGGGGATGTATATAGTGGATGCAGCATGGTGTGGATTGGACACCTGTCCTGTGTCCTGCCCCCCTGCCCCGTCCACAAAAACCTCATTATGATAAAAAGAGATTGTAATGCAGATTCACTAGGCTCCTGTTCTCATTCTGCCACATCCTGACCGTTAAATTGTTGCCAAATTTTGTCGACCCGATGGCAGACCGTACATAATTTTCTCTGTTAAAAGAATGGACATAATAATGCCTAATTTGAGGAGTAATTTGGAAGCTTTATTAAGGAAATAGAGCGTATTCCTTCCAGTGTCTGACATAGGGACCTGAGTTATGTTTTTTCCTGCAGGTAATGTTTTACTTTTCTATCTTGATGGAAAATTTGCAAATTACACACTGTAAAATAAATTTGCAAAAGTTATGCTTCTTTATTTCATAATAACTTTATCTTTCTTCAGCTGCGGGCAACCATAACAGTCTTCTTTAGGAACAAATGGGGTGGTGACAGCACAGGGGACATGCACTTCCCCATTCTTTCCCTCTCACCACCTCCTACACTATTAAATTAACACTAAAAAATTGCTATTACTCAGTATTGCCCACTGGGCAGTGTAAGAGGCACCACTGTTAACACTTTCAAAAAATGTATTCCCTCTTACAAGTCAGTCAGAGAAATAGTAGCCCTGTTGTTGACAGTTGAGCAAGGTTATGAATAGCTAGGAATGAAAGATAAATCAAACAAATGCAAATTAGGAAAACAGAAGCCCTGGTGGCACTCCTGAGTCAGACAGCAGTGGGCAGTTCAAAGCCATGAGCCCTTCCTAGAGAGGAAGATGAGGCTGTTTGCTTCAGTGAATATTTGCAGCCTCAGAAGCCATATGTAGGTTTGCTATGAGCCAGAATTGATATGATATAGCAGTAGGTGGATAATATTTAGCTTATTAAATAAACATGAAAAAAATGAGATTATCCAGTATATCCCGCAGGACAGTGTTTTGACCACTTTCATGTTCTATAGGCAGTTTTTAAAATGAATCAAAAGCTTCTTAGTAGTTCATCTTATGTGTCTAAACATTTGAAATATTTGTACCCTTACGGTTCAACCCTAAGGAAAGACTTTAATAAGCAGGAAAAGCTTATGGATCAAGATATGCATTTCAGTCTACTTGAAGTTAAAAATACCTTGGAACTCAATGAACTGGCAAATTAAAGATGGGCAAGTGACAATCTTCTGGTGATAATGATGAGGGCTGTAGGTAAGCGGTGCTGTCTGGCGACTGAGGACGTGTTCTGGAACTGAGACGGTACAAAGGGATTATTTAGGAAGTGATGGGAATAAACAAATGTTGAACATCAACGTGCAAGGTCAATATTAGGACTGCTGCGTGCCTTACCTTGCTTCATCTTCACACGCCCTATGCCATGAGTAGGGTTGGGAAGTACAGTGAGGAGATAGATACCAAGACAAGGGAAGACCCCCTTTGAGCACTCAGACCCCCTGAAAAAGTTGCAAACCTTACTTTACAAGTCCTCTGGTTCTCACTTGAGACAATCAAGACCCAGCGGGGCATTTAACTTGCCTGGTTGGCAGAGCAAGTAAATATCACAGCCATCATCACAGCAAGTACATTTCACAGCCTACTGCAGACAGGTGGACGCCCAGGCTGTGCAGCCAGACCTTCCTAAAGCCTAGATTTCCCTCACTCTCCTCTTCCTCCCCTCTCCACACTCCCACACTCAGCCCTTGATCCTCATGACCAAAGGGTGGATTAACCTTCCCAAACATCCTGCTGATATTTAAAAGGAAACACACTTCTCTTCCAAATTCTGTCCCTCTGCTCCAATCCTGGCCTCTAGGAAAACAACCGGAAACAGCTGTTCCCATCGCCTTCGCTTTCCTATCTCTACTGCAAACTATCCTATCATTTCATGGCTTGTACTGCCAGGTCTGCGGGGTCAAGGATAATTCAGGGAGCCCCTGTTGGTTTGTCCTAAGGTGCTGGTTCCCTCTAAGTTGTCTCCTCGTGCTCCCAGTGCACACCCACTGTTTTTACCATGTTCTTCAGATCACATCCGGGTAGGTGGCAGGGTAATCAGAACCTTCTGCCACCCCCTGCCTCCATCAGCTCTCTTGTTTGTATGCCTTTGAATGCCTAGCAACCACTAAAGGCCGGAAGCCCTTCAGAAAGGAGACACAGCTGTCCCTGTGTGCCTGGAGCTGTTATCAGCCTTAAGCCTGGATGAGTTTGAGGAGCTATACCTGGGCTCCATGGAGTCAGTTTAAAGGGAAGGGAAAGAAGGATGTCCCAGCAGACTGACTCTCAAGGTCCTTTATAACTCTTCAAACACTGATGCAACGAAAACACTTTCTTATAACCTCAGCTTGAATTAAAGCAGAGACAAGCAGCACTGGAGTCATGAAGAAATCATTGTTACTAAGAGCTGAAGTTGAACTAGGTAACTAGGTAATTCTCCACTCCAAGTCTTTACACTTTACACACACACACACACACACACACACACACACACACACGATTATATGTATATATAATTTAGGTACAATACCTATTCCATAAACCATTTTACATGTATGGTTCCATATGTTCATAATGATGTGCAACAATCACCACTATCTATTTCCAAAGGCTTTTCATCATTGCCAACAGACACTTTGTGCCTTTTAAGCATTAACTCCCCACGCTGTCCACTTATCAACCCATGGTAACCACTAATCTACTTTCTGTGTCTATGCATTTGCCTAGTCTAGCTATTTTATATGAGTAGGAGCATGATGTATTATTTGTCCCTTTATGACAGACTTACTTCACTCAACATAATGAATGTTTTAAACATTCATCCAAGTGTTTCAGGACTTTACTCTTTATGGTTCAGTCATACTTCCTTGTATATACATACCACATTTTGTGTATTCATTAATCAGTTGCTAGACATTTGGTTTGCTTGCACCATTTTTTGTGTGCTATTGTGAATAATTCTGCAATGAGCTCATGTACAAACATCTGTTTGTGTTTCTGATTTCAAGAATTCTGGGTACTAGTTACCTCTCACTGCCAGTGAGGTGATTCTGACTCACAGAGACCCGATCGGACTTGGTAGCCGTGCCCTGGAGGGCTTCTTTACGGGAGTAGAGAGGCTGGTGGTTTCTAACTGCTGACCTTGCAGCCCAACATATCACTGCTCCTCAACCAGGACTCCTGTCCTCAGTCACCTAGCACTGCTACCGCAGAGACACCACAGGGGGATGGAGCTAACAAAAGGCATTTATTCTCCCACAGTGTAGGACACCCGAAGCCTGAATTTAGAGTGCTGTCTCTACAAGGGAAGACTTTTCCTCTGTGTCTCCTGGTTCCAGGCAGTTCCCAGGATAGGGACCCTGGGCCCAAAGGACACGCCTCACTCCCAGCTTTTCTTTCTTGGTGGTAGTAGGTCTCTCCTTTTATGTCTTATAAAATAAAAGGTGTTACAGGTCACATCCCTGGAAAACTCACCTTACAAACCAATGAGGATCATGGGCCACCAAAGTTGACTTATATTCTTGGGGGAGCACAGTTCAATCCAGGACAGGCATATATGCTAAAGAATGGACTTGTTGAGTCATGTCGTAATTCTGTGTTTAATATTGTGCAGAGCCACCTCACTGGTTTACATTCCTATCAACAATGAACAAGGAGGGTCAGTATTTTCACATCCTTATCAACACTTGATTTTTCTGAACCTTTTAAATTACACTGATTTTCATGGGGATGAAGTGATATTTCACTGTGGGTAACAGGCTTCCCAGCCTATGGACCGAGTAATAATGCTAAGTATCTTTAGGCTGGAAGTTGACGTGCAGAATGGGGTGCCATTAGGCATCTGTCAATACTAATGGAGCTTTGAAACACTTGTCTGAGCAGGGTAGAGGTCAAAGAGCCACTTGGCTGAAAGACCAAGGACTAGAGAGAGGTGTCTGCTTGCAGTGTGGACAGAAGGACTGTATCCTTATTGTTTCCTGATCCTGATTTGTGGTAACCTGTTAATGTCCCTAATAAATCATGATAATTGAGAGTATGGAATGAGTTCTAGGTGGCTGTGGCAATGGATTATTAAACCCAGCAGAAAAGCAGAGTGTTGTGGGGAGGCACAGTTAGTGTCAGAATAGTAAAAAGGAAATTTGAGGATGGAGACATTTCTGACCTCTGCCTCCTAGAAATTGGCCTTGGGCTAGTGTGGAGTTGGATTTTCCTTCTCCAATGAGCCCGCACAGAAAGGTCAGACCTTGTCCCTACATCATGGGCTCAGGATACAATGTCATCTTTCTGCATCTGGAAAATCAGTTGTCTCAGATTAGTCTTTCACCATGGAAGGAGCTTGACATCCTTGCTGAAGATAAATTGGCCTTAGATTTACGAGGTTACCTCTAGAGTCTCGATCTGATGACATTGGTTTATATGCCTGTTCTTACTCCAGATTATTTTGATTATTGTAGCTTTATAGTATACTTTAAAACTGAAAAATGTAAATCTTTCTACTCTGTTCCTTTTAAAGATAGTTTTGGATATTTGGAGCGTTTAGGGATTTCATATACATTTAAAGGTAAGCTTCTCAATTTCTGCAAAAGCTATGGATATTTTGGTAAGAATACAATGAATCTATAGATCCCTTTGGGTAGTATTAAAATATTAGCAATATTAAGTTTCAACCCATGAATATGAAGTGTGTCTGTTCATAGTAAAGAATAATTTCTGTAGCCTGTGAGAAATATCTTGATGAACTTCCTCAAATATAAAATGGAAATAATAAGTCAGCCACCTGTCATGTATATCCCAGACTGTGGACAAGGAAAATCCAACTCCACACTAGCCCAAATACAAAGATCTTAGCTTCACTCTTATATGACTCAGTAACTGTTATTGTTAAATGAAGTCTAGTTGGTTCCAATTCATACTGGTCCTATGTACAACGGAATAAAATATTGCCTTGACCTGTGCCATCTTCACAATTGATGCCACGTTTGAGCGCATTGTTACAATCACCAGGTCACTCTTCCTCTTTTGGCTGCCCCTCCACTGCACCAAGCTTGGTTCCCTTCTCCAGGGACTGGCTCCTCCTCATAGCCTGTCTAAAGTGCATGAGGTGAAGTTTTTTGTTTTTTTTTTAATTTATTAAAGTGTAGCTTTCTTTTTTTTTTTTAAATTCTTTCTATTTATTTATTTATTTATTTATTTATTACTATTTTTTTTTGTTTAAGGTGACCAGACGTCCCGCTTTTGGCGGGACAGTCCCTATCTTTTTCTTTTTTAACATTTTATTAGGGGCTCATACAACTGTTATCCCAATCCATACACACATTAATTGTGTAAAGCGCATTTGTACATAGTTTCTCAAAACATTTTCTCTCCATTTAAACCCCCGACATTAGGTCCTCATTTTTCCCCTCCCTCCCCGCGCCCCCCTCCCGC
>NW_022111325.1:4081375-4083068 GCF_000313985.2 Echinops telfairi
CCCTTTGCCTCCCAGCTCTTTCCTTTATTTCCATTGATTCTCCTCCTGTCCCACTATCATGCTCAGTCCCGAGGTGAAGTTTTATCTCTGAGAAGTATTCTGTCTGTATTTCTTCCAAGAGGGATTTATCAGTTCTTTTGGCAACCCGTGGTATTCTCAATGTTTTTCACCAACAAGATTATTCAAATGAATCAATTGGCTTCTCTGGAAACCCCCTCATTTCTACTTTTCCCGAACTCTGTATTTTCTTTCTTTTTCATTATTTTGTTCCCAGTTTACATACCAAACATTCTCTTGTAGGACTAAACTGACCGCTATAAGTAATTTGTTAGACAAAACCTAAAAGTATTTCCCACATATAGCCTGGCATGTAAACAAGTCACAGTGTCTGGAATCTTTCAAAACCTCTGTATGCAAAACATAAAACCCAAAGAAGAATTGAAAAGGAGGGGCAAAACACAGAAACAAAATAAGTTAATAATCAGAAGGCTGTTTTGCTCAACTTTATGGAAATATACTTGAAAACCTAGACAAAAAAGATAATTCTCTAGGAAAAAATGATTTATCAATAGTGACTCCAGATGATGAACAAAGCCTAAACAAACTGTTAAAACAAGCCATTGGGATGTTTGAGAAGTGGTTAAATCCCAAACTGATGATCCAATATATAAACCCTCTCCTAAAGACAAATAAAAAGTTTTTAAAAATACAGTAAAAGTCATATTAAGCCAAAAATACAAGTTTGTATACCTAATATGCAAAGTGAACGTAGGGTAATACTTCAGATTAAAGCATCAAAATGTTCTGGAGATTAAAGAACTTGCAGAAACCATTGCACTCCCTCTGATCTACATTTGGCCTGTGTGTTAGACAGGGTTCTCTAGGAAGATAAAACCAGATTGCTAATAATTTTATAAATATATATTTAGATAGATAGATATATAACACAAGAAATAAACAGTTGTTAAATTATAAAGCAGTTATACAGATAGATAGATAGGTAACACAAAAAATAAACAGTTAAATTATAAAGCAGTACAAATGGCTCAGTACAATTCCAATGTGTTAGACCGTTGTGAGGCACTGGCAGTCCTTCAAGTCTTGAGGGCCGCCAGGTAGTCCTCTGTAGAGAGATTCAGATCTCCGGGCACCGGCAGCCAACAGCAAGGCAGGTCACCAACAGTCAGCCCCCAGCTCAAGAGATGTAAATTCCAATTGTGTGGCGAAACAGGTCTTGAAGGAACCTCAAATTACAGCAACACAGTCAACAGGTTAGGTGTCCCACAGGTAGTGTAGTTTGTAAATTGAGGCACAGAACAAGCAAGGCAGCCGCACACTGGTCCGATGATCAAAGAGTTAGAGACAAGAAAGGCAAGGTTCACCGAGCCATTTATCTCGCCGCCCTTCATTTAAACCCACATGTGTTTATTGGCCAGGCTGGCACAATAAACTAACTACCTCAATCCACCCCTTGCCAGCCTGGCACCTGTACACAATTCTTTAGCCATATATAATTATATAATTTACGGACATTGATAAAATCACACTTACACTTATCATCAATCATCTATCATACATATAAATTAAACCACACTGAGTCCAATTGTATCTGATATATCATACCTGAACAAAGGAAAGATATGCAATAAGCACATAAAAAGAAAATACACTGACAATTACAAACCTTGCTTTT
>NW_022111325.1:4085172-4088678 GCF_000313985.2 Echinops telfairi
CTTGGGTCCCCAATCTGCAACCCCCCTCATTCACAATGACTTGACTTTTTGTTCTTTGATGGCTGATACCTGATCCCTTCAACATCTTGTGATCACACAGGCTGGCTCTTTCTTGTACATATATGTATGGCGCTGCATTTGTTTCTCTAGCCAACCCAGCCTAACACATTTCACTAGTTCTTTTTGGTACAGTGACTCTGCTTATTCTTTCTATCTTATTTTGATGCTTCCTGCATCATTCAGTATTTTGCTCATAGAATCTTGCAAAGCCACAACTCAAAGCTTGAAGTTTGTCTTGAGTTCATTTAGTTTAGGACATGCAGAGTGCTTTCTTCCTTTGTCGTTTTCTAACTCCGGGTGTTTGCACATTTCACGATCATACTTTACTTTGTTTCCTCCAACTGCCCTTTGAAATTTTCTATTCAGCTTTTTGACTTCATCTTTTTTTTCACATTTGCTTTAGCTACTCTTTGATTAAGAGTAAGTTTCAGAGTTTCTTCTGACATCCACTTTGATCTTGTCTTTCTTTCCTGTCTTTTAAATGACCTTTTACTTCTTCATGTGTGATATTCTTGATGTCCTCCCACAGCTCATCAGGTCTTTTGTCATTAGTGTTCAATGCAGCAAATCTGTTCTTGAGAAGTTCTGGAAATTCAGGTAGGATATATTTAAAGTTGCATTTTAGCTCTCACGGACTTGTTTTAATTTTCTTTCAGCTTCAACCTAAACTTGCATATGTACAATTAATGGTCTGTTCTACAGTTGGCCCCTGGTCTTGTTTTAGGTGCTGATATTAAGTTTCTCCAACTATTGCAGCAGTACATTGACAGAGGGTTGCCAGAAGTTCAGCCCGATTCAGAAAATGACATGGAATAAGGAATATCATGACTGATGTCAAATGGATCTTAACTGAAAGCAGAGAATACCAGAAATATATTTACTTATGTTTGATTGATTATACAATGGCTTTCAACTATGTGGGCCATAACAAACTATGGATAGCATTGAGAAGAATGATAATCCCAGAATACTACATTGTGTTCATGTGGAACATGTACATGGATCAAGAGGTAGCTATGAGAATCCAACCAGGGCATGCTGCATAGCTGAAAATTAGGAAAGGTGGGTATCAGGGTTGTATTTTCTCACAATATTTATTCAACCTATTTGCTGATCAAGTAATCAGAGAAGCTGGATTATATAAGGAAGGAAACAACATCAGGATTGAAGGATTGCTTATAATGGTCTTTGATAAGCAGATGACATAACCTTGCTTGCTGAAAGTGAGGACTTAAAGCACTTGCTGATGAAGATCAAGGATTTCAGCCTTTTGCATGCATTACAACTCAATGTAAAGAAAACCAAAATTCTCACATCTAGACCAATAGGTAACATTATGATTAAAGGAGAAAAATTTGAAGTTGTTTAGGTTTTGTCTTGCTTGGACCCACAATCATTGCTCATGGAATCTGAAGTCAAGAGATCAAATGACTTACTCCTTTGGGTAAATTTCCTGTACAAGATCTCTTTAAAGTGTTGAAAAGCAAGATTGTTACTTTGAGGCCTAGAATGTACCGCACCTAAGTCATGGTAATACCAATCACCTCATATGCATGTTAAAGGTGGACACTGAATAAGGAAGACATAAGAAGAATCCATATGGGACCCTGGTGGTGTTGTGGTTATGTATTGGGCTGTGACCCTCCTGGTCAGCAGGTCAAACCACCAGCTGTTCTGCACTAGAAAAGACAGGGCTTTCTATTCCCATAAATAGTTACAGTCTCAGAAACCCATGGAGAGAGGGGGTGGGGGGGGCACTATGAGTCGACATCAGCTCAATGTTAAGTGAGTTTGGTGTTTTGGAAGAAGAATCCATGCATTTGAATTATGATGCTGGTGAAGAATCTCGAAAGTACTACGGCCTGCCAAAGGCACAAACAAATATGTCTTGGAAGAAGTACAGCCAGAATGCTCCTTAGAAGCAAGGATGGCGAGACTTTGTCTCACGTATTCTGGACAGACTAGCCTTTGGGGAAGGACGTCATGCTTGGTAAAGTACAGTACAGACAAAAAGAGGAAGACCTTCAATAAGATGGGTTGACATGGTGGCTGCATCAATGGACTCAAATGTGAGGATAATTGTGAGACTGGCACAGGAGTGGGTAGTGTGCTGTTCTGCTGTACACGGTGTTGTTGTGAGTCGAGACTGACTTGAAAGCACCTGACAACAACATAAGTTTATTCATTGTCTTTCCGCACAGATGGGATCATTTGTCTTTCTGTGTGTTCCATCTGGGGACACCCACGTGTGACGCTGACAAAGGTATCTGTGATGAAGACGTTGCTGACCTTGCCAAACTCTATCATTCTCCCTTCAGCTTAATTTCTATCACCAGGGCCAACAACTGTTCCTTCTTCTTTGAGTCCAGTCTTTGCCTTCGAATTGCTAATAATTATCAATACATCTGGATTACACATTTGATTAAACCCCAGAAATCTGGATTCCAGGATAATGAAAAATTAATTTCAAGATAAATCATTCTTTCTTTTTTGAAAAATCATTTTATTGGGGGCTTGGACAACTTTTATCACAATCCACACACCCATCCATTTACACATTTGTACATTTGTTGCCATCATCATTTTCAAAACGTTTTCTTTCTACTTGAGCTCTTGGTATCAGTTCCTTATTTTTCCCCCTCCCTCACGAACTCTAGATAATTTATGAATTATTATTATTTTTTCATGTCTTACACTGACTGATGTCTCCCTTCACCCACTTTTCTGTTATCCATCCCCCAGGGAGGGGGAGAGCTATTCCTGAGAAAGCACCAGATATTTTCACAGATTAATTGAAACCACTGTTTATAGAAAATATAACTCAACCTTCACCAGTATAGTTTAATATTGTTAGAGATACTAGTTAACCCAGTTAGAGCTGAGAAAGAACGAAGATATAACATTTCACATAAGAGGATTATGTTATCATTATTTTTATATGATTTAATTCATTACTTGAACCACCATTACCAACAACAACAATAGCAGCAACTCGAAAAACCCAATATGAACATTATTGTTATTTTTTATTTCATCAAAAGTATATTGGGTCTTGTGAAATGAGTAAGTAATTATTACAAGCATAGTTTCCTATAGTTTTCTATATCCATGGGCAGAATGAACATTATTACTATAGATGGGTGCTTAGAATACATGGATGCGCAGATGAATGTTAAAAAAGAGTAAGATATGTAAATCTGTGATTTCTACATTGGGTGACCACTCAGCATAGAGAGAACCCTAATACAAGTGCCATTTTAACAACCAGTGTGTGAAACCCACAAAAAACTAGGTAGAGGTTGTGCCAAACTGGTGCAAACCAGCTGAAAATCACCACTGCCTTTTTAAAAAATCATTTTATTAGGGGCTCATACAACTCTTATCACAATCCATACACACATCAATTGTGTAAAGCGCATTTGTACATTCATTGCCCTCATCATTCT
>NW_022111325.1:4090243-4091740 GCF_000313985.2 Echinops telfairi
AGAAAAGCTTGTAGTTAGTTCAAGGATCGCTGGCCTTTAAGAGTGTTTTCCAGTCCAGCCTGTTGGGGCACCACGCCCTGTCCCCAATGTCCACCGTCATCATTCCCTGGGGATCTTGCTGCTCCCCTCTCCTGCTGTTCCGCTGTACTCCCCCAATGCTTTGCCTCAGTGTGGCGAGATCAGATCGGGTTCAATTCCCACACTGTGTCTCTGGTGTTGTCCCCCACAGGGCCATGGGTTAGTGAGGGGCATCATGTCTCATAGTGGTGCTGGCCATGTCACCACTGCCTTATCCTCAAAGTAACATCCTTGCTTTTTAATGCTTTAAAGCGGTCTTGTACAGCAATTTCAATGCAAAGCATTATTTGACATCTGGACTGTGGCTTCTGTAAGCAGTGATTGTGAATCTATGCAAGATGAAATAGTTGACAACTTGAATCTTGTTTCCATTTACCATGATGTTACCTGTGGGTCCAGTTGTGAGGAATTTAGTCTTTTTAATATTGAGTCATCATCCACACTGCAATCCTTAATCTTCAGCAAGTGCCTCCAGTCCTCTTTATTTACAACAAACAAGGTACTGTCCTCTGCATATCTTAGGTTGTTAATAAGGCTTCCCCAATCCTGATGCCACATTCTACTTCATATAACCCAGATTTTCGGATTATTTGCTCAATATACAGATTGAGTAAGTATGGTGAGAGGATACAACCCTGATGCACACCTTTCCTGATTTTAAGCCATGCGGCATTCCCTTGTTCTGTTTGTAAAACTGCCTCTTGATCCATGGACAGGTTCCAAATGAGCACAGCGATGTGTTCTGAAATTCCCATTCTTCTCAACACTATAGTTTGTTATGACCCACATGGTTGAATGCCTTTCTGTAGTCAAAAAGACACAAGTAAGCATCTTTCTGGTGTTCTTTGCTTTCCCCAAAGATCCGTCTGACATCAGCAATGATTCCACTTGTACATCTTCTTCTGAATATGGTTGCTGGACCTCTGGCCCATCCTTATGAACGTTATTATAAATGACAAGAGAGATCAGGGAAAATATGGATGCAAAATTATTATAGAAACATATATATTTCTTTACATAGATATAACAACTGAAAAACATTAAACTATTGGAAGCATAAAGTACTTACAAATGAACACAACAGGAAATATATAAAAGTTTTATTAAGAAAAATATAAAATGCTACTGAAAAATTTGAAAATAGCTTCTTTTCTAAATTTTATTTAGTTAATAATATACACAGCAAAGCATGCATCAATTCAGCGGTTTGTACATGCACAATTTATTGGCTCCGGCTGCCTTTTCGAGTTGTGTAGCCACTCTTTTTTTTTTTTGTCTGTAGAAACGTGTTCTGGTTTTATTCTTTTAAAAAAAATAGCTTCTGATTCTATGATGCTTACCTTCCTGACACAACCGCTGAAGACAAAGCGGGTGAATAAGCAAATGTGGTGAAGAAAGCTGATGGTGCCTGGCTATCAA
>NW_022111325.1:4092579-4121113 GCF_000313985.2 Echinops telfairi
GGAGTGGGGAGCAGGGAGGGAGGGGAAAAATGAGGATCTAATGTCGGGGGTTTAAGTGGAGAGAAAATGTTTTGAGAATGATGTACAAATGTGCTTTACACAATTGATGTGTGTATGGGTTGCGATAACAGTTGTATGAGGCCCTAATAAAATGTTAAAAAAATAAAATAAAATTAAATTAAAAAAAAATAGCTTCTGAACAAACAGAAAGACATAGAATATTTTCCAGTAGGAAAACAACCCATAAAGAAATCTTCTTAAGTTAATTTATATATTTAAAATTACCTCAAAAAAAAAAACACCATTAGAATTTGTTTTTGATTCAGACAAGCATATTCCATGTGAATGTTAAGCCTTATATCAAGTTGGCTGGTCCAGGGCCCTCTGTAGTTTGACAGTAGCCTCTTACAATGTGATGTAGTACAATGTAATCAGCGCCACGATGGGCTCTAACAATGTAATCCACTCCACGAGCAGCCCATTGCTGGGGGGGGAGTGCAGCCCATTGACGAGGCCACAACCCTGGTGCAAGTGGGATGCTGCTGCTGGTGATGTTGGGAACTGTGCCACCAGCCTTTTAAATAGTGGCAGGTTAACAGATGGTGAACAGGTTGGTGACTAAAAAGACTAGGAAGAAAGAATAAATAGTTTACTTCTGAAAACTAACCAGTGACAACGTTATGAATAACAATAGAAAATGATCTAATATCGCACCAGAAGGTGAGCACTCAAAATATGACTGGGGAGGAGCTGTCCCCTCACAGGAGAGTCGACTGTAATGAGTGGTGGGTAAGCAAAGCTTTCAGGACCTTCATTTACTGATGTGGCACAACTGAAAATGAGAGGAAGCAGTTGCAAACATACATTAAGCATGGAAACTACAAAGTATGAATGTAGGAAAACTAGATGTTGTCAAAAATGAAATGGAGCGCTTAGGCATTAGTAAGTTGAAATAGACAGGTTATGACCATTTTTCATTTGGACAATCTATTGCTTACTCTGCCAGGAATGATAAATTCAAGAGAGGTGTCATCCCATTCATTATAAAAAGAGAACATATCACGTGAACTATATGCCAATAAATCCTTTGAGTAATAAAAATACTATCTGTGAGCACAGTGCTGTTTGTAGTAGGATAATATCTATAAAATGAACAAATCCAATGAATGCAACTATTGCTCAAATTTATGCCCCAACTGCTAAAGCCAATAATGAAGAAACTGAAGAATTCTGCCAACTTCCGCAGTTTAGAATTGATCAAATGTGCAATCTGCGTGCACTGATAATTCTGGGGATTGGAAGACAAAAGGTGGAAGCAAAGAGAAAGGACCAGCAGTTGGAAATTATGGCCTTGGTGATAGAAAGGAAGTTGGAGATAACATGATAACATTTTGCAAGATCAGTGGTTTTTACATTGCAAATACCTTTCTTTCAACAAAGCAAACTACTACTATCCACAGGGACCACACCAGATAAAACACACAGGAATCAAATTGACAACATCTGTAGGAAGAGATGATACAGAAGCTCAATCTCATTAGCCAAAAAGGCCGTTAAAAAGACAAGAAAGGAACAAAAGACAAAAGTAGCTATCAGAAGAGACTCTGAAAATGTACAGTAGCTAAAGCAAATGGAATAAATGATGAATAAAAGAGATGAACAGAATATTTCAAAGTGTAGCTTGCAAAGATGAAGTAAAATATTAACAGTAAAATGTATATAAACCTGGAATTAGAAAGCCAAAAAAGAAGAACATGTTTAGTCTTCAGCATTTTTCAAATGCAAAAACCTGAAAAAGCAATTCAAGTTTCAGGTGCAATATTGAAGGATTCTTTGAGCAAAGTACTAAATTGTTAAGCAAGTATCAAATAAGATAGAAGGGATGCACAGTCACAAAATCAAAAATAATTGGCCAACACTTAACAATTTCAAAAAATAGCATATGATCAAGAACTGATTGTGTTGGAGGAAGAACCCAAGTTGCTCTGAAGACATTAGTCATAAATAAACTTCCAAGACTTGATGGAATACCAATTAAAATGTTTCAGTGAATTGATACAGAGCTGGAAACACTCATTAGTCTATGCCAAGACATTTGGGAGATAGCTACCTGACCAACCAGCTGGAAGAGACCCATACGTATGCCCATTCCCAAGAAAGGTGACTCAACATGGAAATGATCAAATAATATCATTAATATCACACATAAGTAAAATTTTGCTAAAGATAATTTAAAAAATAGTTTCAGTAGTTATATTAACAGGGAGCTGCCAGAAAATCAAGCCAAATTTAGGAAAGAAAGTGGCACAAGAGATATCAGATGGATCTTGGTTGAAAGTAGAGAATACTAGAAAGACGTTTACTTGTGTTCCATTGCCTAAGGCATTCAACTGTGTAGATCATAATGAGTTATGGATAATATTGAGATTATTGGATATTCCAGAACACTTAATTGTGCTTATCTAAAACCTGTCTGTATTCCAAGAAGCAGTCATTTGGACATAACTAGGGGATACAAAGTGGTTTCCAATTAGGAAAGGGGTGCATCAGGAGGGGCTGAGAGATAGCCTTTGAATCATTTAATAAAATAAGAGAGAATATAATGTCAGAAGGTAAAGTACTAATGGAATGGAGAAACACAGAATATCTTTCCAAATTAACAAGGAGGAAGAGTAGAAAATGAAGTTTCTGTCCTCACCCCTCAACAGTGATGCTGCATTGACCACCATCTTTGCTGAACTATTTTTCTCCTTGGCTTTTGTGACACCACACTCACCTTGTTTTCCTTTCAGCCCACTAGCTTCTTCTTTTCAGTGTCTCTTAACGGGCCCTAATCTTGTGGGGTTAGTAGTAGACCTCTCTCTCCTTAATCACCCCCAAATGATTTTACTTAATCCTGAGGTTTTCCAATTACTTTCATAAACAACTGCCTCCCTTGTCATCAGACCAGATGTAGATGGTCATCGGTCACCATGATAATCACTGTGATCAAAGATTCTATAGACAAATCCTGAGCAAAAAAGGGAGGGAGTAATTCACAACACAATGACAAATTCTTATGGGCTCTAGATTTTCTGGATTTATGAAGGTTGGATAAACTCCCAAAACAATTGCTCTGAGATAGTCTTCAAACTTGAAATACAAATTATTCCCTGAAGTAGTCTTAAAACCAAGCAATAGTTCGGCTTCACTAGTAAGAAACAGTCTGCGTGGAGCATTACGCTCCTGTTACTATCTCCATAGCATCCAGAAAGGAGCCCTGGTGGTGACGTCACTGAAGCATTGGGCTGCTAGCTGTAAGGTCAGTGTTTCAAAACCACCAGCCGCTCTGGGGGAGAAAGATGAGGCTATGTCTGCCTCTACAGGTTTACAGCTCAGAAGCCCCTGCGTGGTTGCTGGGACTCTGAACCAACGGAATGACAGTGGCTTGCGTTTTGCGTAGGACATGAGTGGCAGCAACTCAGAAGATGAGCGAGGAACCCAGGGGCTAGTTTATGGCAACAGAAAGGGGATGACTCAGGAAAGGAGGGTAGGAATGGTTGCACAATTCAGAGGTGCACTAAACGGTATATGGAGAAACCATTGAATTGGCATATGTGTTGCTGAATATATTATCAACAACAACAAATAGTTTGTTTTTGAAACCACATCCTTGGCTGATGCTCACAATCTCAGGCTGACCTTCCTCTTAGGCCTCAGTCCCCTACTCGATTGCTTATGTTGTATCTTGTTTTAGAAGCCAAGCTTCACATGTCTAAGATGGAATTATGACTTACCCTTACATGCACCTCAAAACTGCCCCCACAATTTTACCAGTTCAGTAAATGTTGCTCAAATCTGTCCAGTTTCTCAAGTCAAAACCCCAGAAATCATCCTTGGTAGTTCTTTTCCATCTCACCAACATCTGATCCGTCGGCAGCGCAGCCAATTCTACCTCCGCGGCCCCTAGTCCTTCTCTGCTCCCTGTACTCTGCTGTCCCTTTCTCTCCCTTGCCTTACTGCAAGAATCCCCTAACTGAAACCTATTTCTCCCCCTTGGCCCTCCTCTAATTCCTTATATGCAGTATCTATTCTCAAGTGATCTTTAAAACGACAAATGATAAGATCTTACTACTCTGCTTAATCAGCCCAATAGTTTCCTGTTTATTCAGAATAAATCCAATCTACCTATCCACCTAACAAATTCTCAGCTTCTCATTACCAGGTCTAAATCTTTTTTCTTATTCAGTATGCTCCTTCCTTCTGTCTTTCAAGCAGGTCAAGCTCATTTCTGTAGCAGAATCTTTTCACATGCTTTTAGCTCTGCCTACAAACTGCTATCACACAGGGCTGAGTTTAAATGGCACCCTCTGCGAAGGGCCTTCCTAAAGATGCCACCCCCATCCTACACATCCGCTAAACCACCACTTTTATATCATCTTCCCCTTGGCGTCAGTTAAGAAGCGTAGTTTCAATGAACAGAAAGGAAATGACTAATTTAAAGAGAAAAACACATTCTAGAGAAAGTAGATGGTACACAGAAAATCGAGGCGTCCAAATGACCGTGCTTCAAGACTTCTCATTTAGGAACCATGTCCAGATTCAATCATCAGAATTGGTCGATCCTATAGAGTGTTTACAGCTCGATCGCCTGGTCTGTCGTTCCTGACATAGGCACTGGCATCACAACACACCTCAACATCACAGACGCTGGTCCTTTGCCCTGCCCCCACCACGGACTTTAGCAAGTAGGTGAAGTCACGCCATGACAGCCATTGATGATCTTGCGGCTCCCAGGATCTTTCTTTCTTCATGTCACTAGCCTGTGGTTCAGTGTGGAGTAGTCCATGTGATTGCAGGCACCTAATTCATGGGCCTTGGTGGTGTCATGGTCCATGATGGGCGGCAATCCCTATGGTTGGCAGTTTGAAACCCCCAGCAGCTCTGCGGGAGAAAGAAGACTGGGCTTGCTGCTCATGTAAACAGTGACCGCTTCGGAAACCCACAGGGGGTCACTATGAGTCAGCCTTGACTCGATGGCAGTGAGTTTCAGGTGAAGAGGGAGCTAGAAAAGTGAGCATCTAGCGTTTACAGCTTTAATACAGGGAGGTGGGCAGCCCAGACTCTCAAAAAATAGGAAGTTCCACCAATGTGAAAGGGAAGATAAGATTCCAGGCAGGAGAAATGAAATCTGTTGAGCTGCCAACTCCAAGGTCAGCAGTTGGGACCCATCAGGGGCTCCAAGCAAGAAAGAAGAGGCTTTCTGTTATTGTAAAGGACCAGAGTCTGTTATTGGGTCAAGAGGGCCAACTGATCACACGGAGAGTGAAACGCTGTAAATAACCAGAAGAAAATCACCAGGTTAGAGAGAGACTGGAGCAAGAGTGTGGAGATAAACCCAATAGATAAGTGATCCAAGCCCCCCTGAAATCCAGAGACAGTGGGGACGGCAGAGGGTAAGGGGAAAGAGAAAGGGGGGAAGTCTACTCCCTCCCTTCTGTCATACTGCCGATCTCACCCACCACGTGTGAACTCCACACACCTGGAAGCCTGCGTACCTGCCTTATCCCTCGGCAGGTGGGTGCCTCTGGGCAGGCGACAACCGAGAACACTTGCACCCTTCGTCTGAGCATCCTCGGCTAATGAGAATCCAGGCTGGTTCATTTCCTGAATCGCAGTGCCCCTTGGCAGCAAGCACATATGCCCTCAAGCCAAAATCCCTACACTCAAAAAGTCCAAGCAACGGCTGCACACTCTGGCTGTAATAATATTAGATTAAAGGGGCACCCTGCCAGTCCCAGACATATGTGCACCCTTGGACTGAGCCTGCTTGGCTGACAAGGGGTCTGGCTGATGACTCCCCTGCAGCATAGCATCCCTCTGTCCTTCTGGCAGCAAGTGCACACACCAGCGAGCCAAAGGCCTAAGCCCAAAAGGCTCAAGCAATTGCTACCCACTGTGCCCATTGTGGCTGAAGCACCAGCTAACCTGAGCACTCCACCAATGGCTACCTCTTGATCCCATCTCCTGGTCAGCACACTAATCAGTCCACTCCAAGCCACCCAGAGCAACAGCCTTCCCTTTGAGAAGGTTCTTGCTCCCAGTTCCCCACTATGCTATCTAGGAAGGGGACAGAGACAGCCCCTCCAGGAGACCATCACCACCTGAAAAGAGTGAATGCTGTTCCCTCTGACCTGAGTGTTGAAGTCTATTCCTTTAAGACAGCCAGTGACAATTAGTCTCGATCTACTTGAATTAGGGTCTCTTAGCTCTCTTAGCCACCCCTACCCCCAAACACCTAGCTTAAAGCACAGACCCACCTTGCCACTCTAAACACCCCAAAGGGCAGACCCACTCTACCCCAGGCACTGTCTCTCACTGTTCAAAAGACCTCTCTCCCACACAATCTTGATATCTCCCAGTACAGTACTCTCTAATACAGTTAAATCTGGTTTGTTTGGTTTGGGTCATATATTAATTTAGTGATTATTTTCACTTCAAAAATATCATTTAGATGGCAAATCAAAACACTGTGGTTTCCTTTAATTGTGGTTTATAGTAGAGCCAGATCTTTTAGGCGAATGAAGATGGCTTCCAAAGTCTGATCATTTCTGTCTTTTCAGGAAGGTTCCCAGGTGCCCCGGGGAAGTCAGTGCAGTGACTCTGTGGCTCATGTGGCTCTGCTTTGTTCTGGGGTTGAGCCAAAGCCTGGGAGAGTTCCCAGGTACAGACAGCTTCCAAATTCTACCTTTATGAGATTCAAAAGGGCAATGCCAGCTTCAAATTATTTCCCCCCACAAATTGTTACATTTTGCCATAAATGTTGGCACTCTCAAAATTTGATGGTAATTTCAAACAGTATTTAGGGATGCTACTTTAGTTAGCAGCCCTCTGCACTTTGTGGTTTTGATCAAAAGTCGCACACCCTCTAGACTAAAAAAAAAAAAGCAAGTGTCTATCTACAATAAGAATGTGTTTGCTTAGGAACAATAATGCGAGTGGCGATACTGTGACAGTTACATAATCTCCTGCCAACTTGCGAAGGGGTGGAATGTAGCCTGTCAATCAGGTCACAGCCAATGAGGCCTCTGTGTGGGCATAGCCTTCTCCTGAGGATTCTGGGAACCCTTGTCTTCCTCCCTGGAGGCAGGATACACATTCTCTCTGCTTCACTTTCCTGCTGTTGAGCCATGTGGAGACATGCATCAGTCTGAGATACTTCCACCATCATGGGATCCACATGACTTTGTAACCACAAGCCTGTGATCTTCCTGTATTCAGCATCATTGCATGTGTTGCATGAGTCTGAAGAGGAATTTATAGACTGATATTGGACATCTGGCTAATATCAGACTTATGGACTTGATCTGGATTGGGCTGGATGTTTTCTCAATATATTATTACTCTTTGACCTAAAGCTCTCTCTTAAATATATATAAATATGAATGTCTCTGGATTAGTTTCTCTAGTCTACCCAGACTAACACAGATATCATAAGGGTAGGGGGAAGGCAAGGGGAGAAGGGGGAGAAAGAGGGAACCTATTGTAATGATCTACATATGTACACATATGCTTCATACAATTGATGTATGGGTTACTATAAGAGCTGTAAGAGCCCCCAATAAAATGTCGTTTCTCTACAAACACAAACACTGCCATCGGTGTCCTGATGCTTCCTCTGGTGAGACCATCAGTTCCTCAGTTTCGGTGTTTACTTTGTGTAACCCCTAATTCATGGCTTCCCAGCCTTTACCAGCATTTGAAGATTGGTATAGAAATCCGGTCCCTGAGGTAGCTGCTGAGGCTAACTCCTTTCCTGGTGATGTTTACTTCAAAACAGTTTTTCTGCATCCTGTGGGTGCAGTTTATATCTGAATCTCTCATCTACTGACATATTTGTAAGTGAAATATTTGTCTATTTCAGCTCCATTGTTCTTTCTATAGGATGAATTACAGAATGCTCTTGCTCTTGTACATTCATGCTCTGGAATTTTATGCATTAGTAAAAAGCAATGATAATGTTCTTAAACACTGCAAGGCACGGACAAAACTAAAAAACTTTATGCTTAACAAGCTATGTTAATTAAAAAAAAATCATTTTATTGGGGGCTCTTACAGCTCTTATAGTAACCCATACATCAATTATATCAAGCATATGTGTACATATGTTGTCATCATCATTTCCAAAACATTTTCTATTTGAGCCCTTGGTATAAACTACTCTTTTCCCCCCTCCCTCCCCTCTCCCCCTCATGGATCTTTGATCAAGTATATGTCGTTATTATTATTTTGTATCTTACACTGTCCGTTGTTTCCCTTCACCCACATTTCTGTTATCCATCCCCTTGGGGGGGGGGTGCCTACATATCCAACCTTGTGATGGTCCCCCTTTTCTCTCCTTCCCCTCTCCAACCATCTCCCTGCCCTCATGATATTGCTACTCCCACTACTATTCCTGAGGAGCTTATCTGTCCTGAATTCCATGTGCCCAGAGCTCTTGTCTGTACCAGTGTGTGTTCTCCAGCTTACCCAGATTTGTAAGGTAGAACTGGGTCATGGTAATGGGGGTTGGGGTGGTGGAGGAAGCATTCAGGAACTAGAGGAATGATGTGTGTTTGGTGCTATACTGCACTTTGGTTGAATCAGCCCTTCCTTTTAATCCTTCTGTGGTGGTGGGGGGCGGGGGGTATCCAATTGTCTACAGATGAGCTTTGGGTCTCCATTCCAAACTTCCTCATTTGCATCAATATAGTTGTTTGTTTTGGATCTTTTGATACCTGAGACCTGGTCCTGTTGACACCTCATGATCACCCAGGCTGGTGTGCTTCTTCCAGCTAAGCTCCATCAGTCTTATAAAGATAAACATTTATATCACCATTGCTATAATAAGAAAACAAAGGAGAAAAAAATGTGGTTAGACACCAATAGAAAAGACTTTGACAACTTCGAAAAGGCCAGGGATGGGGGGTGGGGACAAGGAGAGAAGAGGGATGGAGGAGGGACAAAAAAATGGAGGGTTTAACATGAAAATACATACATAAAATAAGAATCGTTTTATGAAAAACAACAAAAGAAACCCTTCAGATGCCTTACTTCTCAGATCTAAATATTGGCTTAAAAAGAGGAAAAGTAAACTGAAGTGCACTTGGAATCTTTAATGACATACACGTTCATTTTACGTATTAAAAAATATGTCTTGCACATATGTTTTGGTTCTTGCTGCAACAATGATCAATGATCAATTTCATGAAGAAGGGTGGGTCCCTGCCCTCAGTGTGGGGTAGCCACTGGCTGTGCAGCTTACCAGCAGGGTTCACATATTCATGCAGGATTTCGATGCCCACTATGCTGGGGCTCATTGAGTTGAGGTATTTCTGCATCGCTGTTGTTATGACTGTTTCCCACTGTGGTCAAAGATGTGCTCAAAGGTCCTCACTGCATAAAGGATGAAAATACAGTTATCTGGGAAACTGGAGGAATCTGAATCAGGATAAACCTCAAAAGGAAAACTCAATGAAATATTGTAGTCAAACTATCTACTATCAATGAAAATGGAAAAGTTCTAAGAATAGCAAGAGAAATCAGGCAGGCAAGAAGACCATGGTATGCCATGTAGAAAATCCTGAAGGATAAAGATAGTGAACCAAGAATGATACCCAGTAAAATTATCACTCAAGTATGATGGAGAAATTTAAGTATTCCAAGACAAGGAGAAACTAAAGGAATTTGCAAAAACAAGACCACCATTACAAACAAACAAATAAACAAACACCACTAAACAGCAGTACACAAAGTTGAGGCCAACATAAAAGACAATTTCTTACCAAAACCACACACTCAAAACAATATCCAAAACAATGCAGAAATATAGGAAGAACAAGGAAACCGATCACCCACCCACATGCACACTCACACAAACACACACACACAAATGTAAATCAAAATGATGGTAACAAACCCATACATATCAATAATCTCACCAAATGTTAGTAGACTAAATGTCCCAGTAAAGAAACAAAGAATAACAGAATGGATAAGAAAATAAGGTCCATCAATATGCTGCTTACAAGAAACATTGACTAAACAAAGACAAACATAGACTGAAAATCAAAGGCTGTACAAAAGCATACCAAGACAATGGGAACCAAAAAAAAAAAAAAAAAAAGCAGGGGTGGCAATATTAGTCTGAAAAAAAATAGACTTCAAGGAAAATAGCATAATGAGAGATGAGACAGACACAACATAGTGATTAAAAGAACAATAGCCCAAGAAGACAGCCATAATAAACATATATACACCAATAAAAGGTCATTGAGATACAATATTCAAATCTTCACAGAATTGAAGAGGGATGCAGACAGCTCTACAACAATAATGCAAGACTTCAATATGCCATTCTCAAGAAAAGATAGATTAACAGGAAAGAAATTCACGAAAGACAAAAACATTTCGACAACACAAGCAACAAAGTCAAATTCTTAGACATATACAGAATGCTCCATCCAACAAGAACAAAGTATACATTCTTCTCTAATACACATGGAACATTCTCAAGAAGAGACCATATACTGGGCCACAAACCATGCCTTTACACATTGAAAAAAATTGAGACTCTACAACTTATTTTCACAAATTACAATGCTATAAAACTAGAAATCAATGATAGAAGGAACAGAAATATAAAGACAAACAATTGGAGATTGAAGAGCATACTACTTGAAAAAGACTGTAATAAATCAAAAAGGAATGAAATTTAAAAATTAGTTGAAACAAAGGATAACAATAACTCAACATATCAAAACCTCTGGGACATAGCAAAAGCAGTCATCACAAGTCAATTTATAGCAACTAGTCCACATATGAAATAGAGAAATAAAAAAATCAACACCCTAACACAGCACCTTCAACAATTAGAACAAGGACATCAACAAAAACCCTCCAACAATAGAAGAAAAGAAATTGTGAAGTTCAGAGCAGAAATAAATGAATTGGAAACTAAATAAAAACTATGGGAAAAATCAACAAGACAAGGAAGGATTAACAGAAGGATTAACAAAATGATAGACCACTGGTAAACTTAACAAAGTGAAAAAAAAAACAAATACCTAGAATAAGATGAAAAGGGTAACATCGTAACAGATCCAAATGAAATAAAACTAACACACTACTATGAAACACTGTAGTCCAACAAATTTGATAATTTAGAAGAAGTGGGAAAATGTTTAGAAATACATCACCCACTCAAATTAGTGCAGACAGATGATGAAAGTCTCAACAAAGGGAGAGTGTGTTGGAAAGAGGGAACCGATTACAAGGAACTATATGTGACCTCCTCCCTGGGGGACAGACAACCGAAAAGTGGGTGAAGGGAGGCGTCGGACAGGGCAAGATATGACAAAATACCAATTTACAAACTATCAAGGGCTCATGCGGGAGGGGGGAGCGGGGAGGGAGGGGAAAAATGAGGACCTAATGTTGGGGTTTAAATGGAGAGAAAATATTTTGAGAAACGATGTACAAATGCGCTTTACACAATTGATGTGTGTATGGATTGGGATAACAGTTGTATGAGCCCCTAATAAAATGTTAAAAAAAAAAGAAGAAGAAAAAGAGATGGTCATTATAAAACTTCTAATCAAAACGTTCCAGGATCAGATGGCTTTACAGGGGAATTCTACTAAGCATTCAGAGAAATGCTGTCACCAATTCTACACAGACTATTCCAGAGGGTAGAAAAGGACAATAAACTCTCAAACTTATTTTATGAAGCATAACTCTGATACCAAAACCAGGCAAAGACCCTACAAAGACAGAAAACTAGAGACCAATATCCCGCATGAACATGGACATAAAAATCCTCATGAAAATTCTGGCCAAAAACATATCAAAAAATAATTCATCATGACCAAGTGGGATTAATATTAGAGAAGCAAGAATGGTTCACAACCAATGTAATCTACCACAGACACAAGGCAAAGGGTCCAAACCACAGGATGATATCAATAGATTTAGAAAAGGCACTTGGCAATATCCAACACCCATTTCTGATACAAACATTAAAAAAAGTAGGAATAGAACAAAAATTCCTCAACATAATAAAGGTGATATATGAAAAATAGCTACCACCTTGCTCATTGGGGTAAAACTAGAAATATTTCTACTGAAAACTGGTACAAGATAAGGATGGCCCCTATCACATCTTTTTATTTAACATTGCACTCTGGAAGTATTAGACAGGCAACCAAAACAAATCAAGGGAAATGAAATGCTTGCTATTAGCAGATGATATGATTCTATATATAGAGAACCCAAAACACTCCACAACAAGACTGTTAGAAACAATCGAAGGATTCAGCAAAATAGCAGGATACAAGATTAACAAACAAAATTCAATTGGAGTCTTGCATACCAGTGAAGAGAGCTCTGAAAAGGGTATTAAGAAAACAATACTATTCACAACAACTACACAAAAGATAAAACACTAGGAATAAACATAACTAAAGAAGCAAAAGACCTGTACAAAGACAACTACAGAACACTATTATAAGAAAACAAAGAACAACAAAAAAAATTAAAAAAAAAAAAAAAAGAAAACAAACAAAAACAAAAACAGACCTACATATGGAAGTGGATAGGTCTGTTTTTAAATCACAAATGCATTCCTTATAGAAATCAGAAAACGTATCACCAATTTCATATGGAGAGGGACCCAGGATAAGTAATGAACTTCTTTTAAAAAAAGAACCAGCTAAGGGGCCTTACACTACCTCACCTGAAAACCTACCAGCAGCCACAATAGCCAAAACGTCCTGGTACTGGTCCAATGATAGATAAATACTTAGATCAATGGAACAGAACAGAAAATAGTAAATGCATCCACATAAAGGTAACTGATCTTCAACACATGACCACACACTGTCAAATGGGATAAAGACAGCCTCTCCAACAAATGGTGTTGGATAAAGTGGATCTCCATATGCAGAAGAATGAAACAGGACCCATATTTCTTCCCATGGACAAAAGCAAACTCAAGATGGATTAAAGACCTAAATGTAAGTGTATCAGAATCATCCCTGAGAAAATTAGAACAATCTTAAGGACCTTACTGCAGGACACATAGGTTACACGCACAGTGGAAGGAAAAATAGATGACTGGGACCTATTACAAATAAATCACTCATGAACATAAAAAAAACCCAAACTTTATCAAAACAGTAAAATGAGAGCCCACAGAGTGGAAAAATTTATATTTTACCAATGACACAATAGATAAGGGTCTAATTACCATAATCCATAGAACTCTACAACACTTCAGTAAGAGAATAAAAAATGACCCATGTAAAGAGCGGTTAAAAGATATGGACAGACCCAAACCAAGCCAAACTCACTGCCATTGAGCTGGAGCTTTCTGAAAGTGACTTCGCAGGACCGGGTGGCACTGCCCCTGTGAGTTTCTTGCTAGGAGTAGGGAACCCGGTCTTTCTCACTTGGAGCTGGCAGGTGGTTTGAGCTGCTGATTTTGCTGATCACAGCCCAACTCATCACCACTATCCCATGGCTAACAAACGCATGGAAAAATACTCACGATCACTAGCCATCTGGGAGATGCAAATTAAACTATAATTAAAACCACCAGTACAACCACAATGATAGCCCAATTCAAAAAACAGAAAACAACAAATTCTGGAGAGGATGTGGAGAAACTGGAACTCATATACACTGTTGGTGGACTTGTAAACATAGACAATCACTACACAAATCAATATGATGCTTCTTAAAACAATTGGAAATGGAAATCCCATATGATCCAGTAGAGCCAGACAGGAACAGATATATGCACGCCAATGTTTATTGCATCATAGTTCACAATAGCAAGAAGCTGGAAACAGTCCAAGTGCCCAACAGTAAAAGAATGGATAAAGAAACAATGGTGAATACACAAAACAGAATATTATGCACCCCTATAACACAGCAACAAAACCTTGGAACCCCTCATGACATGGAAAGACCTGGAACCATTAAGCTGAGTGCAGTTAGTCCATCATAAAAGGGTAAATATTGTATGACCCCACACTGTAAAGTTACACACCAAGACACAGGCAGCCTTCTATTCTCAAGTCATGTAAAATTTTAATCCAGTCTTCCAAACAAAGAGGTAGAGAGTTAGCCTAGCATCCATGATCCATATATCACCCCCCCCTTACATGTACATCTTAAAAACCACTTCAGGATCAGGTATAAGGCATCAAAAGATCCAAAACAAAATTTATGTCAATGCGAACAAGGGGGTTGGAGAGGAGACCCAAAGCCTATCAGTGGACAATTGGATATCCCCCCCACAGAAGGGTTATAAGGAAGGGACGATTCAACCAAGGTACTGTATAGAACTGACAAAACACACATCATTCCCTTAGTTCCTGAATGCTTCCTCTCCCCCATCCCCACCCCACTACCATGACCCAGTTCTACCTTACAAATCTGGGTAGACCAGAAAACACACATTGGTACAGATAAGAGCTCTTGACACATGGAATTCAAGACAGCTAAACCCCTCAGGAACAGTATTGGAGAAGCTATATCATGAAGGGAGGGGGATGGTCAGGGAGGGGGAAGGGAGAGAAAAGGGAAACCCATCACAAGATTGGATATATAGCCCCCCCCAGGGGACGAATAACAGAAATGTGGGTGAAGGGAGACAATGGGCAGTGTAAGATATGAAATAATAATAACACTATATAATTGATCAAGGATTCACGTGGGTTGGAGGGGAACAAAAGAGTTGCTTATACCGAGGGCTCAAGTAGAAAGAAAATGTTTTGGAAATGATGATGACAACATATATACAAATATGCTTGGTACAATTGATGTATGGATTATTATAAGAGCTGTAAGAGCACCCAATAAAATGATTAAAAAAAAACAAATTTCTACAGAGGAGACCTCACCTCAGCTGGGGCCATTCCTTCAGGAAGGGGAAAAGGGAGACCAGTTATTTGCTGCCATACAGCACTGTGAAAAAGTCTTGCCAAATCAAGAATGATAAGGGAAACTTACTGGAAATTCAAGTCAAGGTAGGGGTAGGGTAGGACCTATGTTTCAGACAAGGTATTTACATTTCTGTTGGTGGGTAAATGGGAAGGAGCAATTTCCTATCGGGCAAAAAAAATGCCTATCAATACATATAGAGGACCCAGGAGGAGAGTACAACTTGTACTATGTCCCTACTTAGATAATTTTGACCTTGTTTGTATCCAGCCCTTATTGACTTTAGGTTCTATCTTTTCAAGGAGTACAACATCCTTCATAGGCCACATCAGAAGACCTTAGTATAAAAACCCCACTAACGAACAGGGATTTACCTTAAACTCCCCTGTAGCCCTTGCACTTAAGACTGGAACTCCTCGGTTTTAGAAGAACTAGCTGACTGCCACTCCAAGGCTATGGGAGTGGTAGTGGTTGGACTTTGGTTTGGATCCCTGACTTCAAGGTTACCCAATGAAAAAGGCCAAGCACCACCTTATAGTTACTATTTCAATGCCCTCCTTGCCTTACTATGACATGTATCAATCTGATAGACATGGTTCTGCCTTTGTGAATGAATGTTATTGGAAAATTTGCCCTATCACATTATCAATGTAAATAGTTATTGAAAATTTCCCCTATCACATTGTCGATGTAAATAGTGCTCAATCACTTTGGAGTTTAATCTGTACAAATCAGTAATTTGTGGAAAGTGGTTCAGAGTCTATCTATACTTGTGTAACTTCCTTTTTGCCATAGTGAGTTAAATTCTATCTCAATGAATAAATTACTGACACTATCAATACAATTGCCTTATACCCTGGGGGATGATTGATAATGGTTTCTGTCATAGAATAATAGTGAGGCCTGTACAGTGAACCAGAGACATATATAAACCATAGCTATGTGAGTGGAATTTGGACTTGCACTTGATTCTAGTCCCAATTTAGGAATGGTTAATTCTTATGACATGGCCCTGCTCTATGGTCACCCTCATTAAGAGATCACTGAAGATAAGAGTGCTACATCAAAGTGGGGTGAAGAAAGCAGATGGTGTCCAGCTATCAAACTTGGGGTCTTAAAGGCTTGACTTCAAACAAGCAGCTACCTAAGTGAGCTGTCAACTAAGTCCACATGGAAGAAGCACGCCAGCCTGTGTGATCCATTGATGATAAATAATAAAATCTAAATCTGAAGGAGGGAATAGTACTAGTGTTTCAATTGTGAACACTCAATTTGTAGAAAGCAATGGTTGACAGTGGGAATCTAAAACCCATTTGCAGGGTCCCTACATAGATTAAGTCTTTAATGAATCCCCTCTGACCATAATTGAGGGATATGAATAGCCTTGCTATCAATAGAGAATATTGTAAATGCGATCATGGTAGATGTAACTGGGTTAAAATACGATACCTGATCATTTTATTTTCTTTCGACCCCTTTTTAATCTGCTCTTGCTTTTAATACTCTGCTTTTTTCTTGATTGTCTCCCTCCCTAGTTTATTTTGTTTTTGTTGTTAGTCTCCCCACCCCTATGTTTTCCAGTATATGAAGCCCAGGATGGGTGAAGTTATAGACAGTAACTGGATTAGGGGGTCATTGGGGGCCTGGGGGCAGGGAGATTGGAGGGAAATGGGGACCAAATAATGAATGAAAGGGGAAGAAAACATTCTGGAACTGATTGTAGTGATGACTGTACAACTCTTGTTAATATGACTGAATTATGAAAGTATATGATATATGAACCATATGTCAATAACACTATATTAGAAAATTTGAATATATCATAACATAAAACTTCATAGTGAATATATATATATATATTTACAACCTTGGTAACACACAGGGGCATTGCGGTATTGCTACTCTGTTTTATTAGGTTGTTATGAATTGTAACAGACTCTATGGCAGTAAGAATTATATATATAGATAGACAGATAGATATACTTTTTTACTTGTTTTTGAAAAACAATCCCACACACTAGAATGGAGGATCTATGAAAGTAGAGATTCACTGCTATTTCCCCACCAACCTCAGTGTGCTTAGCTTATTAATATTTAATGCATTGGTTTAGGCTGGGTGTTTAGAGTAGAAATTTATATCAAATTAATAGCATTTCAAGAAAGAACAAGTTGTCACATGTGAAATGTCTTGTAAGAGTAGGACTAAGTAGGTACAGTGAGATTGATAATTAGAGGATTATTAATGACATAAGAGCAACTTCAGTAACAAAGCTACCTTCTTGCTGCTTAAGAAAAAAAAATTGTAGTATCGGAGAATGTTTTTCTCCCAGAGTTTACAAACAAGTGGGAGAATCAGAGTATTATTTATCAACTTCTATATTTTCATTTTCTTTGCCCTGAAATCAGCTTAAGGGGTGTGTTGGGTGCCAGTCCCAAAAGGAGGCAGCAGGGGTCTGGGAGGATGACAGACATGGGCCGGCTTGAATCAGAACTCCCATGTTTTGTGTAAAATCAGTGCCTGGGCAAGTTAGCTCTGCAGCTTCATTCCTGTGTCTGTAAAATTGAAGATTATAGTCTTTTGTGAATATCAAATTCCTGTGATGTGAAAGCATATGGTCTTTATGCATAAATGTTTGCTCAGCTGCTCCTCTCCCCCCTCCCAATCTTATCTCCTGTTTGCTCAGGTGTTCAGGCCGTCAAAGACCCCTGGCCCCCCTGCACATTGAACAGGGCTGTGGGGGAATCAGCTCAGTTGCAGCTGAACTTCTCTGAGCACTCCTCCATCCGAGAGATTGAGTGGAACTGGAATTCTGGAGATGAGAAAAATCAGCTTTTGGTGTCCTGGAAGCTAGGCGGCATTGAGTGGTATGATTTTGATGAAAAATACAAGCACAGATTCCACCTGGCAGAGATGGCTTTCTTAAACATCAGTAATCTCATTGTGGAAATGAATGGACTATATGAAGCAAAAATCAAATACCACTCTGGACAGTTCGAAGAGGACGTCATCCGACTCTGTGTGTACGGTAAAGTGGGGTCATGCCCAGCAGGCATTTCTACTCTTGATTTATGAGGGGCTTCAAAATGTGCATTAAAAATTCGATTATATTTTCATACCATTTATCCCCATGAACATTTTGAAGCTCCCTCACATCGAAAGCAAGTTAGCCTAGAAACAAAAACTAAAGTGTGAAGATTAAGTTCTCAGACAAACAATCTCATATGTCTTAAACAGCATGGAAAGTAGAGATAATCCATCTAGATCCTAGGAGGAAGCAGAACTTTCTTCAGCCACAAAATTGGTTACAATTAATATTAAAACTGTCCTCAATTGGTTCATTAAAAGACTTACTAGAAACAGGCAAAAATAGTTAGCAAAAAAACCAGAAACAAAAACTCTGCCCTAACCCAAACAACTGAACATCAAAAACATGGGGAAAAGACATGAAAAAGTAGATGGAATGGTAGAACTGGTCATGGAGAAGTGGTTTAGACAAATCCACCTAAAGCCTAGTTAGAGAACTCTTCGAACAAAATTCTCCTACAGACCCAGGTTGAAGATGCAGGGGATACAGCCCTGCCTCCTGGGTACCTTTCACTCCACTCTGAAAACAGACAGCTCTGGGCAGACTGACTCTAAGAAAGCTGGGGAAAATGACCAATGGCCTGTCCTATGGGTCCCTCTGGCCCCTACCCATCCTCAGTCACCCTGTTTGCATTATGCCAGCAGCCTCCTACTGGGCCTCCCTGTCAAACTACCCTCCACACATGGCCATATGCTGGTTTAATGAATGTTCTGTAATTTAGCTCTCATTCTAATAGCCATTTCAATGGCTATGCAAGACTCACAGACAAAATGTGTGATTAAAGGGCTTATGAAGGAAGTTAGGAAGTTATAGTGTCAGTGAGAAATTGAGTTGTTTATCAGTCATGTTACAAAGTTCTGTCAAATCTGCTAATGTCCAAAGGGCATGCCACTGTTCTGTGAGTCTCCACCTGAAGACATTCAGCTTAAGCCCCATGGGTCAGCAAGCCCAGCTCCTTACATTCTCCTGCACGAAAGCACTCAGCTCTACCTGCTCGGTGGGTTGGGAAGTCCATCACTCTGGATCCTTGCTTGGGATCCTGATTCTGCTGCTGCTCCTCTGACGGTATAGCTGACTTTTGGGTCCAGGAGGTGCGCCGCACAGGGATCTCAGATCCAAAGGACATGCTCCACGCCTGGCTCTTGCTGATAGTGAGATCCCTGCTCCTGCTTCTCATGAGGCTCATTTTCCCCCCACAAGGATGGAACTCCAGGGAACCTTGCTCATAATTACTCACAGGTGAATCCTATCTCCCCCGACCTTCTATTAGACTCACGCAGGAAACGGTCCTTCAGTGGAAATGAAAGACTTTGGCTAGAAGCGTCACATGAAATAATTAATTGCTCCTGCATGCCACATCCATCTTTTAAAATGTAGCACTGTTCCTATCATTTGCCTGCTTAAATTCAAGCAATGCTTTGCACTTCCACCTGCACAGGGTCCTGGGTTGTCTCGTAGGTTAATAAGAATTAAACTGAGCAGTGCCTGGAAACCTGCGTTCTAGATGCTAGCTGGGTTCCTCTTTCATCTGTTAAAGAAGCACAGACCAATTATACAATCATCTAATCATACCACCCTGACATTCCAAAATAAGTCCTCGTGGATCAGCTGTTTTGTTAGACTGCATTTTCAAATATTAATTTAGGAGTTTGAAGCCTGTAGCTGACATTGACCCCTGGAGTTGCAAGTGAGTCTTTTGTTTTAGGCTCGCCCCTCTCCTTGGTAACTCAGAAAAAGGGTGTCTTTTCCTAAGCTCTGGAACAGTTTGTATAACACAGAGATTTTATTTTTGACCACTTATCAATACTCAGTCCTAAAATCATATGAGCTCTGTGTTCTTTATAGGAACAACTCTATCTTTTTAGTTTCTTCAAAGGCTAGAAGTATTTAAGTGAACTTTGATCATTTACATTTCCCTAGATAATGTAACTGCATTTTCATTTGTATTTTCAAATGTATTGATTGATATGTAGTTTTAATATTTCCTTTTAAAGCTACTATCTTTTTATACCTGCAGTTATGCCCTGATGCTCATTCTTTTAAAAAAAATAATTTTACTGGGGGCACGTACAACTCTTATCACAATTCATACATCCATCCATTGTGTCAAGCACATTTGTACATTTGTTGCCATCATCATTCGCAAAACATTTACTTTCTACTTGAGCCCTCAATATCAATTCCTCATTTCCGCCCCCTTCCCCACTCCCCTCTCCTTGTTGAACCCTTGATAATTTATAAATTATTATTATTTTGTCATACCTTACCCACTCCCTTTATCCACTTTTCTGTGTCCATCCCCCAAGGATGTTATATGTAGATCCTTGTAATGGGTTCCTCCTTTCTACCCCACCCTCCCTCCACCCTTGGGTATCGCCACTCTCACCACTGGTCCTGAAGGCATCATCCTCCCTGGATTCCCTGTTTCCAGTTCTATCTGTACCAGTGTACATCCTCTGGTCTAGCTGGATTTGTAAGGTAGTATTGGGATCATGACAGTTAAGAACTAGAGGAAAGTTGTATGTTTCATTGTTACTACCCTATGCCATGACTGACTCGTCTCCTCCCCGCGTCCAGTTGCCTGAAGATGGGTTTTGGGTCTCCACTCTGTACTCCCCCTCATTTATAATAATATGATTTTTTATTCTTTGATGCCTGATACCTGATCCCTTTGGATGCTTTGTGGCCACACAGGCTGGTGCGCTTCTTCCATGTGGGCTTTGTTGCTTCTCAGCTAGATGGCCGCTTGTTTATCTTCAAGCCTTTAAGACCCCAGATGCTATATCTTTTGATAGCCGGGCACCATCAGCTTTCTTCACCATATTTGCTTATGCACACATTTGTGTTCAGTGATCATGTTAGGAAGGTGTGACCCTGATGCTCATTCTTAATGTCATTTATATATACCTTTATTTCTAAAAATTGGTCAGGCTTATTGAATTCTTTTTCACTTTGGCCTTTTGGTTTCAGATCAACTTTAAAATTTGCTGATTTAGTGACCCTTTTAAAAAATAGCTTTCTATGCATGGAAGATAGGGCTCCGCCTGCCTACCATGAACATACATTGAGTTCTAAAGACTTTCAGGTCAGCAGGGTTATTTGTCACAAAATAAGAAGTCAGGACATAGCATCTCATCATGATTGGTCCAGCAGCTCAGCCATGTCATCTAGGACCCACGCTCAGCTCACTCTTCCCCGCCCTGCTATCCTTGTTCCAAGGGTCTGTTCTCATGTGTGTGGCCTCCTCATCCCCAAGACTGCTATTCCAAACCTCACTCCACAATTAAGCAACCAATGGGAAAATAAGGGGAAAGTCCTTTCCATTGAGACTTTGTTTTTCCAGATGTTAAGTCCCTTCTTCCCACCAAGGCAACCTCCCCATGCTCATTGGTCAGAACTGCAGTTACCAGAGAGACAGAAACAGAAGTTAGCTCTCCAGACACTAAGCAGACGCAGACGAAGGCAAAAAAGGGGACTAGAAGGAGTGTGGAGTGAGTCACCTATCAGGCTTGCCACGTGGTTACTGATGCCTGTTTTTCCTCTTTTATACCCTCTCTACTAATGTACTTAAATCTACTTGCCTCGCTGACTTTTTGAGTCAAATGTTTAGTTCATTTATATTCAATCTTATAGGCTTCCTATTAAAAAAATTGGGGGTTAAGAATTTTTTTCTTGGTGAACTGTTTTGCTTAGTCACGATTTTTTGTGGTTGCTCATTTCTGCATAGTTAAACTTCCTTTTCAGTCTCTTCTTTATGCTAGTGTCAGGTTCAGCAGTTCAAACCCCCCACCCACTCTGGCAGAGAAAGACAAAGCTGTTTATTCCTATAAAGAGTTACAGTCTCAGAAACTTTAAGGAAAATTTCTACTTGGCCCTATAAGGTTGATATGAACCAGAATTTGTTCTATAGCAGTGGGTTTGTATTTTTTATTTTACATCTTTTTTCCTACTTGATTCACTAATTCGTTATTTAAAAGTAAAAAAAAATTGTGTGTGTTTTAGGCAAAAGTTAACATATTAGATTCTCATCCAACAATTCTAATACAAATTGTTTCATGACATGGGTTATGCCAATGGGTTAGCACTCTCCCTATGTCTACTGTCTGCCTTATTTCTAGTTACCCACTTTTCCTGTCTTTCCTTGTCTTGTTATCTTCACTTGTGAGTGTGTTGACCCTTTAGTCTCTTGTAGTTGGTTATTTAAAGAAGCACGGTTCTCACTGTTGCTTCTGTTTATTTTACTGGACAATCTATTATTTGGCTGAAAGGTGATCTCTGAATAGCTTCAGCTCCAAGTTTAAAGGGTGTCTTACACAATAGACTCAGGTGTTCCTCCATGAATTCATTTTTTAATTCTTCTATGTGTCCTTGCATTATTCTTTCTCAAACAGCGTAGAACTTAGCATAATATCGAATATCTTTGGCTTGCCATTTTAGTTTAATGTTTTCTAGAAGACTGTTAGCTCTAGGTTTAAATCTATTTCTCCAGAGAAACCATGGAAAATCTCTGAGTCAGTTGATTTGAGAAGCAGAGGATTGATGGGAGACTGTGTGTGTGTGTGTGTGTGTGTGTGTGTGTGTGTGCGTGTGGTGTGTGTGGGGGAGGAGGGAAATGTCAAGGGATCCTGGGAACGTTTAGGGAGTGATCCTGGTCTTGTTCTTTGGAACAGATAGACATGCCAATTTTCTGCCAAGGGTGAGGTACCACAGGACCCTCCTTGAGCCTGGGAAGGTCTCAGCCATCTACTCCTGGGCTGGGAGTCATAATTCCTTGGGAAGAGGGGCAGGCTCCTTCCCCAGGCCTCCATTTAGAAAACAAGCCCTCTCACACTGCTGCATCCCACTGGGAAGAGAGGCTCAAATACTTGAGTGGGCCTCCAATCTAGAAGTGTACTTTCTCTTTTTCCCCCCCTTTCACCCCAGAGCTCATCCTTCACCCCAAGATCCTGACTCATTCATCACTGAGCACATCAGACTGGTGTAACATCACCCTGGAGTGTGTGGCCTTGAACGGCACAAAGGACCTGACAGTGACCTGGTTGGACAAGGGCCTTCCTGGGCAGCTGGAGCTGAGAGACCCACTTGGGCCAGCCCCCACCTATAGAAATCTCAGCCTGAGCTTGCCCTTGCCCCTGAGCCAGGGGAACTCTCACCTCACCTGTATGGTCAGCAACCCTGTGGATCAAAAAAATGTTACCTTGGACCTGGGGGGCATCTGTCTGTGGATGGGTGAGTACGATCTACAAGGACAGGTGATTAAAACCAACCAGGAAAGAGTGGGTGAAGGTATACTGGCGGACTTTGAGAGAGGGATGGGGGTGAGCTACATAAAGGCAGATCAAAAGGTGCAATGTAACCCCACTTCACTGCTTCAAGGAACAGTCATATCCCTTGTGCCAACCTTCAAACCTGCAAATCAAGAATCCGGACCAAATCATTATACAGCAACTGATTTATTTGCCAAGACACAAACGTTTTATTTTATAGTCAGACTGGCATATGGACACCCCCTATCTGAGCACCCCAATTTCCCAGGAAGCAGGGAAGGGAATGAGCTAAGGAGGAAGAACCTGGCTCCCTCCCTGGATGAGTGCCTAGGGGCCCGTGTGTCCTCTCTCTGATGATATTTACCACTTTGAGTTAGAAAGATATAAATTAGCCCTCCCGGGAGCACTGGGAGCACATGGGGTCATATAACCAGGCACCACTCTCCCCATTCACTCTCAAGGGTCATCTAGACTCTATGGATGGTAGGATGGTGATGGGTGGGGCATCTAACAGAGGAGTCATACTCTTAGGTTCTAGTCTCATAAAACCTAAATCCCCATCATCCCAAGATGCAACAGAAGGAACAATCGATATAACAATGTGATGCAAGTATCAGCCCATCAGCCCTGTCCCACTACTTTCATACTGAGCTCTGCTTCCTCATGTGAGACTCCCATTTGAACAGCCTCTCTCTTGTTTTTCCCCTTCTCATCCACGCAGCATCCAGCTCAGAAACCTTCCCTGAGTGTCAGCTTGTGCTGGGTTCAGGGACAGTGAGAAATAGGACAAGCCCCACCTTCAAGTGCCTAGAAACTTTCCCTAGACGCCAGCGGACTGTGTGGCCATGGATAATTGATTTATTTTTTCCAAACTTTTGCACTTGTGAAATGGAGCAAAAAGTACACCTATTTTTTTAATCATTTGATTGGGGGCTCATACAACTCTTATCACAATCCGTACATACGTCAATTGTGTAAAACACATTTGTACATTCGTTGCCCTCACTATTCCCAAAACATTTGCTTTTCGCTTGGGCTCTTGGAATCAGCTCCTCGTTTTTCCCCCTCCCTCATGAACCCTTGACAATTTATAAATTATTATTATCTTATCGTAGCTTATACTGCCTCATGTCTCCCTTCACCCACTTTTCTGTTGCAAGGAAGGATCTGCAAAAGTACCCCTATTTTACAGAATTGTTGTGAGAATTAAGAGAGGTAACCTATGTAAAACAGGTCAGTCACTTAAAGGTGTCAATAATTATGAATTAGCTTCTTCCTTAGTTAGAAGAAGAAGAATACATGTATAAAGTTAAGGCCATGTGCTAAATGCTGAAATTGAGACTAATATAAAGTGTAGTTAGAGAACTAAATAGTTAAAATTAATTAATTGCTTACTGGAGTTGGGTGAGGCATCACAAAGAGGAGAGCACCTGGCATGGCCCTTAAAGGGTGAACAGAAGTGTGCTGGGGCATTGTATGAAAGACTCCTGTCAGAGAGCCCAAGAGGGTCTGAAGTCTGGAAATTCCGGCTCCTTGCATTTCTTCTCCTGCATAAATGTGGTCATTGATTGCTCCCCATTTTCCCAAACTCTCCCCAACAAAGCCTGTTTCTGATAAATGATTATATCTGTTATTGTCGCTCTGCATCCACCTTACACCACCATACTTTGACCCAGATTCTCTTTGGAGCAAGTGGATTTGGAAGTGCATCTTTCCCATGGTTCTGGTGGTAAGCCTGGGAGTAGTGGGAGTGTATATCTGGAAGAGGAGGCAGATGGAGCCTGAGAGAGGCAAGTGCTGGGGAACCTCACGGGGGACAGGTAGACTGGGAGAACTAAGGTGAGGATTGGGCCAGAGGAAGAGGAGCAGGTAGATCAAAGCTGGTGGGAGGAGGAGGACTGTCTGGGGAGGCCAATGAGCAGAGAGAGGTGCCTTACCTTCCTTCAAATCTTCCCTAGAGAAGGCTAAGGTAGAGTTGAGGATGAAGGAGTGTGAAAGGCCACAGAGGCAGGGTGATGAGTGGGAGGTCGAGGGCAGGGGTCAGGCAGAGGGCTGATTGTGCTCACCCTGTGCCTTCCAGGGCCCAGCTCAACTTCACACTCTCTGATTGTACCTCCAAGTGAACATGGAGGGTCTTCTCTCCTGCCTGGGGGTCCCAGCTCAGCAGCAGCCCACCATGCCCTCCCCACAGAAAACAGTGTGGACCTGTACAGCAGAAAAATCGACAACTCCGACTATAACTACTGCGAGATTGGCCTACTAAGGTACCCTAAGGTGGGTTTAATGAGATCAAATCATGTACTCAGTGTCCAGGGCCTGGGCGTCCAGGCTCTTCTGCCACCAGCAGACCCCTGTATCTGTGCCTGGGTCCCCACAGCAGGGTGGAAGGTGCAGAAATAGATGGCAATCACCAATTGTAAAGACAGCCCCTGCTAAGTCTCCCCATCCACAATTTCATCAGACTACCCCTCAGCGAGGAAGCAGCCAGGGCAGGGGGAGAAGTGGAGATGAGAGAGACGATGAGCGTGAGGTAAGAACGGGCATCTTTCCCTGAGTGAGGACATCCTGGATGAGGTCAGAAAGCTCCTGAGTGACCCTTCCCCTCAATCTTGAAAGTTCCCCAGAACACTCAAATCCCTTTTGAATTGCAGACGGGCACCGAGGAGGGCAGTGGGCACACGAGTAATCCGGAACAGATCCTGACAGGAGTCTAAGAGGGTCACGAGGACCCCGGGACACAGGGCTCACGAAGACACAGTGGATATGAATTGTAGGGGTGTTTTTTTTCCCCTTCCTACTTTAATTTGTCAGTTTGTATTTGTTTTGTGCCTGTTCCATCAAAGAAATAGCAATAACGACAACAGTAACACAACGCCAAGTCCTATTGTCTTTGAGTGCCACACACGTCGACCCCGTGTGTTACAGCATAGAAGCACTTTGTAGGGTTGCCTTTAAGGAAAGCAGGTTGCCAGGCCTCCCTTCTGAAGAATCACCAACCTAGAAAATGGTTTCCATTTAAGCGTGTTGTTTGTAATCATTGTCATATCATTTAAAGATGTATGGATTAAAGATGAAAGCAAGGACGTGGCTGTCATCTAGTCGGTCCTGACTGACAGCAACCCCCCGTGTGCAGAGTGCACTTGCTCCCGGGGGTCCTCACGGCTCTGACTTTTCAGGAGCAGAGCACCAGGGATTGCTTTGAGGCAGCTTCTCAATGAATTCAAATCGCCAGCCTCCTAGTTCATAGTCAAGCAGTGAACCACTCGGACCACCCAGGAATACCTGTGATACGTACAAATGTCATGTGCTTTAGCTTATATAATATGAACTGAAAAATGTAAACCAAGCAAATCACATATATACAACGGGGTGGGGTTTTTTTCTTTGATTTTCTGAAATGAAGTCATCTATGTTAGAATTAAGAGGCAAAAGCTGGAGCTTCACATCAGATCCTGTGTTTGATTGTTTTTTAAAAAGCCTCGTAGTGCTAAATCGTTATTCACATGCTTTGTTTTGGTATGACACCTGCCTACTAAGTTTGTTTATTTGTTCAAGTTAGCTTTATTCATAACAAACTCAGTTAGGTTGGGGAAATTTCATAGATTTGTAAAATGGTTTCATTCACCTAACAATAAAGTTAGCATTACAACACTGTGGAGTATCCAGTCAATGTATATCGACGTATTTATTATTGAGTTATAAACAAAAGCATTCTCGATTGGGTATTCACTCCTGCTAGTAAGCATCTTTAAGTTCATCTAATAAAGATCAGACCTCCCACATCTTCCTGACCGCTATGAAGCAGGAACTTTGACTGTGATGTGCATGTGTGACAAACAAAATCCTAGGCACCACTAGCCCACACAGGAAGCATAAATGGGCAAGATGGGCACGGAGAGAGCCCATTCATCCCTACTAAAGTCCTGTGGCATACTTTATTAAGCTTGAACATACTTAAAAGCTTATGGTACAGTGCAAGGTCAATAAACAAAAATCAACTGGATTCTTATATACAAGTGAGGAGAGCTCTGGGAAGGAATCAGTAAAACAATAACATTTACCATAGCCATACAAAAGATTAAATACTTAGGAATAACCCTAACCAGAAAAGCAAAAATCTTTCACAAAGACAACTATAAAATACAAGACACCAGTACAGACCTACATAAAGGAACGAATGTTCCATGTTCATGGAGAGGAAGACGTAACATTGTGAAAATCAAATACCCAAAGCAATCTTTAAATATAATGCAATTGCATTTATAATGGCTGGGATCTGGATCTCAACATCCTTCTGTAAACACATGGATGAAATAATCACCAGTTTTATATGGAAAGTAAACAGACCCAGGAGAAGCAAAGATACTTGAGAAGAAGAACAAAGTATGAAACCTCTCACTTCCTGACCTCAAAACCTTCTACATAGCTATGGCAATAAAACAGCCCAGTACTGGTACTATGATAGATTCCTAGGCTGATGGAACAGAATAGAGAACTATGCTTGCCCAGGTAGACCAGAGAAACAAATCCAGAGACACTCATATGTGTATAAGAAAGAGCTTTATATACAAGAGCAATTGAATATTGAGGAAACATCCCAGCCCAATCTAGATCAAGTTCATAAGTCGGATATTAGCCTATATGTCCAATACCAATCTATAAATTCCTCTTCAGACTCACAAAACATACACAATGATGCCGAATGCAGGAAGATCACGGCCCAGTGGGTGGAAAGTCTTGTGGATCCAGTGGCACAGGCATCTCAGCACTGGCATGGGTCTCCATGTGTCTCCTCCAGCTCCAGGGCTCTAGCATAGCTCCATGTATCTTGTCATCAGGAATACCAAGCAGAGATTATGTGTGTTCCACATCTAGCAAGCTATTTATCTCTGTAGCACCTCCAAATGAGGTCATCTAGCTTTGACCTGAGGCTAACCTCTACCCCTTCTCTCTTAATAGTCTTAAATTGACAACAGTTTATGTAACTACCACCAAGAACAGAAATAAATCCATTCACCTACAAACAATTGGTCTTTGACAAAGTTTGGAACCACATTAAATAGAGAAGAGATAGTCTCTTCAAGAAAAGTTGCTGGCAAGATCCCCAGGGAATGATGAGGGTGGACACTGGGGACAGGGCGTGGTGCCCCAACAGACTGGACTGGAAAACACCCTTAAAGGCCAGCGATCCTTGAACTAACTACAAGCTTTTCTTTC
>NW_022111325.1:4122607-4127928 GCF_000313985.2 Echinops telfairi
GGGGAACGGGGAGGGAGGGGAAAAATGAGGACCTAATGCCGGGGGTTTAAGTGGAGAGAAAATATTTTGAGAATGATGAGGGCAATGAATGTACAAATGCACTTTACATAATTGATATGTGTATGGATTGTGATAAGAGTTGTATGAGCCCCTAATAAAATGATTTAAAAAAAAAAAAGAAGAAAAGTTGCTGGCAAGATTGGATATCCAACTACAGGATAATGAAACAGAACCCATATCCTATTCCATATACAAAAATGAGCTCAAGATGGACAAAAGACTTAAATGTAACCCAAGAAATAGAAAGATCATCAATGAAAGAATAGGGACAAGCTTAAGGGCCCCAATATATGGCATAAACATACTTTCAAACATAAACACACACAGCAGAAGACAAATAGAGGACTGGGAGATTCCAAAAAAGAAGACATTTACATGTATCAAAGAGTAAAAGAACCCACAGACTGGGAAAATATTTTAGTAGTGAGGTGTTGGACAAGGGACTAATATCTAAAGTCTGTAGAAAACTGTAACACCTCAACAAGAAAAAGATGAATAATCCCAAATAGACAACAAGGCAGCCAACAAACACAAGAAGAAATGCTCATCAGTACTATCCATCTGAGAAATGCAAATCAAAACAAGGATGAGCTACCATCTCACCCCAGCATTGATAACAAAGTTCAAAGATAAAACAAAACCCAAAAAAATGCTGGAAAGGGTACAGAGAGATCATAATGCTCATACACTGTTGGTAAGACTACAATCACTGTGGAAAGGGGTAATGTACTTCCTCAAGCAACTGAGAATAGAAATACCACATGGCCCAATTAGCCCTTTATTTGGTATATACCCTAAAGAAATGAGCCATAGCATGAACATATATATACACACCCATCACTCACAGTAGCAAGAAGATGAAAACAACATATACCCATTGGTGGATGAATGGTTAAATAAACTGGTACATATATCCAATGGACAACTACAAGTCGTTTAAGAAAGTATCAAAAGTGAAATAATCTTTATCTTGATTTTTTCTTTTATAACAGTGGTCTCATACAATATTTATCCTTTTGTAATTGACTAACTTCAGTCAGCACATTACCCATTCTATGTTGCCCACTGGCCCCTGCTTCTGACTTTGCTGATGTGAGAAGGTGGCCCTTGAGACTGTAGAGTGGTCTTGGGTGGCAGAGAGGATCTACCCCCAGCATAGCTCATATCTGAGATTAGCTATTACCAGGGGCAGCAGGAGTGAAGTTAGAGGAGTGGGAGAGAGTGGGGTGTGCTTGGAATTGATTGCTAGTTTGTTTGCATTCCCTAAATTAGACTGCAAACCAGCAGTCATTAGAGATTTGGGAAGTGGAAATTAGGCTTTGGACTTCTTGTTCAAGGTGTTTATGAATTATGTGTGTGTGTTTCCTCTCCTTTTTCAAACACCTTACAACCATAAGTAAATCTACTCTAAGTGTGCCGTTGAGCAACCACGGGTACCTGGAAGACAGAAGGAGATGGAAGAGGGTGTCTGGTGAGACAGATCCAGCCCCCAGCCCCATCACAGCAGAATACTTGGGGTCAAGCCCAGGGGACAATACTTTGGGGTCAAGCCCAGGTGAGCTCACTATACAACTAAGTTTCTGAGAACAACTGACCTGGAATACAAACCCAAAGGAACTCATGGGATTCTGAATTCAGAGAGGCCAGGGAGAGATATGGGAACAGGGGGGACTAATGGAAAGTCTGGATATGAAAATATCAGTATCCTCTCACCCCCAAACACCAATTTTTCAGGAGTCAGACAATTCTCCCTCAGACCCAAGACTTCCAACTCCTTCCTTTCGGTTCAACCACCTGTTGAGAATTTGTATTGCCACCCCAGCTATACTGAAGCAAGGTCCCCAGAAGAATCACCCGGCAATACACATTCTCAGCAAGGATTGAACTGGATGACCCATTCGATCCCCTGCTCTGTTTCACCTGGCAATCTTGGTAAGAAGTGATTCTTTCATGTGGACCATGTGATCCAAAGATACTTAATAATAAGATCCAAACTGGTAAAGAGGATGGTGTATTGTTGTTAGGGGCTGTCAAGGCAGTTCCCACCGGGAGCGACCCTCTGCATACCAGAAAGAAACACTGCATGGTCCTGTGCCCTCTTCACAATGGTCTGTTCATCTGGGCCCACTGGTGCAGCCATGGTGCCAACCCATCTCATCGAGAGCCTTCTTTTTCCTGGCCCCTTCACTGCACCAGACACGATGTCCTTCTCCAAGCAGACACTATGCCTAAAGATTGGAAGATGAAGCTTGCCATCCTTGCCTCTAAGGAGCACTCTGTACTTCTTCGAAAACAGATTTGCTGTCTTTTTTTAGCAGTGCTTTCAATATTCTCCTTCAGGACCATAATTCAAACACATAGGTTCTTCTTTGGTCTTCTTTATTCAATGTGCAATTGTCACAGGCATATGATGTGATGGAAAACACCACGGGTTGGGTCAGGTGCACCTTAGTCCTCAAAGTAACATCCTTGCTTTTCAGCACTTTAAAGAGGTCATGCGCAGCAGATTGACCCAGTGCAATACATCTTTTGATGTCTTGACTGCTGCTTCCATGAGCGTTGATTGCGGATCCAAGTAAGACACAATCCTTGACAATTTCAACCTTTACTCCGTTTGTCATGATGCTACCTATTGGTCTAGTTGTGAAGATTTTGATCTTCTTTACATTGTGTTGTAATCCATTCTGAAGACTGCAATCCTCGATCATCAACAAGGACTTCAATTTCTCCTCACTTTCAGCAAGTACGATTGTGTCATCTGTATAACACAGGTTGTTATTAAGCCTTTCTCCAATTCTGATGCCTCATTCTTCTACATATAATCCAATTTCTCTGATGATTTTCTCAACATACATATTAATAAGTCTGGTGAGAGGATACAGCTAGTAGTGGGATTCTAATAATTTAACAACTGGATTGCAGCCCTAATGACTATTTTAAGCATATTAAAAACTATACAGACCCCAATTCTACCTTACAAATCCAGCTAGATCAGAGCATGTACACTGGTACAGATAAGAGCTTGCAACACAGGGAATCCAGGACAGATAAACCTCTCAGAACCAATAATTAGAGTAGTGATACCAGGAAGGTAAAGGGAAAGTGGGGGGAGAAAGGGGAAACCGATCACAATGATCTACATATAACCCCCTCCCAGGGGGATGGACAACAGAAAAGTGGGTGAAGGGAGACCGTGGTCAGTGTAAGACATGAAATATATATATAAATTATCAAGGGTTCATGAGGAATGGACAAAAATGAGCTGATACCAAGGGCTCAAACAGAAAGAAAAAGTTTTGACAATGATGATGGAAACATATGTACAAAAGTGCTTGACACAGTGGATGTATGTATGGATTGTGATAAGAGCTGTAAGAGCCCCGAATAAAATGATTAAAAATTAAAAAAAACTATACAGAAATGTAGTTTATTATTCCCTATAGTTAATATTTTTAAAAGAGCAATAAAAGAGGTGCACCAAACTAGATTATATTAAAAGAATTTAAAAATACTAGTGAAAATAATACCTGACAAAAAAGTCTGCTATTTAAAATATTTTCATATTGTTCTTGATTTGCATCCTCCCTGTGATCCAACTAGACTTCGTTAGCAACATGTGGGTGGAGCTTAATTAGGTCGCAGCTTGATTGGAGGGCGACTGAGATATATGCTTTCCAAGGCTGCCTGTTTCTGACTTTCTCCCTGGTAATTGGACCTGGGTGCTGCTGCTTGAGCTAGTTCTTTGCCTCACCAGTGTGCTGCATTACCTATGAGCTGAGCCAACCCATGGATCATGTTACTTTGCCATGCATCACTAGAGCTTGAGACTACATGGAGCCTGCTTTGCTATGCTCCCATGCTACTGGCTGTTGCTGCTCCACCCAACTGCTGCCTGTGAGCTGAATCTGCTTGTCTTGCCTGAGGACAGATTCTGCTGTCTGCTTCTTTGACCTTGGACCAGCAGCTGGCATGAGTTGAAGGACCTTCAGTATATTAACTGTTCTATGAAAGTGGGTTGAACTGTGCCCTCTGTACTGCTTGCTGTGTGGACTAATTAGCTGTTATATTCCTTCTTGCTATATATACCTATCCATATATATCTATATATATAATCATAAGTGCCCAGGTTTTGTTTCTCTAGAGAACTCGGCTTAGCACACTCACTTTCAATATTCTTTACTTTGATCTGGGCAACATTGGCTACTCGATTTATCCTCATCCTTCCTTTCATTCTAGGAGTAGGATCTCATTGCTTTAGAGGAAGACCAAATAGACAATAGTCATTGTGTTTGATAGGTTAGAAACAGGCAACTTTTCTTTCCTGAACATAATATGTTCATCTTTGAAAAACTCCTTTCTACTTTTGCTGAATTCCAGACAATATTTTTAGCTCTTTGAACAATTTCAAGAATTGCATCATTCACTCTTAATATCCTGTGGGAATTTGGGGCATAACACAAAGCTGAAACGTATGACAGCATGTTACTCTCCGGTTGTTTGGCACTTTTTCACTTGATGTTATACATTTGTTTACTGAGGTAACAAATGCAAGGTAATAAAAAGGTAGTATTTCATCAAAATTATAACAAGTTTTATGAAATGAATATAAAATAATACATAGTTCCATCTGATTTTTGCACAGGTGAATGTTAAAAGAGAGTAAGCGATGTAAATTTTTGATGTACACATCTTAATGAGCACCTTGCTTACAAGTGCCATCTTAGCAACTGATTCACCAAACTCAACAAAAAATTAGGTATCTATTTATTCTATCAAACTGGTGTGAACCGGCTGAATCCCACCATTGGTTACAACCTAGATACACACCTATCCTGATATTAAACCCTGAAGTATTGCCCTTTTCTGTTCACACAACTGCCTCTTGATGGATGTATAAGTTCTGTATGAGTACAATGAAGTGGTTTGTAATTCCCATTATTCTCAAAGTTATCCATAGTTTGTTATGATCTATATAGTTGAATGCCTTGGCATGGTCAATAAAACAGAAGTAGACAACTTTCTGGTATTCTCTGCTTTCAACCAAGATACATTTGACACCAGTAATGATATCTGTGTTAGTCTGGGTAGACTAGAGAAACAAATTAATAGATACTCATATGTGTATGAGAAAGAGGATATGAAAATATCAGTATCCTCTCACCCCTAAACACCAATTTTTCAGGAGTCAGACAATTCTCCCTCAGACCCAAGACTTCCAACTCCTTCCTTTCGGTTCAACCACCTGTTGAGAATTTGTATTG
>NW_022111325.1:4129025-4132197 GCF_000313985.2 Echinops telfairi
ACAAGAATCTAAGTATTGCCTCCTCCCTGGGGGATGGACAGCAGGGAAGAGGGCGGAGGGAAACATCGGACAGGGTAACTTATGACAAAACTACAATAATTTATGAACTATGAAAGGTTCATGAGGGAGTGGGGAGTGGAGCGGGAGGGGAAAATGAGCAACTGATATTAGGGGCTAGAGTGGGAGGCAAATGTTTTGAGAATGAGGAGGGCAACAAATGAGCATATGTGCTTGACACAATGGATGGATGTATGGATTGCGATGAGAATTGTACGAGCCCCCAATAAAATAATTTTTAAAAATCCTCTTCAGACTCATGAAACACATGCAATGACACAGTGCATGATGATCACAGATCAGTGGGTGGAAAGTCTTTGAGTCCATGGGTTGGAAGTCTGGCATATCCAGTGGCGTTGTAAGCATCTCAGTTCTGGCAGGGGTCTCCACATGGCTTCTCTAGCACTCATGGCTGCATCTGGTTAGGTCCATGTGGCTTCTCCTCAGGCATGTCTCGCAGGGAGTCAGCCTGGTCAGTAGAGAGTTTCCAGGGGAGTGAGCAGAGAGAGAGAGAAGTGTCTCCCGCCTCCATGGAGGAAATCCAGGAGTGCCCAGAATTCTCAGAAGGCCATGCCCACCCAGAGGCCTCATTGGTTATGATCCAATTGACAGACTAGACTCCACCCCTTTACTCATAATCCTCTCAAATTTACACCAGATTATGTAACTACTACAGAGGAGGAGGAAAAGTAGAGTCAACATCAATGTGTAAAGGAAGAGGGGAGAAAACCCACACAATTGATTGTGATGAGTGCACAGTCTTGCTTGAAATGGTTGAACCATTGAATTGTATGACGAGCTAATTATAGGTTTATTTTTTTAAGAAGTGATTATGCTTCCCAGGAGAAAGATGCATCTTTCTACTCTTCTAAACATTTATATTCTCGGAAACTCACAGGGACACTTCTACTCTGTCCTATATGGTCACGATGTGTTGGAATCAAATTGGTAGCAGTAGGTTTGAGAGCTGGAGACACTGTTTCTTATAGACCTCAGCCAATGCGGTGTTATTGGTCTGAGAACCACTCACCGAGTATGGAGGCTGTCGGCGATGCTCACACGGAGACACTAGGAACAAATTCTGTGGCTGATCAGAAACCATGGAGTGCTCTGAGTAGAGGAGGGGAGGGCCAGAGCAGTTTAAGGAAGATCAATCAAGTGCCCAACCTGTCAGGAGACCTTACAATCCTCCAGCAATAGGTGAACAATGAATCAGGATAGGAGGCAGGTGGGAGCCATCCATCACCCACAAACAACAAAATCCTATGGGAGGTTAAGGAACATCTGGCTTGGGTTGCAGCTGCCCAGCACACCACGCCCACACAGCCAGCTTTGTTAGTGACCTCTCTCCAGAAGAGTTAGGACAACTTACCATCACCTGGGGAAAAGGCTCAGGACCCTGAGACAACCTCGTGCTTAGGGGACACTCAGCTACCTCTGTGACAGGGCTGAGCCCCTCCTCACTTACTCACGCGAGGGTAAGACAGATCAGTAGGAGAGTCCCTCTGGTAGTGTTCACTCCTTCAATTCAACAAGGGCTGACTGAACTTCCACGAAATACTAAATGTATGCAAGGTCTCAGGATCCTCACCAAGGAATCCTGCGTTGGCGCTCACACTGTAGGGTAACTGTAGGGTCGGTGTTTTCTCCGTAATATAATTTATTGTTGTCACAAAACAAGAAACAGACACAGCTGCTATGTCCATGTGCAGCAACAGTTGTGAAAGGCCCCACGCTGTTCTGTGCATCTGGGCAGTCTGAGTAACCACTAGTCACCCCTTCTGGGGGCAGTGAGGTCCTGGGTCCATCCAGGCACTGGTCTCAGTTCTGCAGGGGAAACCAAATACAGTCCTTGTCGTGGAGTGAATTCCAACTCCTGGTGAGCCTAACGAGGCAAGGAGCAGGAATGGACAAGCAGACACTGCGTAATCTCTTCTTGCCGAGTCGGTACAACAAGCCTCTCAAATGAATTTCCAATCAGTCAGCTAAACCAGCATCAATGCCTCTCACATGTCTGGCACTTTCTGGTTTACAAAGCTCTGCCCTCTGAGAGAGAGATATCCACTGTGACCATATGACCACATACCCACTATCCCCATTTTACAGATGGGGACACTGAGGATTCCACAACTCTCATGGCCATCAAGTTGATGTCGACTCATAGCAACCCTCGTGAACTCCGGCAGAGCGACTGGTACTTTCTAACTGCTGACTTTGTGGTTAGCGCCTAACGCAGAACCATTGCCCCAGATTTAGAGCCGTTACTGAAAACCCCAGGTCTAGAAAGTCAGTCAGTGGCAGAGTCGGGGCCCAAGGGCCAGGTCTCAGACTCCAAGCCCAGTGGTCTTTTGGAAACCCAAAGCCAAGCTGCCTTCTCTCTGGGTGGAGTGCATTGCCCACACTGAGATGAGAAGCCACACAGAGGTGACCGCGCAGGCTGGACCCAGGACTGCATCTCGCCTCCTCACATGACCCGAGACAGAGAAGCTCAGGCCTGTGGCCACCCGTCTATATAGCCTCTGGGTCCTAGGTAGCCCCCGGCCAACCACAGTCACCTTCCTTTGCAGTTAATGGACTTCCTGTACCTCCAGTCCCAGCCTGACTCACAATGGCTGCTGACCAAGAAAGAAGCTCTGCTGGTGTCTGGGCCTGACTGGGGAACCTTCGGCTCTAGGGCCTGGGCTGCTTAACCTACCTGCCCTCCTGCCTGAGGTGTGGACGTCGTCTACGTGGGCTCTCAGGGCAGGCTTTGCAGGGTTTTTCATTCTCAGCCTTTCAATCATTCATGTTAACTGTGTTTTCTAATCTTTAACAGCTTTGTTGGCACATAATCCACATATCATACAATTCAATAGTTCAATCATATCAGGAAGAATTATATTTAATCATCACCGTAATCGGTGCTAGTCTGGGTACTTTAAAGAAACAAATCCACAGAAACTCATGTATAAGAGAGAGTTTTATATAAAGGTTAAGTGCGCATCAAGAAAATAACCCCAATCCAGTGCTGCCCAAGCCAACAAGTCCAACATTAACCCATTAACCCATATGTCCAACACCAATCCACAAAGTCCTCCTCCATCTCACAAAACACACACTATGATGACGACTGCAG
>NW_022111325.1:4132679-4172547 GCF_000313985.2 Echinops telfairi
CTTAACATCAGCCATCTATAGTGGCTAGACTATTAGTCTGACTCACCCTAAATAAGACCCACTCTCTTCTGATAAGGATAGTGGTGGTCTGTTTACTTGCAGGAGATACCAGAGAGGGCAAACCCGCCCAAGGATGACCAAGGTTAGGTAGCCATTATCAGCTGTCTAGATCAAGCAGACACCACTGTTTATCCCACAACAAATACGGGCACACCCCTAGGTCAGAACCCTCCTATTGAGTGTATTGCCTATGTCGTTACCCCTCCCTGTGACTCAGGTTATTGTCTGCTATCAGGGGACTTGCATGCCTCCCAGAATAGTAATTGTCTGTTTTATTGTATGAGACACCAGAATGATCAAACCTGCTCAAGGATGAATTGTACTGCCCTTCTCTGTGACACATGATGCTGTGATGTATCCCCCTAAAGTAATATGATGCGTGGTTAGCAATAAATAAGGAGGCTCCCTGGTTCTCAGGGAGATGGCAGGCCGAAGGTGGCTGGCCAAGAGGTGGTTGGCCGAGGGTGGCTGGCCAAAGGTGGCTGGCAGAGGGCAGCTGAAGAAGGAGGGCTGCTTCCCATGAGGGCTGCTCCCATGAGGGCGATGGACGAGAGGGCTGCTTCCTCGAGGGAGGCGGCTCCTGCTCTGGCAGCCGGGTTCCCCCCACGAGGACCACCAAGCGGGGCGGAGGTGAGCAATGCTACCATGTAATATGTCTGACTGTATTATTGTATTATCTCTCATGCTCTCTCGATGACTTTAATATAATACTTATATACCTCAACCATACAATTGTGCATTACTGAACCCAGAAGTAGTGGTACTGAACCAGTGAGTTCTAATAGTGGGTTGGGCTGGTCCCCTACCTCCCCCTTTGCCATTTTTAATTTAATACTACAGTTATTAGCTTCCCATCTTCCCCCTCCAATGCTTCTACCATACCACCAAGAAACCATCAATCCAGTTACTGTCTCTATAGATTTACACATCCTGGATTTCATCTATAGAAAAACATACTAAAAATGCAACAACAACAACCAAAACAGTAACTAAGTTAGAGAAAACCTCAGTCAAAACGAAAGCAGAAAATAGTAAAAACTAGAACAAGTTTAAAATCAGTCAAAAGGGGGATCAAATGCTAAGGTGTTAAGTTTTAACCTTACCGCGCCTGCAAGAACCTACTTCCCAGTGCACTCTGCTTGATAGCAAGGCTGTTCACATCCCGGTCAGAGGGAGGCTTAATTCACTTGTATTTCAAATTTAATTTAAAAAGACGAAAACAGCTTTAAAAGGGGTCAAAAGGGAGATCAAATAGCATTCATTTGAACATAACTACATCTGCCACAGCGGCTCTACAATGCTCTCTCTGATAACAAGGCCATTCACATCCGTCAGCTGTAATCAGAGAGCGCTCACCAGAGGCTTGGCAGGGGCTGCACGTGGATTCGCTTCCACGTGCGGACCCTGCAAGTGGATTTTGGGCTTCCACCTGCCAAACCGAACGCTCACCATGAAACACTGACACCATTCGCTTCTGCGGATTTGGGTTTTACTATTTACGATAGTGGATTGCACAGGCTGGTGTGCTTCCTCCACGTGGACTTAGTTGATTGTCATTTCGATGGTTGCTTGCTTGAAGACAAATCTCTAAGACCCCCAGGTGCTATTTTTCCTGCTAGCCTGGCACCATCTAGTTTCTGCCACCCTTTGCTGTAGCACCTACATCTTCGTGACCACTTTATGAGGACAAGCAGCAAGCAGGGACATGTCATAAGAACTAACTGTTCTCAGCCTTGGGCTAGACTTAAGTGTGAGCCTAAAATCTGTTCACATATTTATGGTTTATATATGTCTCTGGTTCGCTTTAGAGACGTTATCATTTTACGTGAGAGAACATTATCAATCATCCCCCAGGGGCATAAGGTAAGTCTACTGATGGTGTCATTAATTTAGCCAATGGTAAAGAATGTAGAACACTACTTGCTGAATAAAAGGAAATTATACTATGAACCACATTGCATGCATTGCTGACGGGTAGAGATTAATCTCTTAAGGAACTGAGAAATACACACAAAAATGGAGGTTGGTGATAGGGCAAACTTTCCCATAGTATTTATTCACAAGGGCACAACCATGCCGACCAGATTAATAGATGCCATAATAAAGCAAGGAAAGCATTAAGATAGGAAGTAGCGGGTAGTCCTGGGCCACCACTCATTGGGCACCCTCAAGGCAAGAACTCCAAACCCAAATGCAATAACTGCCAGCTCTATAGCCTTAGGATAGCAGCCATCTGTTCTCATAGAATTTCAGCCTTAAGTCCAAGGGCTATAGGTGAGTTTGAGGTAAAGCCAGTTCACTTAGTGGGGTTTCCACACAGAGTCCTTCTGATGTGGCCTGTGAAGGATGTTGTCTGCCTCCAACAAACAGAGACAGCTAGCTTCTCTTTGAGAAATGGGCAAGAATGCTCTCATTCTGTGCTTATGCCCAGCCCCCTAGCCCCAGGGCTCCTTAACTGCTGTGTGTCAGTAACAGACCCTGGCTGTTGCATTTTGTCCGTCTTATATTACAGGGTTTCCCTACCAGGTACCTGCTATTCAGGTCTCGAATTTCTATTCTGTTCATCTTCCTGTGGTGCAGCACAGACAGGGACAGTCAGACAACCTTCCATCGCCCCGAGGGCTCAACACACAGAGGGGTGAGGCTGTGTAGGTCCCATCACAGCCCATGAGAACGTGGCCCACAGAGCATCGAGGCATTTCTGATGGGGATAGGGGGAGGGAGCCCCCCAGGAGCTGTGCATTGGGAAAATGAACCCTCGGTATGGTGCTCAATCCTCACCCTCCACAGGCTTAAGAAAGCACACCCATCAACTTCCAGCCTGTGCACTGGCTCCCACTTGCTAAATCGACCGTCCCCCACCCCGTCCTCTGTCTAGTATCTGCTGACCCACAAATACAACTCTAAAGGCACCCGTGGAAGCTGGATTGCCTCACCCCTGGGCAGAACACAGGGCTCTCTGCTCTGTGCTTTCTCCCACCTCCCCTTGAAATCTGTGATGGGGTCACGTGGCTGACTCTTCCTCACCCCCTTGCGGAAGCAAGACCCTCTCCCCAGGACTAAGGCACTGCAGGGGCCATTCGCTCACCCTCCTTGGTCCCAACCCTGCCTGTGAAGACTGGCATGTCACATATGATCACTAGTAAGGCCAGCAGCTTGCAGCTAAACCGCACACAGCCTGCTGGCTCCATTGAGCACATTTTGCTGAGGACATCTGTGCTACGGTCCTGGCAGACTTCCCTCCCAGGCATGGTCACCATCTGCTCAAGCATGCTGGGCTCCAACAGTTTCATATCACAGCCCACCCTGTCTTGAATGGGTGCCCAGCCCCTTAGGGCCCAGGCATGCCTCCATCACAGACTTGGGTCCAAAGATACATTCCCGTGTCAGACATCTTATTTCCAAGTGGAGACTCAGCATATATGTGTTTAACTCCTAAGATTCAGTGATTTGCTCTCAGACACAATAAGTGATGGGGTGGGGGCGATATGTACACACTGATATATAGATTTCATAAATTCTATCACTATCATCTAGCTATCTATTGTCTATCTATCAATCTATCTATGATCTATCTATCTATCTATCTCTCCATCCATCCCTCTAGCTATCTATCCATCCATCCATCCATCCATCTTCCTCATGGTGCTGTGGGATGGGCGTCATGCTGCTAAGTGCACAATCAGTGGTTAAAATCGACCAGCCCCTCCATAGCAGAAGGATGAGGCTGTCTGCCCCACTAAGCTTTACAGTCTTGGAAAACGTAGAGAAGGCTGAAAGAGTTGGGGGGCCTAGTGTCTCTGCTCTACCTGGCTGCTTCTCATCAGACTCCCTGACATACTTCAGGCCGTTAATGTTCATTGGACACGCACTAAGCACTGGTGGCGTAGTTGGTGATCCACTGGGCTGTGAGCCACAGAGGCCAGTAGTTGGAATCCAACGTCAGAAGAAAGATGAGGCTTTTGGCTCCAGTGACGACTTACAGCACCAGAAACCCCAGAGCACCCACAGCTCTCCTTTGCCTGCTAGGGTTGCCGTACGTTGGACACAGTGTCGGTCTGGCAGTAACGACTGCTAAGGCACAAGACGAGAGTAAGGCTGGCTGTGGTGGCTAACATTATGTGTCTGCTCAGCTGGACCTTGATTCTCGGTGGTTTAACAGTTACCCGGTGATGATAAATGGTAACTTGTGTGGTGATGTAGTAATCCTCCATTTTGTTATTTGATGTGGTTATCCTTCATTTGCACACAACACCCATTTTCACCAAATGACAAGGCTTTTGAAACCTAACCACATCAGTAAGGAAGGAGAGGGTATAGCATTTGGTACACATAATGTCACCAGTAACTGGTGATTAGAGGTAGCACTGTAACTCCACTGATTGGCGGTGAATTTCCCCCCTTGATTGGGTCTTGAAATGAGATGCCCACCAATCTCCCATATCTTTCCTGTTGCCTGTTCCACACTTCGGGTTTTCCTCTATTGTGCAATCGTTTCTTGGCTTAGAGAACAAAAAAACCCCTACGTGGGCCATAGCCAACATCATGCTACATGGTGATACATTGGAGTTGCCCAAGATATCACTCTACCTGAATCAACAAGCAATACTTCTGGAGTGACAGCCAAGGGTTCAAATAACATTGCATTCGGCAAGTCTGGATCAAAAGCTCTCTTAAGAAGCAAAGATATCACTTTTCTGACGAAGGTCAAACTGATCCAGGTCATGAGCGCTCTGATGGCTTCATTTGCATGGAAAGGTGGACAATGGGAAAAGAAGGCTAGAGATGAGCTGATGAAATACAATAACTACCTCACAGACCTCCAGAAGGACGAGGACGTCTATCTCGGAGGAAACACAGCAGGGATGCTCGTGAGAAAGAAGGGCATCTTGCTTACTTTGGAGCAGGGCCTCAGGAGGGAACCACCTGTGGAGGACACCAGGTGTGGGACAGCAGACGGTCAGCAGGAAAGAGGAAAACTCAGGAAGTGGACTGACCCGGAGGCTGCAACAATGGGCTCCAACAAGGCACTAATGGAGAGGACAGCACAGGCCTGGGCACGTTTTAGTCTGTGCTGCATCAGGGCCCAACAGCAGGCTTCTATGGTGTGGCATTTGTTTGTCCACTTGGTAAGAGCCAGATGGTTTGTTTCCAGGTTTTGACAACTACGTAAAACAAACTGCCATACATATTTGTATATGAGTTTTTGAGCAAACGTTTCTCTTGATTAGCTACAAAGGAGTGGGTGTGCTGGGTTTTCGATATGGTTCATTTTAGACTTAACTTGATAGCAACCTGCTAAACTGAGAAATGAGAAACGGCTTTTAAAAATTTGAAACAGGTATTTTCATAACTATTTGGGGTTGGTACTATAAATATCCCATTTCTAGTGAGGATACTTAGCTCACAGTTTTTAGGAAACCTATCTGAGGTCACAGAGCTGGCAGGTGGTAGATCGTTGGACCATGGATTTTATCACGCTCCCCGGATGCAGTTGTTTCTCTCAGTGCCTGGGTTTTGTCTTTCCAGGACTGGATGCTTCTGTCTTCTCACCGGGTCCGGGTTTCTGAGCACCCAGGACCCAGGCTGGCCAAACCCAGCCTATTGTGGAACCTTCTACTTCACTACGTTGTGTGCTCCTCAGTGTCCAACCTAACGTTGCCCGTATTTGAGGCACTGCTGATTGTGTGCAAGATGCAGGAATAAACTGGGTTGAAAACCAGCACCTCTGCCATTTATATACAATGTAATATATATGTGTGTACATATATACACACACACATATAATGTCTCATGAGTTTTGACAAATACAGACAAAGCCTTTAGCCTGCAGCTGCTACCTTCCTCTGCTCACTTTCCCATCCAGATCCCAAATAAGCCCTCTTTCAAGTAGTTAAGGTAGCCCTACACCCCGGGCTTGGCATCAGCCTGGGGACCCGGTGACATCTAGTGGTCATCAACTAGAATTGCCACATGACTTGAGTTCAGCGTGCAACCTAACAATTTGACCACTGCTCGTATTGTAAGTTGAAGTTGAAGAAAATTCAGGTAAGTCAAAATGAGACCTGTGTATAAGCCGCCTGAACTTTGAGAACATCTCAAGTCAGATTGGACTCATTGAACACTAATGACATAAGACCTGATGAGCTGTGGGAGGACATCGAGAACGTCACACACGAAGAACGCAAAATGTCCTTAAGACAGGAAATAAGAAAAGATCAAAGCTGGTGTCAGAAGAGACGATGAAAGTTGCTCTTGATCATTGAGTATCTAAATCAAGTGGAAGAAATAACAAGGTAAAAAATCTGGACAGAAAACCTCAAAGGGCAGCTGCAGAAGACAAAGTGAAGTATTACAATAAAACATGTAAAACCACGGAGTGAGCAAACCAAAAAGGAAAAACGAATTCAGCGTACCTCAGTCTGAAAGAAAGGAAGAAGTCAGTGTGTGGGCATCGCATCGAACGGTGCAGGAAGCGTAACAGAAGATGGTCAGAATACACTCAGCAAAGGAGCGCGTCAGCATCTCACCGTTTCAAGCGGCAGGCTGTGATCAATGCAATGCTGCTGAGGGCAGGAAGCGCATGCTTCACGGAGCATATCTGCAAAACAAGACCCCAGGAATGGACGGAGCAAAGTGAAATGTTTCAACAAGCCGAGGAAGCACTGCAAACACTCACAAAGGCCAACCGACGGGAAGAGATCCAGATTTGTACTCATTCCAAAGGAAAACGACCCAATGCTGTTGTCAGGCGCCGCTGAGTAGGTCCCAACTCATAACGAACCCACGCGCAGCACCGTCCCAATTGCTCTTACGTCTGAGCGCATGGATGCAGCCACTCTGTCCACCCATTGCATCCAAGGCCTTCCTCTTTTGCACTGCCTTGATACTTTACCGAGCATGAGGCTCTTCTCCAGTGACTCGACTTTCCTGACATGTACACGGGACAACGTACATCAGACAAAGTTTCAACATCCTGGCCTCTAAGGAGCATTCGGCTATATTTCTTCCAAGACAGATCTGGGTTGTTTTTGTTTTTTTGTGTGTGTGTGTGAAGGCACAAAATTTAATGCTGAAATAGGATTGAGCCTTTACAACCGCTGATGCTCTGATAACTGAGCACCATCTAATTTCATCACCACACTTTGCTATAGTACCCACATCCTCTGTGGTCCCTTCCTGCGGGTGAGTATTGAGCAGAGCCATGACGTATGAACTGATTGTTCTTAAATTAGTGCTAGGATTTCGTGTCAATCCACAATCCATTCCTGGATCTATGCTTTTTGTTTTAATGTGCCTTTGGCTCCCCTTAGAGACTTCTTCGTTAATTTATGGTCTGATTAATTATCTCCCTGTAGCATAAAGTTCTTCCATTACTATTGTCATTGATTAGTTCCTGGTACAAATTTTTAAGACACTGTTGAGAGAGGGTTATTGGATCAATGTAGGCTAACTACATATTGAAATACCTGAATTATTCACATATACAGAATAAATCCTTTCATGGCTGTATGCTATTTACATAAACAATGGAAGTTGGTTGTAAGGCAAATTTTACAATAATATTCACTGATAATGTCCATCACAGGTCTGTCTGAATAAGTGTATCTTAGTACAGCAAATGGATGTACTCAATCAATGTTTGTCCACCTACTGTCAGTTCACTACTCTTGGTATAGCTGTCTTCTGCTTCTTTAAATACCATGAATTTTCAGTATTAAGTCCTCAGGCTACAGGGTGTTTGAGGTAGAGACCAGGTCACTTACTGCAGTTTCCACATTGAATCCCTCTGGTGTGGCATTTGGAGCGTGTTGTACCTGGAAGAGGCAGGACTCAGTGTCCCAGTGTTCTGTGGCCCTTGGCAGGGGTCTGTGGGGTAAGTCCAGAAACTCAAGCCAATGGACCTTATTAGGTGCATGTGACCAGGAACACTCCCTTCTTACGGTCCTTAAAAGTATTGTCAGTCCTTTTATCCCACACTTAGAGGTTGGGCCGCCCCCCTTTGCCATCAAGCAAGCTGTGTCTGCTCCTTTTCCCGCCTCCTGACTTGACTTTCCCATCAGTATCCCTCATCCCCACGAGAGGGATACCAGTCCCGGGGGACCTCATCCTAATTTTGCATGGCAGCCACACCCTCCCTTGACAATTTGATCCCAGCTGATGTGAAGAGTCCTCTGCTAAAGTGCCTTCAAGATGCATACCTATCAAAGAGGGTGCCTGCTTCATTGGCACCGGTTGGCTCTCCACCAGGCTGTCTGTACCCCCTGGAGAGCAGCACGGGTCCCTGCAAACTCGGGCCTGTGCCCTGACAACATAATCTTGCTTGCTGAACGTGAGGAGAACTTGAAGCACTTGCATATGGAGATCTAGGGCTGCAGCCTTCAGTGTAGAGTCCCACTCAGGGTAAAGAAAGCCAAAGTCCTCACAGCTAAACCAATAGGTAACATCATGATAAGTGGCGAAAACATTGAAGGTATCAAGAATTTCATCTTGCCAAGTTCCATAAGCAGTGCTCCTAGAAGTGGCCATCAAGAAACCAAAGGGCACGCATTGGGCGCACCTGCGACACAGGACTGTAAGTGTTGAAGAGCAGGCACGTCACTTTGAGGACTGAGGTGCCCCTGTCCCTCACCATGATCTTTCCAATGGCTTCATAAGCACGTGAAAGTTGGGCATTGAATCAGGAAGACTGAAGAAACATTGATGTATTTGAACTACGGTCTTGGCAACGAATAATGAAAGGACCGGGGGCTGCCAAAGGAACAAGTGCATTTTTCTTAGAAGAAGTACCGCCAGAATGCTCGTAGAAGCTGGGGTGCAAGCCTCCATCTCAAGCACTGTGGACATGTAAACAGGAGCAACCGCTCTCCAGCAAAGCACATCGGGCTTGCTGAAGCAGAGGGTCCGAGAGAAAGAGGAAGACCCTCAATGAGCTGGATTGACAGAGTGGCTGCCACAACAGGCTTGTGATAGTGTGGGATTCATTGAAGAGCAGTTTAATTGAAGGGCAGAGAGATAAAGGACTGGGCGAGCTCCGCCTTTCTGGTTCTCAGGTCTCTTGCCCTCTGATGGTCCGACTAGTGTGCCGCTGCCTTAGCTCGTTCTCTGCCTCAGCTGGTAAGGCTCACTTCCTGCGAGACATCCCTGAGGAGAAGCCACATGGACCTACCCCAATGCAGCCCTGGGTGCTGGAGCAGCCGCGTGGAGACCCCTGCCAGTGCTGAGATGCTTACACCACCACTGGATCCAAAGACTTTCTACCCACTGGCCCGTGACCATCCTGCATTCAAGGTCATTGCATGTGTTTTGTGAGTTTGAGGAGGACTTTGTAGATCGGTGTCGGCGATATGGGCTAAGGTCAGACTTATGGGCTTGGATTGGACTAGGTTGGGATGTTTTCTTAATGTACACGTACCCTTTATATAATACTCTCTCTTATACACTTAGGAGTTTCTGTGGATTTGTTTCTCTAGTCCACCCGGACTCATACAAGGCTCACACGACAACGATGGTGAGGGTGGTGCAGAACCAGGCCGAGCTTGGTTCTCTTGCACACAGAGTCACTATGAGTGCGAACTTACTTGGGGGCACTTACCATCAACAGCAGCAGCAACATGCCACCCTAACCCCTCGGATGCAGCTATGCGCTTCCTACACACATATGTGTGCAAAGGACATGTGCTCATGTATAAGTAACGACAGGGGATAAAAAGTAAATGTTCCTCATCTTAACTATTGCTTTCATTTCACTCCTGTGATCAACCATTTCTGTTTGTAGATACATTAGTTGTCAGGACAAATATAAACCAAGTACGTAAAGGAATTATTTATATGTACGTATACTCTATGTAATATATGCACACACGTGTATATAGATAGAACTTCGTGATCTAGCAGCTCTACGTGGTATTTATTATTTACCTTGCAGGAAAGATCAAGAATTTAGGGCGTTATATGGTTTTCCTCTCATCCTGTCCCCGCTTACTTCCTGATTTGGGTCAGTTAATATTAGCTCTTTCTGATGGTTACCCGTACACGTAAAAAGAGTGTATTTAAATAGTCCTCAGTGTATCAAATTTAAACCATATTTGTTGAATTTCCACTACACAAAACTGGAAATTAGTGTCTATAGACCTCCCTCGGCTCAGCCAGCCCCACTGCTTACATTGAGCGTGGTTGCAGCACTTAAATACTGAAGTAACTGTAATTAAGTGCTCCGTGCTTTGAATTGATACTGAAAACATTAAACCATCAAACAGTATTTAAAGCATTATGATGATGTAAACATTATTCACGGCAAAACCAAGTACTGTGCTTGGGCCCACAGAAAAGGAAATCAAATGCTATGTAATTAAACCTTGGCCACTCAAAGGAGAAGGTCCCTTGAATGAAGGTCTCTTTTCTTCCACTCCATCAATTACGCACCATTACCCCACACTTAGTTTACATTTCATTTGCTAAACAACTTTCTTAGGCTGCCTTGCTTTTTCTCGGGGTTACTAATAGCCTGTCTACTTGTTCTTGCTGCTGTTGAAGAATGAACTCTGCTACCGGATCATTCAGCTTGAAGGCAAGCTTAGAGCCGTTCTGTTGGGCTCTTCGCCATGCAGTTTGTACCCTGGAAGTGACCTGCTTGCTGAACAGCTTCTGCTCAGCGCTCTCTGCCTCTCCTTGGACCCCGGGCTCTCTAGAACCGCTGATCGCTGCCAAGTAGGGATCTTCTTTATCCTTCACACCCGAGTCTCACTTTTTCTTAGATCCTGTGTCGCCTGCTGTGTTGGATCTCATTTTTATTCCGAATGCTTTCATTTGCTGAATCATCTTCTCCGTAAGACAGCATGGTGTTTAACAGTTGGACTCATAAGTTTGAACCTTAATTTCATCGCGTATTATCTTAGCACCGTGGTATTCTCATCTGTAAAATGAGCGCAGTGCACCCCCTTGATGGTTTGTTTTTGGATGGAATGAGATGATAGAGGAACAGGTGTCAGGGCAGTGGTCAATAAAGAATACAGATTGATATGTTTACTTTCGTGAATTTGGAGGTGTGCTCACCTGCCACTGACTTTATGCAATGACCTTTCAAAGCTTCAGGCTTCGCTCTCACACCCTGGCTTACATCTCAAACTGCGGACTCCACTCACATGTCCAAGGCAGACTGCAAGTAGAACCGGTGCAGAACCAAACGCCTGACTGTCTTCCCCACGCATGTCCCGGTCACACGGACCTGTTTGCTCAGGCCAAACATATCAGCGTCATGGTGATCCATGCCCAGTCTTCTTTTTCTCTGGCGCAGTTCTTGTTACACACACACACACACACACACACACACACACACACACGCATGCACACTTCAAAAATTCATGTAAAAGTCGAATGAAAAGATAATGGAATTTTCCCATGAACTCTTTTGAAGTTTTTATATATATATATCTTTTGAAATATTTATTTTCCAATTCCACATTGTATAGGGTACATTGTATAGTGCTACGCTAGGCTGTGGCAACCACCATGGAACTCTTCTGGTACTGTGGGATAAGCATGAAACTGCTAAGGCCAGTGGTTCAAAACCACCTGTTGCTCTGAGGGAAAAGAAAAGAGGCTGTCTCTTCCATCAACATTTACCACCTTGGAAACCCTATATAAGGTTTCTCTGAATCAAAATCAACTTGATGGTGGTGGTGGCTGACTGCAATCACCACCCAGTCGCCAAATTTCCCATCACCATCAACACTCACTCTTTGCTCCAGGATGGCTCCTCCTTTCTCTCTCCCTCCCTCTCTTGGTAACTAGCAACATACTTTGGTTTCTATAGTCTTGCTAATTCCTATCAGGGAGATTATACTTCATTTTTCTGTTTGACTTATTCCACTGCCAGATTCCACATCGCATCCACTGAGAAATCCTGTGGGATTTATCTTACCCTGGACCCCTGCTTCTTCTGATCATGGCCACTGCCTCTACCTGAGCTGTCATCCTCTCTTGCCTGGACTGTGAAGAAGCCTCCGTGCATCCACCATGATCCTGTGATGTATCAACCACACCATACACGTCTCTGCTCTTGAGATGCTCCTCCCCAGATGCCCACTGGGTGACACCCTGGAACCTCTCCCGTCTTTGTTTAGATGCCAGGTCTTCAACGAGGACTTCCCTGACCTCCCTTTTCGTAATTGCAGCCCAGCCTGCCCCGTGCATTCCTGACCCCTCGTATCCTATTGCACTAATAATTCTTTTTCAATGACACATGAAACCAAACACTCATTGCTGTCTAGCCAATTCTGACTCTGTGTTTCTAGAAGACAGAGTAGAACTGCTGCGGAAAGGTTTCCAAGTTCGTAATCACTATGGACGCAGACTGCTAACTACATCTTTAGAGGTTAACCACTGTACCACGGGGACTTCTTCCACGGCACATACCCCCTTTCAAATCACTGCGTAAATTACTTGTTTATCATTGTAATTGTTTCGAATCTGTTTCCATCTGCTTAAATGCCAGCTTCCGAAGCAGAGGTTTTACACATGTATTCCCAGTGCCTCATCTGGCTAAAGTTGTAGGCATCAAATAATACTTGGGGAGTGAATGAGGAAATGGCAGTGTGGAGAGCAGAGATCGATCAGGTGGGCTTGTTCTATGGGTCCAGCTATTTGAAAGGAACACCTGGGGAGGGGATTGAGTGAATAAGCCCAGCCTGCAGAATCTCCTTAAAGATAAAGTGACGTGGAGGTGCCTTTCAGAGCACAAGGAGGGTGGCCAGAGACATGCGGGTTTCCACCCCAGCATGCACTGCAGCAACTAGCCTCCCCGAGTTCTCTCTGACACGAACCTTTTGTGATTTCAGGCCATTTTCAGAGCTGAGCTCCCAGCCCTGGAAGTATTCTAACATCATCTGCATGTTGTCTCAGAAGGGATGCTGTGAGTTATTCAAGCTTCAGAAAAGTGCCCAAAGTGGCTATCTTTCAAGGTTTCCTCTAAATGAGTCTTGGTAACTAGAGGACTGACCTCCCTCTGACCACTCCCACCACTGAAATTTTGCTCCTGACCCATCCTTTGCCCCTCTCTGCACCCCTACTGCTCCATGGTGATGGCTGCTGTGTCCACCCCCCTCCCAAACGCACTCTGTTTGGCAAAGTGAATGACCGGATGGCAGAGGGCAGCCTGGGCAGATGGAGGGATGGTGGTCGAGGGGCACGTGCCTCCCAGCCTCATTCTTTCATCTTTTCTCCCCACTCTCCTCCTGCCCGTAAACACGACCACATAACCCACCCTCCCAGTCTACCCATGACGCTTGCACTGTGGTTCTCCGCTTGGAGATGCAGGCGGACATGGGTTCAGAGGTGTGGAGCATGGACAAGAGGGATTTACACAGAAACAATGATGGGCAGATGGGAAGGGAGGCCAATGGCCCGGACATGGTGGAGTGTCCTCAGGTACCCAGCAGCCCAACTACGCTTGTCTTATCTCTTTTCATCTCTGGTCTGTGACCTCTTTACTGCCTGGTGCCCGGAACCCTAGGGTGTAGGGTATGTTGGACTACCGCCTAAGGAAACGAGTGTGAGCCAACACCATGTCAATTTGTTGCTAAGAGACCTGGAAGAGTGTCCCTAAGGAAATAACACTTTGGTTTTATTCCTAGGGAAACTTACCAAATGACACCCAAATCACAAAGGTGACATTGTAAACACAGGTATTCCCACAACTTTTATTTAATGATCCCCTCCCACATACGTTAAAAAGGGTACTCAATTACTTTCTGTTATTTTCTTTTGGAATATCTGTATAGTCAATGGAGCAGGAATCAATAAAGGCAAAAAGGAAATAATGCCAACTCTGTACGAAATACTACTCACCACCTGCTTCGGTGAACATCTGCACCGTGTTTACCACGGATTATCCATCCCCTTCTGGACATAATCCCACCAACTAGCTGTGCTGTTTCCCACATCAGGGAACCGAATCTTTGAGGGGCTAAATGGGCCATGGCTCAGCAGCCAGGCCTCTGATTCCAAATCTTGTGTGATTTTCTACTTCTGTGATGGTTGCTTCGGTCCAGATAGCACTCCGTGATCCGAAAGCTGCCGAGGATGTTTGCTAAGGTGGAGAAGAGCAGGGTCTTCATGCTGGGCTATTCCAGATCCCAAATTTATCAATATATGTCCTTGGGCAAATTGATCTCCCTAGCCTGTTTCCTCATTTATAAAACAGAGTCTGTATGGATACTTAATGCTTAGGTTTGTTGTGAACATTAAATAAGATAATTGGTTAAAATTTTATCTCCCATTTTTAAAAAATGGAGAATCTAATCAATGCTCTTATTTGGTCCTCATGTCTCCCTTATTCCTTCATGATCCCCCTTGAATAGTAAGTAGGGGGCAGTGATGCATACAGCCCATGTGGACTTTTGCTGCCAGGCAACCTCCCATCCACTCATTTTACCACCCATTTATGACCCTTACCTGAATCAACTGTTACCAAGGGACTGTCAAGTGCTTTTCTAAGTCAGTCGTCCTTCCACATGCATTATCTGCATCCACATGTGTCTTCTGTAAGCAGGAGCATTCCCCTCTTCTTTCTCCTGTGGTTTTTTGCTTTTCTCTTTCCAGAATCATTCTCTCATGGATTCTTTTAAAAATTAATGTATGATAACACATAAGTACAAATATCATTTTAATGGTTTAATTGCTCCAATTTTAGCCAATAGGAGATGTGCTTGATGACTTAAAAGAATCTAGAAAGTTAATGAGACATTCTAGACGATGATTATGATAACACTGGCCCTTAATACAAGGACTTCAGAAAACATTTATCTCAAGGAAAATTGTTTCCCTTGAATCTCATACTTAATGTTGCCAAAGAGACTGAGACTGAAAACTCTGAAGGGTAGTTCTATTCTGACCACATGGGGTCACCCTGATTCAGAGTCCAGCAAAGGAAATGGCTTGGGCTGCTTCTTTAGACCTACCCCCCACCCCCTACCCCACCCCCATCTGCTAGGGAAGGCTTTCCCTTGCTATACCTTTGGCTGATTGAATGTCTGCAGCGAAGAGAGATGTCTCCGCATTGCTCTGCACGACGGGACAGTAGTAATGCCGCACAGGGCCTTCTTTCTAGCATCTGGGTCAGCAGACCCACGCCGGCATATTCAAGCAAGGTCCCCACTAAAGCCTGGGAAGCTCTACAGCACACAAAGAACTGAAATCAGGAAATATCGTTCTGGATCCTAACATGTTGATCACCTTTGGTGAAAAGACTTTTGTATGGTTGCATCTTCGCCACAGCCACATCTGTCCAAAGGGAGGCAATTTTACACGGACACTGGTTTTCCTGAGGCCCTCACACACCCTCCCTCGTGCTGAAGCCCTGGACCCTAACCGAGGCTACCTCTGGCGTCTGATTGGTAGGCACCATATGGTCGCTGTGTGACTGATGCTCATTATGACTTGTGGTCTGCGTGGTCCTTGAATGTTTCCGGATTGCCAGAGCCCATGCTCTACTTATGAAGTCCCTGGGTGGTGCAAATAGTTCCCATCCATGCTCTTAATGAAAAACATTGGAGATTAGAATCATTCCAGAAGTGAGTCGTCAACTACCAGTCACTGGAAACCCAATGGCGCCCTTATATTCAGGTCCAGGTGGATTTGCATGGGTGGAAGTCAGCTTCACAGTAACTGGCTGATGTGCAATTTACTTGAAACCTGCTATTTTAGATATGCTTCCCTAGAAAATAAACTGAGGCAGCAGCCCATGTGTTCCCACACTAAAGGGGAGTGTGATTCCAGGGAAGCTGGAGTAAGGGAAAAAGGAGCGTGGGTAGGGAAGAAGGAGCGCATGTAAAAGATATATACTTCCAAGCTGCCAGAATTTCGCTTGGTCCTTCAGGATTTCTGCGGAAAGGCCTTAGGCTGGGCTCTTTCGAGGAGCAGAATCAATGCAGCTTATATGAGTTTGTGTGTGTATGTGTGTTTGTATAAATTTTATGTCAAAGAAATGGTTCACACAATTGTAGAAGCAAATAAATTCTAAGTTAGCGGTTCAGATGTATGAGTGGATGCTTCTATTGGTTTGGTAGCTACAGGGGTGGATGATCCCTACATGAGCAGGTCAAATGGCAGGTCTCTGGCAGCAGAGGCAAATAAATTCAAGGTAGGCAGGCTGCTTATGACTCCCAGGATTGGTAGGCAATATGATAGGCTTCTGACACAAGTTCAAAGAACTAGAGGTCAGAGAATGAGCCATATGCAGGATCTAGACCCAGCAAAAGGCATGCAAACTTTCCCACAGTCTCCAATTATATTGGAAGCAGGCCACAACTCTGAGGAAACTTCCATTTAATTGATTGTATCAGGGCTGTGTTCTGAGTAAGGGTGTTGCATCCCACCCTAATCTTCTTACAAAGCAGATCCCATTACGGAGGTTAGATCATATTGCGTTAGATCACATAATGGGGGATTACCATGTCTTAACTGTCAAACCACTGGGAATCCTAGCCCAGCCATGTTGACCCAAAACATTAACTGCCATACAAAGCTTTTGCATTTCTGATCAGTGCATTTGCACGATGGTATGAAAGGTAGGAAAACATATCCTCTGTGTGACATATGTCATATCAAAATTATATATCAAGACATATCATTGTCAAGATTAATTTCTCTGCATTTCTACATCTCATTGCAATAAAAGTGCTTCTAGGTGGGAGGTGGAAGATGCATTGTGTGGGTGTGAGAGAGGTGCTGTGTGAGGTCAGGCTTCCAAGGGCCAGGAGTAATCAGAACCCCTGACTAACAAGACAATGGCCTGATTCCACATTTATAGGAACAGTGCACGTTGACGGGGAGCATGCCACCCAGAAGAGTACAAAACATCTGCTCACCATAGTATGCGTTCCAGCTCTATAACGTTGAACAAATTGGTCGCAGCCCTTGTGACCCACTCAAAAACATGAAAGCCTGCGGCTTGAAGTTCTTCTCCCAAATCCAACAGCTAAAAGTCACTTCAGAGCCAAACAGACTTATGGTTCTAGATTAATCTCTGAAAACAGCCGCAGAGAAACACTGAATGGTCTGTGCTTAGTAAACACCCCTCAAGCACTAAGCCATCTGTCTTGGCTGTAGTTGAAGCATATATCTCTTGCTGTGCATTTGACTTTCCTGAATTCTCTTCTCTTTATTTTTCAAGGGTTGAAACCTTGTGCAGTAGATAATGAGGTTGGGTTTACATCCCTCAAACTACAGGCATACTTTTGTAGATGCAAATCCTTTTTGAGATAGAATATGTAAGAGTAGAGGGGAACACATTTGCCTGGCCATGAGAAAGGGAAACTGAGAGTCCGGGTTACACATGCCCATGTTCTCCTTCTCTGTGTATCCATTCTAATGAACTCACAGGAGGGGTCCTGGTGGTTACGGGTTGGGTTGGTAACCACAAGGTCAGTAGTTGGAACCCAAAAGTTGCTTTCAACTCTCATAAAGATGAGGCTTTCTACTTCCAGAAAAATTACAGCCTCACCCCAACAAGGTTGATAACCTAGAAGAAACGGGAAAATATCTAGAAAGGCACCATCTACCCAAATTAATGCAGACTGACGTAGAAAACCTCAATAGACCACAACAAAAGAAGAACTAGAGATGGTCATAAAGGAACTTCCAACCAAGAAAAATCCTGGACCAGATGGAATTCGCCCAAGCACTCAGAGAAGAGCTGTCACCAATTCTCCACATATTATTCCCAAGTCTAGAAAGGGAGAGAAAACTCACTTTATGAAGCAGCATAACCCTGCTACTAAAACTGGCAAAGATCCCACAAAGACAGAACATTTCAGAACAATATCCCTCACAAGCATAGAAGTAAAGATCCTCAACAAAACTCTGGCAAATGTTCCCATCTTTCTCCTCCAGAGCAGCTTGCAGTTTCAACTGCACATCTGCAGTTAGCAGCCCAACCTATGGATAGGAAGACATAATACTGTGAAAATGTCAATACTATCCAAAGCAATATATGAATGCAACATAATTCCTATCCCAATCCCAATTTCATTCTTTAAAGAAATGGAAAAACTAGCTACTCACTTCATATGAAGAGGGAAGAGACTTAGGTAAACAAAGAATTCCTTAAGAAGAAGAACAAAGTAGGAGGCCTTGCACTACAAACCTCAAAACACCATCATAGTAGTCAAAACAAGTTGGTATTGGCACAATAATAGATCCACAGACAACTGGAGCAGAATAGAAAACACAAAAATAAATCCATGTATCTATAGACAACGGATCTTCCAAAAATCCTCTTCAATAAATAGCACTGATAGAATTGGATCTCTATCTGCAGAAGAATGAAAGAGGACCCAACTCATCTAGGTACAAAAGTGAACTCCAGATGGATCAGAGCCCTAAATGGAAATCCCAGAGCTGGAAGGATCATCCGTGAGAAAATGGAGACAGACTTAAGTGCCCTCATGCCGGGCATGACCATACTCCGACAAAATAAGATAAAGAAAGCACACACAGTAGAAGACGAGATGGATGAGTAGGAACTACGAAAAACAAAAACAAGTGTATCAAAAGACATCATCAAAAGAGTAACAAGAGAGTCCATGGACTGGAAAAATATCTTTAGCAATGACCTAAGGGACAGATTTCTCAAATCTAAAGAATTCTGCAACACCTCAATAAGAACAAACAAAACAGAACAAACGATGCAATTAAAAAGTGAGCAAAAGGCATAAACCAAAAATAACATTCAAATTGCTTACAAACACATGAAACAAATGTCATGATAGCTAGCCACCTGAGAGATACAAATCAAAATAATGATATCACCTTGCACCAACAATGATAGCCCAACTCGAAAAACAAAACAGACAACACCAATGTTGGATAGAGTGTGAGACTGGAACTCGTATACACTGCTGGTAGGTTTGTAAATACATATGGCACCTGAAGCAGCTGCGACTAGAAATCCTATACGACCTAGCAATGCTTCTACTCGGTACATACCCCAAAGAAATAAAAGCACAACACAAGCCGACATGTGCTTTCCTATGTCCATCACAGTTCACAGTAGCAAAAAGTTGGAAATGTCTCAAACAACCATCAGTAGAAAAATGGATGCAGAAACTGGTAGAGACACCCAGTGGAATACTATGCATCCTTCAAGAACACTAATGAAACCACAAAGCACCTCAGGACGTAGATGGACCTGAAAACCATCACACGGAGCTAAGCTAGTCAATCTAAAAAGACGAACATTGTATGAGACCACTACGATGAGGAAGAGCACAAAGACAAAGGCAGATATCTGTTTTCAGGGCAGGTAATCTTCTAATCCCGTCTCTCAAGCAATGAGGTAGTATGCCTGTCTAATGCTTTCTGGTCCATATCTCACTCTCTTATTTGTACATCTTACAAACCACTTCTTCAGAGGACTGCTTATCTCCGCTGTGATCACTTTCTTATGCTGTGGCTCGAGGGAGACAACCAGGTAATTCCCGCTGTCCCACTCTTGCTCCAAATCAGTAGGCACCCCTACAAGTGTGTTCAGCTCCATATCAACAGACACTCCTACTTGGGTGTTCAATGAACCTTAATGAAAATTTAAGTCCCAAAGTGGCGATGGTGGTGGGGGACGTGTCTCTCTTAGAAGATGATTTCTGTTCTGTTGGCTTGTAAACCAAGAAGGACAACCTGCCATTGGAAAACATGCTTACACACACACACACACACACACACACACACACACGCACACGCACAATTATTTAGACTCTCCCCCCAGTGGAGAGTATTATGCCCAGTATTATCTTCCTTATCAGGCACTTTTAACCGGTTAGCCCAGGCTGTGTGCTATAGACAACTGGGATTTTAGACTTTGTTCTTTTGAGGTGCACAACATTCTGCCAGGGCCACCCCAGAAGGATCAGATTTGGAAACCCTGCCAAGTGAACTGTACTTTACCTTAAACATACTTGGCAACATACAATAATCGTCAGCTTAAGACTCCCTTATATTTGGTATTTCACACTCTCTTTGCTTTTGTATGACATTTCTTAGTCTGGCAGACATAGTTGTCTTTATGAATGAGTGTTATTCAAAGTTTTACTCTGTCTCCAACCCTCATTGTTTGCACAAATAGTCTCTAGTCATTTAAGTTTTTAATCTCAACAAGTCAACAATACATGTAATTTAGTCTGAAAAGTTGTCTTACATATACACACTTTCCTTTTCTCAACAATATTTAAATTTTATACCATTGGCTAAGTTAATGATACTATCAATAGAATTTTTAAAGTCCCCCATGGGGATTAGTTATAATACTCCTCAATAAAATAGCAATGTCCCTCAAGTATAAGCCGACCAGAATATCAGGCAAGACACCTAATTTTACCACAAAAGCTGCATAAAAAATGTGCTAAAAACTCTCTGTTATACACATAAGAGTTTCAGTGGATTTGTTTCTCTAGAGTACCCGGACTAACACATATACCATAGATACATGAATGGATTTTGAGATTGCACTTAATTGTAAACTTCGTCCAAGAGCAATTCATTCTTAGAATGTGGCCCTACTCTATACTTGCCCTCATAAAGAGATATGTGTGCTATAGTAAAGCGTGGTGAAGAAGTCAGATGGTACCTGATTATTGTCAAGAATAGTATCTGAGGTCTTAAAGACTTGTCTTAAAACAAACAGTAAGGTATCTAAGTAAGGTATCATATAAGTCCACGTGGAATAAGCACACCAGCCAAGCATTTTAAATAGAATTGTATTAGAGCTTAACTTCTGAACACTTGATTTGCAGAGGCTATGGATGACACCACATTTCATTTTTTCGGAGTCCCGGGTGGACTAAGCCTCAGGTGAATGTTCTCTGTCTGTTGGACAAGAATGTGAGTAGCTTTGCGACCAGACAGGGTGCATTAGAAAGCGGATTAATGCACATGTAGTTAGGTTAAAATTTAACATTTAACAAATGTATTTGTTTTCCCTTTTGATCCCTTTTAAATTTGCTCTAGATATTATTATTTCCTGCTTACTTTTGGATTGTGTTTTCTCTCTGTGTGTGTTTTGCTTTGTTTTGTTTGTTGCTGTTGTATGATTTGTTTTGTATAAAGTCCATGATAGGTAAGTCAATAGAGATAGTATCTAGATTAACAGCTTCTTAGGATTATGACAGGGAGGTTGGGGGAAATGCGGAGCTAATAACAAGGAGTATAAGAATGAAGAAAATCTTCTAAAATTGCTTGTGGTGGTGATTGCAAAACTCTTTCATATACTTGAACCACTGAATTGTATGTTATGCGAATTACATGCTAATAAAACTGCCCCAAATTAAAAAAACGTAGCGTTACAGGCTCGGAAACCATCAGGGACAGTCCTACCCTGCCCTACAGGACCCTTGGGAGTTGGAATCAACATAATGGCAGCGAGTTAGCTCGTGGACGGCTACGCAGTTCTTTGTCTTCTGAAATAGCCTCCTGGAACCAGATCTCACACCACAGGTGGAAGGGAACAGTCCTCCAGACTGCAGGTCTACCCACGACCTCAGAAAGCAGCCCAAACTCCGAAGACTTACACTATTGACCCGCTGGTGAAACACTTGGTAGTGCCCACTGCCCCTTCTAGTTTGACAATTCTCTAGAGAAATCTGCAGAACTCAAGGAAGTGAAAATGATGTACTTGTCATTATTATGAGGCTAAAATCAGATCCAGTGTAACGAAGAGCTATTAGGTAGGCATGTGTGATGAGCTCACTGCCCGCGTGGTTGGACTCTTATCTTCAGCTCACTCCCCTCTCATTGCCGGAGTTCATTTGGTGGGTCTCCTGGGCCCCACATCCAGTCACCTCAGAAACAGTAGCTACCAGGTGTAGTCTGGAGTCCCCCATGAATAACAAAAATACCTTAATCATTTAGGGAATGCCAAGATTCCAAGTGGTTATCTCCCAGGAAGGAAAGGCAAAGACCAAATTATTTGGCAAAACAATTATTTGCCCCCAAACATTTTAACTCACTAAGGCCTCCTCACTCAATGTGGTTGGAGGACCAGCAACTGCACTGTCACATGCAAACTTGATCCCTTGAATCAGAATCTTCATTTTAAGAAGATACTAGGTGATCCACAGACATAAGTTCTTCTTAAACTTAAGACCTTTCCATTATTAAACAGAGCCTTCTTGCCCAAACTCCTTCTCGTCGATCTGCCCCCCCCCCTGCTCAAATAGAGAAAGAGTACATACTGGATTTCTTAGAAAGCCCATTGCATCAGATTCTGGTCTGAGATTAGGATCACTCTATAGTGCTTTCCTCTACTCATTCATTCATCAATTTTTAGAAGGAGGATTCCAAAATTTTCTGGGCAAACGCCATTATCTTTTTATTCTATTTTCTCATGAACTTTTAGAATCCCCCTCATAGCACTTGAAAACTCAAACTCACTTCCATGCTGACTCATCATGACCCTACAGGACAGAGTAGAACTGCCCCTTTGAGTTTCTGAGACTGTAACTCTTCCTGAGAGTAGAAAGCCCTGTCTTTCTCCCATCAAGTGGCTGGTGATTTTGAACAGCTGATCTTGAGGCTCACAGCCCAATGAATAACCACTATGCCTTTTATAGCAATTGAACACCCTCACTATTACAATTTATTTTCATCCGCAATCCTATTCTTCCTGGTCATGCATTTGTAGGGTTTGCTCTGACAGGATAGGCAGGTCCTGGGATCTACAGTATGAAAGCTACCAGCCCAGGCAAGATGTTGGCACATGGACAAGAGAGACATTATCTAGTATCAGGCCCTAGAGCGCCAGGCAGGTAGGGTAGTGTGAAGTATAGTTCAACGATGGGGAGGCCCATAAAAAGTTCAATGTGCATAGGTGTTTGACACCTCACTTGGCAGAGAGCCTCAGTCTGTTGTTGATGGAAGTTGAGCAACCCACCCACTGGAATCAGGACTTCCACGTTGGAGCTCGCAAGCCATCCTCATGCGCTTGGGAGCAGGCCTGGGAACAGTGACCAAAGACAAAGCCCACTATGAAACCCATGTGGGACCCTGGACTGAGAGACATGTTATTAGGCAAAAAGATCTCTAAGGCAGGGTATAAGCTGAAAAACAGATGGGAGCCCAGAGGGGCTCTGAGTTCTGATCAGCCTGGGGGTATGGACAATTTGACAGCAAGACTTCTAGCGGGAGCCTTAGGCAGCTCAAAATGTTTCCACTTCAGCGCCTTTCCTTCCCAAGGATGGTGCTGGGGATTCGAGGCTGAGACAGCTGCTGGGGAGATGTGTGTTGTCATCTGTGAGGAGCCAGCGATGCCAAGAGCTGGGGCTGGGAGTGGGGATTTGATGTGACCTTCACTTGGGTGTAGATGACTGAGGAGTCCTGGGGAAAAGATAACATAAGTGAGGGCAAGAAGACGGCAGGTGTGGAAGAGGGCCCGCAGGTCAGTAGGCTCACCTTGTCCTTGAGAAGCCCAGATGGGGAGGCCACTGTAGAAAAAAGGGAAACATTTGGTTGTCACAACAGTAATTTCAGAACCGTTTTCTCATTTAAGCCTCATGTTAGTTCTGTGACAGTGTGGTCGGCAGAATTATGGCCCCTCAAAAATGACTTGAAGTGCTTACTGATGAGGCCAGAGTATACGCAAATGTGAAGAAAAGAAAAATTCTTACAATTTAACCGATCAACAACATAAATGGAGGGGGGGAAAATGAAGTTGTCATATTTTCATTCTACTTGGATCAATAATGAATGTTGAATTAGTTAATTGTGCCAGCCTGGCTGATAATCACATGTGGGGCTGGTTGAAAGGTGGAGGGATAAATGGGTGGTGAAGCCTCGCCTTTCTAGTTCTCGGGTGTCTTGTTTTGTGATGGTCGCATCAGGTGCAGCTGCCTTAGCAGTTCCCTGCTTCAGCTTGCAAGATTGACTTCCTACAAGACATCCCCAAGGAAAAGCCACATGGACCTATCCCGATGCAGCCCTGGGTGCTGGAGCAGCCACGTGGAGACCCCTGCTAGTGCTGAGATGCTTGTTCATTCACAGACTCAGCTTTCCTCCTGCAGTCGGCATCATTGCCTCTGTTTTGTGAGATGGTGGAGGACTTTGTGGACTGGTGTTGGGTTAATGGGTTAATGTTGGACTTGTGGGCTTGGGCAGCATTGGGTTGGGATGTTTTCGTGATGCACATTTTCTTTACATAAAACTCTCTCTTATACATGAGTCTCTGTGGATTTGTTTCTCCAAAGTACCCAGACTAATACAAATGTAAAGGAACCAAACAACATATTACATTGTGTAAATCTGCTGCAAAATAACTATTCTAAGTTTTGAAAGGCAAAGACATTGCATTGCTAACTAAGGTCTACCCAACTCAAGCCTTAGCTTTTTCACTGGCCTGATATGCAGGTGAAAACTAGACAAGGCACAAGGAAGACAGAAGAATGTCTGCATTCAAGTTGTGGTGTGGTTGAAGGGTATTGAACATGCTGAAGCCCTGCTGGCAACATGGTGGAGCACTTGGCTGCTAACTGAAACATCAGTGGTTCAAACCCATTAGCCACTCCAAGGGGGAAAGATGGCAATCTGCTTTGGTGACAACAATGTCCTTGGAATGTAAATAAGTCAGTTCTATCTGGTCCTGTATGGTTGTTAGAGTTGACTTTGCGGCCACAGGTCTATATTCCTGGTGGACTGTCAGAAGAATGATGTTAGGAAAAAATACAATTAGAATGGGAAAAGCTCAGCTCATTTATTTTTTGAACACGGTCTTTGGGAAAGACTGAATGCTAGAAACAGGCCCCTCACTTGGTAGAAGCTCGGTGGAAATGAGGGAAACCCTCCCTGAGTTGGATTGGCCCAACAACGGTAACACTGCACTAAACCATAGAGATGGCACAGAGTTGGGCAGCGCTTCGGGCATAAGGTCACTGCCAGTCAGCGCTGACTCGATGCCAACAAGCAACAGCAATAACAAGTAGGTCCACATCCTAGTCCCTCAAACCTGTGGCCATATGTATCATGCTAGATAAAGAAAAAGGATTTGGTAGACGTAACTAAGATCAAGAATTGTGCTAGAGGGAGATTATCCTGGATGACCAGGCTGAGCCCACCCTGATCATAGGAATCCTTAAAGTTGGAGAATTTTTCCTGACTGTAGATGCTGGGAGATGTGACTGAAAGAAAGATGAGATGAAACACTACTGGCTTTGAAGAAGGGAGCCACCAACGAAGGGAAGTGGGTGGCCTCTAGAAGCTGCATAATGGAAACAGATTCTCCCTGAGAGCTTCCAGAAAGTACGGACACTTTGATTTTTGCCCAGTGAGGCCTGTGTTGAACTTCTGACATACAGAACTCAAGAGAGTAAAGTTATAGCGTTTAGTCACCAAGTCTGCGGTGATTTATTGCAGTAGCAATGGAAACCAGGGCCGTTCTACTAGTCGGGGGTGGTACTGTTCCATTTTCGAGAAGCTCTGAGAGGTTAAGGGACTGCTCACAGGAATGGCTTTGTTGCTCAGGTGACACTGAGGGTATCTGTGAAGGATGAAGCAAGCCACACTGCCGGGTGGACTTGGGTTAACTCCAAGCATCTCTGGAGGGCACAAGTTGAGAATCATAAGTGATCAGTGTGAGTGGCAGCTAGGTCCCTGGTTGGCCCAGGCCTACTGAGGGAACAGAGATGGAGTTGTCACACACACACACATCAGTCGGTGTGGTAGTTACATAATCTGGTGTCAATTTGAGAGGATTATGAGTGAAGGGGTGGAGTCTAGGCTATCAATCCCGAGATAGCCAATGAGGCCTCTGTGTGCATGGCCTTCTCGGGAGAATTCTGGGAAATCCAGATTTTCCTCCTTAGAGGCGGGAGACACTTTCTCTGCTCACTCCCTGGGTGACTCTCCACTGACAAGACACATGGCCCCATGCTCTGGGAATTGGAGGAGCCACGTGGAGACCCCTGCCAGCGCTGAGATGTTTACAACACCACTGGATCCAAAGACTTTCTACCCTGTGATCATCCTGCATTCAGCGTCATTGCTGTGTTTTGTGAGTCTGAAGAGGACTTTATGGATTGGTATCAGACATATGGGCTAATATCTGACTTATGGACTTGGACTGCACTGGGTTGGGATGCTTTCTTAATGTACAATTACCCTTTATATAAAACAGTCACTTATACACATATGTGTGTTTATGAATTTGTTTCTCTAGTCTACCTTGACTCACAGTGGAGACACAGCGAGAACAGAGACGTTCTTAGCTCTTACCTGCACATCTCTTTTCTTTTTGGATGCTCTGGACTTCTGAATAAACCACATCGCTTCCTTTAAAGTTCACTTGAAAAGAAGTTGAAATTTCAGAAGATTAAGTTTCTTGCCTCTTGTCTGAGTTACTTCCTACACCCCCAGGGACTTTTGTTCTCTGAAGTGACTATTGCCCTCAAGGCATGTACAAAGCCCTTCCTCATCTCCTCCCCCATCCTGCCTATTGGACCGACCTTAGGACCCCTGCTCAAATGGGGGCTTTCAGTTCTCACCATTGCTGTATACCGGCTGCAGTTCTACCCAGGCTGGGACATTGTGGTAAGTGGCCTCTTGGGGTTCTGAGTTAGAGGTGCTCCTGTTAAACACGGAAATGCCAATGTTTCTTGGGAAGCCTCTGACACAGTAGGTATAATGATCACTCCCACATAGTGAGTGAGCTACTGGGTGTCTACTAAGGCTGGGAGCATCCATAATACATTACCTCTGGTGATTACATGACCCATCATAATAAAATAATGTTATTTGTGTCCAGTGGTTATTTAGACATATACCAGGCACTGCGCTCATGTTTATAACAATGCTATGAAGTCAGTTTTATTACTATCCCCACGTTGTAGAGAATCAAGTGGAGCTTCCAACAGAGGAAGTGACTCACTCAAAACCCTTCAACCAGAAAGGGGCAGAATAAAGAGTTGAACCTGGCTCCCAAACCTATATTCTCAGAGAGACAGCAGGGTCTCAGCGAAATCAGTCATCAGAAGGGCTTCCAGGAGTTCTGGATGTTTTGCTACTGCTCCTGTGGCCTTCTTCATCAGCTGTTTGTGAACTGTGCTGTGCTTCCGAAAGTCCGACTTTGAGATTCAAGGTGGCACCCTTTCTTCACAAGCACCACCTCCTGCCCACTGTGGGGGCATGAGCTCTAGGGTGGCCAAGTTGTTTGGCTCCATTTTCCATGCTGTTGTCAACAGCACAACAGGTGGCAGTGGTGGCCACCTGTTAGGTGTCATCGAGTCAGTTCTGACTCATAGAAGCCCTCTGTACAACAGCACAAACACTGCCAGGCCCTGCACCATCTGCACCATGGTTAGTTTGAGCCCATTGTTTAGCCAGCGTGTCAACCCATCTTGTTGAGGGTCTTGCTCTATTTTGCTGACCGCCTTTACCACGCAAGACGTCCTTTTCCAGGGACTGTTCTCTCCTGCTCAAAGTACTTGTTCAGAGGACGTGCACTGAAGGCTGGCCACCCTCCCTTCTAAGGAGTATTCTGAGGAGCTCTTTGCTTCGAAGGTGTTGGTTATTTGTGGTCTTGCCCAGAGCAAGTCTGATTAACCGAGTATCGTTTTAGGATGTAGACAGATTCGGTAGTCATCAGACAAACAAGGCACTAAGGATGTGAGTTAATAAAAATCAACTACCACTTGATGTAAGAAGAGCACCTGGACAGCTAAATCAACAGGTGAGAAGATCTTGGAGCCACCTTGAGATAGCTCAAAAGTGGGACCAGCACGCAGTGAGCACATCCTATCTCAGGGACATGCAGCAGAAAGTGGCCTCTTCATGGTAACCACACTCAACTCCGCATTTCCACCTTGTGGATATTTGCTTGACTTGATAGGAAAGGTTAGTTGTAGGGGTCTAACCCCAGCCTTACCTGACAGAGTCGGAGGCAGGTTTTCCTCCTGCAAAGGAAAGCAGAGGAGCAATGGGTCTAGGGGAAGAAACCCTGTACAAGGAGCTAAGCTTATAGGAGCTCATTTAGAACCTGCTGGTCATGAAGGTTTGAGTCCTTCTTGTGATACCTAATGGATAGATGGTACAAAAACTACTAGCCATGACCTTCAGAGGGGAGTAGTTATCATGTGATAGGGTAATTCAAGTCCTTTCATCAGGACTTCATCAAGAACAATGGTAGGGAGGGAGGCATATTTGATCAACAATGAAAATGCTACATAGCTAAAGATTCAGGTCTGGGTGGTGATGGAGTGATGCTAGGACTAGAAAGGGGAAAGTTCTTGTGAAGTCTTTTATTATTGAACCTCTCAGCAGCACACTGATCTTGAGCTACAAAATAATAATAATAATTAATAGTAATAATAAAACAAAGATTCAGTGTTACCAACTCCTATTTGTCTTCTATCTTGCCTTGCTTTTCAAAGTATTTCTCCTCCACTTGTCATTCCCCAGAGGTTGTACACTGTACAGAAGGAGATACACCGGAGTTCCAGGTGTTTCATAAACTACACCTCCTCAGGGCATTGTCTATCCACTGGGAAGTTTGGCAAAGTTTGTTTTTGGTAAAGAGGAATTGGGGAGACTCAGAAAGGAAAGTATGAAGTTGTGGGAGTAAGGGGACTGGTAAGAGACAATTAAGACTTTGAGAGAGTGGTTATAAGGTTAGCGCTAGTTTGAGAGACTAGAGTCAAGATAAATTTGGACTCTACCAAAGGAAGGCTTGGGAATTACCCACCTGTTTTTTTCAGGAGCAAGTAATATAACAGCAATGCCACAGCAGCCAGGCCCATCATGCTGAGCAGCCCCCCGGTGATCCCTGTGAAAACATGGCCACTTCTGCCTTCTTTCAGACCTGAGAGGAGACCCCATGCATGAGCCAGGAGGAAAGTCTTGCAGTTTTGAATTGCCCTGGCTCCTGGAGCTGATGACTGAGCCAGGAAGAGACGGTGAATGTAGGGGACCAGGATTCCCGGGGTAGGCAGTGGATCAAGAAATCTCCCTCTAGTGAAGCAAATACTGATGCAGTACAGGAAATTACCCCTGTCTTTGGGAGAAAACTTCATATTTAGTGCTCCTCTTTGGCCCCCACCCATCTCTCCACGGACCACCGCTTCAGAAAATAACAATTTAGAAAATGGTGTGTGGGAATCATGCAACCTCATTGTCTAATTTCACAATGGGGGCACATGATGCCCCTGTGTCATGCTTACAGTTGATGGTAGAAGTGTGATTCATTGTATTTGTAAGAGAAAGAAGGAAGAGGCATAGGAAATGACACTTCTGATTTTTAGATGATGCTTTTGATTGTTCTCTCTAAAGGTGAAAAGGAAAGTCAAAGGTATTTTGCTGCAGTCAAGGAGGAAGAGCCCACATGTGCAGGAAGGGTCTGGCTGCTTAAGCAACATGATTAATAGGGAACCAGCATCTAACGCTTCCACCATTAGAGGCTCAAGGCCATGTGCATATGAATGAGCATGTAGTTAAGATGTGATAAAGATGGAATGAGAACACTTAAAAAGGGGTTTTGTGTTTATTTGAATGTACATAGGCATTAAATGTTTTTCCTGCCTAGTATTTTAAAGCAGACCTGAATATATGATGGAAGTGAATACTGGATATTATAGACAACTCCACCTTTTGCTAATACTTGACTCGATATGCTCAGAGAGGAACTAGGATTTGCCCAAAATAAACATAGACAATTGGTTTGAATATAGTGACCCTCTCTATAGAGTAGGGGGTGGGGGTGGGGTGAAGTGGGGGTGGGGGCGGGTTAGATAAAAACCTGAGGCACATCGAATCTTTCCAGCTAGGAAATTTGCATTTTTAAAAGACTTGCAGGGCGACTTAGAAGTGCTGGGAGAGCAGGAAATTTGCATATGAAGGAAATCGCTGCAAAGGGAAAAGGGTGGGGTAGGTGGGATGGAGAACTGCTTCTGAACTCTCATCAAGTGTGTCCCCACTGGGTTTATCAAAGCAGGGCAGTCAGTGCCCATCAGAAGAACCCTTTATAGGACTGGAAGTCAAGGGAGCTGGCAGGTAGACACCTGGTGGGATGCCTGCTTGTGGTGACCACCTGGGTCCACTCTTCGAGTGGAAGTGAAGAAAGTGAAACAACGAAGAGCTGGATGGAGTTTGGATGTGGTCCACGGCCACTCCTTGACCTAGCCTGATTGTTCCTTGGCACCCACTCACCTAGATTCAATGACCTGAGCCGAGGTGTGGTAATTGTTGACCTAGTCCACGGGAACTAGGGATGAGAGAAAGAAAAGGGCCTGGCTGGTTTGAGGAACAGGGAGGTATACTCCTAAGCTATTGCTCATACCCATTGACCTAGCCCATGGGGGTGAAGGATGAGTAGACCAGAACCTGAGTGAATGAAGAGAGGTACGTTTGACACTATGAGTTGATGTGAATTGCTGCAATTTGATGGTGTGCTTTGGGTTTGACTTTGCTTATGGATGAAGATGCTCAAATCAAAGATTGTTCAGATCAAGGAACATACCTGTCTTCTCAGAGTAAGAGTTAGATTGGGAAGGGTAGTGTAGAAATGTGCTATCTAAAATTGGATAGATAATGGCATAAGGTGGCTTTCCTAGGTATAGGACTCTCCTAGGTATACCGATCTCAAAATGAGGGAGATAAGGGAAGGGGTCCATGGAATAGTTTCCTCTTTCCCTGATGGGTCTGGGGAAGACATTGTGTGGGGAGATGCAGATATAATTACATGATTCAGCTGTGGGTAATGATTGCTAATAAGATTGTCATTGTAAAAACTGTAATTGTAGAAGTGGGATCTGTGAAAGAATGGATTGAGGGGACACAGGGCTGGGAGGGAGTGTAGGCAAAACTGTAAGTCTCTTTAGAGATTTTTGTTATGTTAATATCTCAAAAGCAGCTCCCAGGAAGAGAATCATGTTCTCTCTCAGTTAAATGTCATCAGATGCCAGAAAGAGCTCAGCCAAGGTGGCTTTTGGAGAATCTTGGAGCAGACTTTAATGGCTAGTACCCATGTCATCTCACCCTGAGGACTCTTTACCTTACTGAAGGAATAATTGTTAATGATTGTTTGGGAGTGATAAAATTATTGGGAGGTGGAAGTTATCCTCTAAGTAGGAAAGAAACATGGTTAGAAAAGCTCTCGGCCTTTGGGCTAAGAGCAAGTGTAGAAAATCCAGGTGTTGGCTCGTGGTATGAGTCAGTGCTTCTATATGTCATATCTTGCCATGGTCATATCTCACCAAATGACTGGGTGGGACTCTGCAAAGAAGGTGGTTGATAGAGCCTTGGTGGCATAGTGGTTATGCACTGGGCTGCTAGCTGCAAGGTCATCAGTTCGAAACGACCAGCCACTCCATGGGAGAAAGATGCGACTTTCTAACTCCTGTAAAGAGTTAACCTACAAGGCAGTTCTACCTTGTCTTATAGCAGCGGTTCTCAATCTGTGGTTTGCGACCCCTTTGGGGGTTGAACGACCCTTTCACAGGGGTCGCCCAATTCATAACAGTAGCAAAATTACAGTTATGAAGTAGCAGCAACAATAATGTTATGGTTGGGGGGTCACCACAACACGAGGAACTGCCTTAAAGGGTCGTGGCATTTGGAAGCTTGAGAACCACTGACTTATTGATTGAAGCTGTATTGATTGAAGCTGTATTGATTGAAGGATTGTATATGGAGTCATTCTTGATCCATGAATGGTGCCTGTGACTTTTGTGTGTCCATTGCAATGAACTGTCCGACCTATTAGAGAAATAGAAAGTGCCATGGAGAGATGGCTGGTGTCCTAATTAGTAAAAAGGTTGGACAGAGGTATGTTCTACTATCACCTCATAGTAATCAGTCTTGGGCTGACCTATATGGAGATTTTTTTCTCTCATTAAGCCTAGCAGGATGGCAAAACTGACCAATCCCCTCATTCAGGTTACATACACTTTACTTACAGGTCTCAGCAACCCATTTCAAGACTATGGCAAGAAAGGCCATTAAATGGGATCGCCTGGGACCACACCAACTACGTATGCTTGTCTTTGAGAAGGATTGTCTTGGGGACAAATCCATGGACCTTGAGGATTTCCTGGAAGGATATCATTTGCTCACAGGGAGACAGCATATGAAACTTACCTTTGATGAAGACTGTCACTACCTCACTCCGCCGAGGCCCCAGGCCATTGTCAGCCTCACAGGAGTAGTTTCCAGAATGTTCCATATTCAGAGAGAGGTTAAAGAACACTCCTCCTCGAAAGGAGACGGAGCTGTTTCCCAGCATGCCATCCTCATGATAGAACCGGTACAGGATTGGGGGAGAGCCTGTCCAGGCCTGGCAGTGAAACTCTGCCACGTCCCCCACCACAGCCTGAGTCCCTGGAGTCTTGAGGGTGAGGACCGGGCAAGACACTGGAACTGCGGGAGGGGGGCAGGGAAAGTCAGTAGTGTTTCTACTTCTAATACATGGGTAAAGGAACACAAAAGAGAACAGATAAATGGCAAACATTCCATCTCAATCTTGGAAAAATATACTGAAACACATATGGTAGATAAAGCGAATCACTGTGATGTGCAAAACACGTTTAACGCACTACAAACAAATGTGAAAAAGACATGAACCAGTGAAAAAATCTCAGTAACCAAGAAATACATAAAAGGGACTCATTTTTGTTGCTAAGTATGAAACATATAGGAATAAAAAAAAGTCCATAAGATAATATCCCCTTTCTCCATCTATCAGACTGGCAAAGCTTAAAAAGATGGATAATAGTGGATTGTTTATAGATAAAACAGGCGTCTTGAATTGCTCTTTAGGAATGCAAATTCAAGACACTTCCTTGAATGGCAATCTGGCAGATTCAAATGGTTAGTGCCCTCGGTGCTAAGAGAAAATGTGGAGGCTTGTGTGCACCCAGAGTTGTCTCAGAAGAAAGACCTGGTGGTCTACTTCTGAAAAATTAGCCACTAGAAACTCCACAGAGCACAATTCTGCCTACCACCTGTGAGGGGCTGCCATGAATAGGAATCAACGGATGGCCATTGGTTTTCACTCAATTTAAAATGCAGGTAAACCTGGCCCAGACCGTGTACTTCTAGGAATACTTATTCTGAGAATACAGACTAGCTGAAAACTAAAAGCAACCTAGCAGACGGGTGAATGAAGTACGAACGGTATCCAATATGTATTGTTAAACTAAATTCAAGATAATTTTAAAGTGAAAATGGCAACTTGTACAACAATATATGGAATATGACTCAGGTTTTATTAAAAAATATTTCTAGAAGAATGTGGTTTTATCTGGATGTCAATGTAGGGGTAGGGTTCAATTTTTTTTTCAATCATGAAGATTTTTACGCAACTTTATAATATCATAAAACAATTAAAAGTTGTGTTAAAATGTGGACAGGCGGAATGAAGGAAATGTCACAATGTATGATAGCCTAACATTAAAAGTTATGCCTGTATTTCACAACTGGCTTTACCATTGCTGCCTTTGTGATGTATGCTTGCTACAGATCTCTTAGAGCTTCAGTTTCCTCTTCTATACATTGAAATAAAAAATGGTTTCAACCTTGTATATTAATCATAAACATTCCAGAAGACATTCTATGTAAAGGACTAAGCACAGTCAAGATAATGACGTTGGTGCTGATGATAATGATAAATGTCCCCTTTCCTGGTAGTTCCTGATCTATGGAGACTCATATCCTGACTTATGTCCTAATTCTATAGCTTAGAAGTGATTCATTTAGGCTGGGCAAGAAGCCCTTTAGATTTAATGACAGCAGCAGCAGCAGCAGAAATAAGATGGCTTTGTCTCCAGGGAAGGGGGATGAATAGCAAATTATGAATACACAGTATAGAATGTATGCTTTTTGCATATGTCTAAAGATATAGGAGCACCACTTGATCCATGGCCCTGGCCTGTGTGGTAGATCTATGAGCCAAGAGGTTTTGTGAATCCCAGAGGAAAACTGACTAAGATAGATGCTGCTGGCGGTGAAAGAATAGACTAATTGAATGGGAAATAGCAAAGCTGAAATCATCATCGCGTGGGACCAGGCAGATAGCTGAACTGACCTCCTAATGAAATGCTGAATACTGGGCACGCATTCCCAAGTCAACCAATCAAGACTGCTTCTATGCCTTCCGCTACCCCAGGCGTTCGTGAAGAGGGAGGAGGCTATCAGTCTGTATCTTCCTTTTGTGTCTCAGAGAGTATGCACAGGCTGCTCCATAGTCTTCTATATCAATGCATCCCAGCTTCTCCTCTTGCAAACCTTTGCATTCTCATACTCCGTGTTCCCTCTCCATCAGAATGACTGAATTCCAGCTGGGATGCCCGTGGCTTCCATCTAGTCTTAGTTCCTCACCTTACGGGTGAAAAATGGAACTTAGTATCGGAAAAGACAGCTGGCAAAGGCGTTATCTTCAAAACCAAGTCTAGAAGCTTTATCCCAACAGCCCTTCGCATGCATTTGCTAGACCACCACACACACACACACACACACACACACACACACACACACCCCAGATGCTGCCATAGGGTCAGTTCCTACTCATGACAGCCACATGTGTGCAGGGTTTCAAAACTGTGACCAAGAAGAAGATCACTAATATTTCCTCTGAGGTATCTCTGGGTGGGTTCAAACAGCCAGTCTATTGAAGAATAGTTAATAAGAGCATGCTTAACCATTTGCACCATGCAGGGACTCCTTGTTACCACACAGGATTCCCTAAAAAGGAATCTGACAGTTCATCTTATGAAGTGGTCGTCACCAAAGAAATTCAGAGCACGTCCGAAGTTTCGATTCAGATCGTACCCTTGTGGCAAATGACCAAGGGACAGCGTAGGGAATTGAGAGAATTGATTTATGGGTGGCCATTACCCAGCTAATGTCATCCTGTCCTCCCTTCCCTGTGCCATGGGCCCTGTTTCCCCATCACTTGAAGTACATTTTCTAATTACAGTGGTCCTTGGATGGTGTGTCGCTCCTTAAAGATTGTGGACATAGAACATGTTATGCAGGATGTTCAATTGGGAATGTGAGATACATTTGTAATTCTGGTGATGAAAGAAGCTCACGAGTGGAGACTTGTCGGCAGTTAGTATGAGAGAATCCAGGCAAGGAATGGCTTGAACTGATTTTGGACAGAGAAATCCATCCTCCGAATTCTTTTATTTCCCTTATAGCATAATTGCAGCTAAGACTGTAGTTTATGTTCTCAAAGGTCTTGACATTTTTAGTGAGGAAATATTGATCATATCCAAAACTACTTGAATTACTGGAACATTCTCAGTTCCTGATAGTGTAACAACAGGAAGGATCCCAGCCATCCATATGGAGATTACAATGGCAGGAACTATGTGGGATGTCACACTAGCAAGTAGTCCTGAGAAATTCTAGTTCCATTTTTAGCTACTAGGGAGAGAAGGCAGAGATCACTTACCTTTGACATCGACTGTAACCACCTGACTGAGCTGGGACCCCAGGCTATTGCTGGCCTCGCAGGAGTAATTTCCAGAATGTTCTTCTGTCAGAGAGAGGTTGAAGGATGCTCCTCTTCCAGAAAGGGCTAACTTGTCACCCAGGAAGCCATCTTCATGGTAAAACTGATACAAGATTGGGGAAGAGCCTTTCTGAGCCTCACAGTGAAGTTCCATGACATCTCCTACCACAGCACGGGCCCTGGGAGTCCTGAGAGTAAGGACAGGACGAGACACTGCAACTAAAGGAGGAAAAAGGATTTACCACCAGGTTCTAATGTTTAAAGAGATCCCTTCTATTCAAGGCTGTGGTGCAGTGGATGACTTAATGCGCCCTTCTAGCTGTAGACTTTGGCACTCTCAAACAATGATTGGGTGGAACTAGGTTAATAAGATGTTGATGGTCCATCAAAGGGACTGGACCGCTGGCCCATAAAGCAAATAAGGTGCATGGAACCCTGCAGGGGTGGAACCATGCACATAGGGTATATGAAATGCTAACAAAAGGATTGGTCAGTTTTGCCATCCCACTAAACTTAGACCGAGTTAATTTCAGAGCACATTGGGGACATCACTACCACCAAGAAGAGCTTTATTCTTTGAACCCAAAGTTCCCGTGCTGAGAACTTCCGAGACCCAGGAGGGAGTGAGAGAGCGAGAACACTGGGGGCTGTGAAAGGTGGTGGCAGAGGAAAGGCAGAAAGAGATGATGTGGTGGACTTCCCAGACTGAGGAGGGAAGCTGCTACAGCGAGGGTGCCAACCCACGGAGTGAAAGAGTTGAATGCTTTTGGAAAGAGGACTTCCTTGTGGAGTGGAGTGCCTCTGGATATTTGAGGAACTGTGTAATCCTTGCTCAAACAGGGCAGGGGCCAGGGGCCAGGGGCCAGGGGCCATTGGCCAAGGATCAGAAAAAGGCCTGCCTACCAGCTCAGCTGAGAAGAGGGTGTCCCGATGAAAGAACTGTATTCTGAGTAATTTTTTATCCTGGATGGTAACATTGTCTGTAACTGCTGTGTGGTCTCTGCAGATTACTGGACCCAGCAGAGACGTAGAGCGCGCTATGGAAAGGACAGCTGGCGTCAGAACTAGTAAAGGAGTTGGCAACAGGAAATATGTCTGACTTCTGCCTCAGAGAAATTAGCCTGGGGCTTTGATCTTGCTTTTCTTCCCCTTGTGACGTTAGAGGAGGGCAAATGCCCTGGTCATGCCATTTTACAGAAGCATTTCCCCAAAGAAGGCTTTCTTCTGCTTTGAATGACCTTGTGGCGTCACTCAGAACTCAGATGTAATTTCTTTAGATCTGGGGAAGCAGTGACATTTGTGTAGCCCTGCCTAGAGTTCAGAGTACTTGGATATAGAACTTCAAATGTATTCGGGAAATCTGAGAACAAAGATTAAATTGAAACTCAGACATCCAAGAAGCCAAAGGAAAATTGGGGGAAAGGAGAAATGTGTTCAGAGGAAAGTGAGGAATCAGAGCGACACATTGTTGATAGGCCAGAGTTCTGGAGGTGTCGTGGTTACACACTGGGCTGCTAACCACTAGGTCAGTGGTTCAAACCTGCCAGTTACTCCCAGGGGGAAAGACGAGGCTTTCTATTGCTGTAAAGAGAAGTCTTGGATACCCTGAGGTGTAGTTCTGCCTTGTCCTATAGGGTTGCTATGAGTTAGAAATGACTCGATGGTAGTGAGTGTTGTTGACCTTGCCAGGGATGTAATTGAGTCTGGACAGCATCAGGAGCGGGGCCCACAAGAGAATTAATCAATATATCTGTTCCTTTATTTTATCAAGATCAATTGAGCAATTAGCAAATCCCAGAATTGTTTTATATGCTGAGGCTCCCCTAGGGAGAAAAACAAGCCTCTGTTCTCACGTAGTCTATAATGGAGAGAAGATGTTAGACAGCGATTAAGCACCTATACAAGTATAGAATTAATATTTGACAATTGATACAAACTAGAATACCATAAAATATGTAACCCTGGGTCCTTATCTAGAATGTGTTAGTCAGGGAAAGCTTCTGTTAGTCAGGTAACTAAAGCAGGTAGCAAGCGACAAACAGCATGTGTCTGGGCTGTGAGTCGAAGGGGAGATGGGCACATTTGAACTAGTGCCACCAGATGGCAGCGGCCCCGGGGGCAGCATCTGAAGAGTGTCAAAGAATGGAGGCTGAAGAGAAGCAGAGTTTCATAAGCTGGAGGACTGGATCCTTCCTTAAAGACAAGTGGGAAGTCAATAAAGACATCCATACAAGGGTGTAAGATGATCAAATTTATCTTTCTGAAGGCTACCCCCCCCTAAAAAAAGAAAGATTGTAGCGGGTTCAAGTGGAGTGGATAGGCAGGTAAGTAGACCTGCAGTGGTACTAAAGGTGGTGGATTTGACTAGATTAGTGGTGGCAGATGTGGGAAAAAAGATCTGATAATTAGGAAGCAGATTCAAGAAAGCTTAGGGATGAACTGGCTTTGATATGGGTGAGGGAGAGAGAAATGTAGAGAATACCAATTTTCATTAATTGACGGAGGAGACCACAGCTAAAATTCATTTAGAAGAGACACAGGGAACTTTGTCACTTCCTTTCTTTCTGATCATTGTTGAGCAGCACAGAGTGTGTGTTTTGAAAAGTGTTTGAGGGGGGTTTGGGTGACAATGGCTGGAGAGTGTTGCGACAGGTAAAGGTAGAGCAAGCAGAGAGCAGGCCCACCTTCCTGAAAATACAGCCTGCAGAACGCCCAGGTGGCGGTGACAGGGGCAGGGGGCTTGTCATGATGTCCAGAGAAAATAGCCCGGTGGAGCTCGGCTGTTTCAGGTTCTGCTAGTGTGAGGAGGTCGGGAAGACAGTGCTGCCAGTTGCAAAGGCCAACTTACCAGTGACGTTGAGTAAGATTGGGGAACTGTGCTTGGGTCCCTGGCCGTTGTCAGCCGTGCAGTGGTAGTTCCCAGAATGCTCTTCAGTCAGAGAAAGGCTGATGGATGCTCCTCTGAAATGCACGGAGCTGGTCCATAGGGTGACTTCCTCTTGATAAAACTGATACAGAATTGGGGGCGAGCCTCTCTGGGCCTCACAGTGAAGCTCTATCATGTCCCCAACCACAGTTTGGGGCCTGGGAGTCTTCAGGGTGAGGACTGGGAGAGACACTGGAACTGAAGGAGGGAGTGAGTTAACAGATAACAGTCTCATTTTTTAAAAAAGGTCTAAATCGAACTCTATAGAATCGTATAACATGAAAATGCAAGTTCTCTCAATTCCTTCAGTTGCATTTTTCTGAGACCACTATGGTTGACTATCACGTGATAATTTAGATCTTTTAAATCTATAAATATGCATACAGATTCACACATAAATAAGTAGACAAAATTCACACCTGCCCGGATCACAATATTCTTATTTATCTACAAACTGTTTTTTCCTCTTCCTAACATAACATAGAGAATTTCCTATGGTCTTGTTTAAAGATCTATACCATTTTAAAAATTAACTTTATTGATTTATAATTCATGTGCAATGAAATGCAATGCAGTGTTATAAATGTACTATTTTTTGTTTTTTAAATAAAGTCTGCCCATTTATTTTTAACAACCAAACATTCGATTGTCTATATTTACCCTAATGCATTTGACAAGTTCCCTCTTAATAGACACTTAAGTTGGTATTAAAAAATAATACTGCATTAGACAATTCTATATATATTTCTATAGACAATTCTACAGATATTTCATAGGCATTTTTAGGGTAAATCTAAGTGAAATTTATGGAAAAAGGAGTATAGGCTTTTAAAATTCTATGTAATGTTAGGTTGTTTTATAGAAGGGATAAACCCATTTCCACTTGCACTTATGGTATAGCAGAGTTCCGTTTGTTCTACTACCTGCTTAATTACAATCCTCTACGTGCAATAGTTTATTTAACTTTAATTATCTTCTTACTCTGATCTGGGCCTCTATAGTTGCTCCATCTGAACTATCCATTCATTCATTCTATTATGTGAGTTTACAACTTACTCGTTGATTTTCAAAGAAAACAAAAATCCTCACAACTGGACCAATAAGCAACATCCTCATAAACAGAGAAAAGACCGAGGTTATCAAGGACTTTGTTCTACTTCACATGGAAACAGCCGTCAAGAAATCAAATGAGTCGTGTGACGAACAAATCTGTGGCAAACTATCAAAAGATATAGCGTCTGGAGTCTTAAAAGCTTGAAGGTAAACAAGTGGCCATCTGTCTCAGAAGCAACAAAGCCCACACGGAAGAACATATCAATCTGTGTGATCACGAGGTGTCGAACAGATCACTGAAGACAAATGGGTGCATAAGCAAATGTGGTGAAGAAAGCTGATGGTGCCCG